>NW_028270141.1:47414490-47743092 GCF_037043375.1 Chiloscyllium plagiosum
GAAGCTGGTGATCCTAACAGAGATGACTCCCTCCCTATGCCATTCCAGTGAAAGTTTGCCTGAGAACCAACCTCCTAGAAATTTGACTGCAGGAAACCTCACAGCGTACTGGTAATCCTTTTTACAGGGCCCTCACTTCAATTTTGAAACATCAACTTCTGTGCAGAAAATGAAGATCATAAAACAGATGCTGAATTAACCATAGTTTATAACAGGATATACTAATTTTTACCTGTAACCAATCATGGTCTGAGTGAATATATTGGTTGCAAGGAATGAGAGACTTTGCAGTTTTACACTTGAGTAAGTGGTATGACAATAAATAAGCTGTGTGTTAAATTCACAGAAGTTTACTGCTGAATTAAATCTGGCAACCAAAGTCAAATGGTTTAAATAAAAGGACACATCCCAGAGTCAGAGCTGTACAGCATGGAAACAGACCCTTCAGTCCAACCCATCCATGCTGACCAGATATCCTAAATTAGTCTACTTCCATTTGTCAGCATTTGGCCCACATCCCTTTAAACCCTTCCTATTCATATACCCATTCAGCTGCCTTTTAAATTTTCTAAATTGTACCAGCCTCCGCCACTTCTTCTAACAGCTCATTCCATACACGCACTATCCTCTACATTAAATCGTTGCCCCTCAGGTCCCTTTTAAATTTTTCCCCTCTCATCTTAAACCTATGTCCTCTAGTTTTGGACTCCCCCAACCTGGTTATTTATTCTATCAATGTCCCTTATGATTCATAAAACTCTATAACATCACCCCTCAGCCTCCAATGCTCCTGGGAAAATAGTCCCAGCCTATTCAGCCTCGCCCTATAGCTCAAATCCTCCAACCCTGGCAACATCTTGAATCTTTTCAAGTTTCAAAATTGCATGCAGTATTCGAAAAGTGGCCAAACCAAAATCCTGTACAGCCACAACATGACCTCCCAACTCCTATACTCAATGCACTATCAATAAAAGCAAGCATATCCAGAGCCTTATTTATTGTCCTGTCTACAAGGGACTCCACTTTCAAGGAACTATGAACCTGCACTGCAACGTCTCTGTTTAACAACACTTCTCAGGCCCTTACTATTAAGTGTATAAGTCCTGCCCAGATTTGCCTTTCCAAAATGCAACACCTCACATTTATCTAAATTAAACTCCATCTGCCACTCCTTGGCCCATCAGCCCATCTGATCAGGGCACTTTGTACTTGGAGGTAACCTTCTTTACTGTCCACCTAACCTCCACCTTTAGCATCATTTGTTAACTTATTAACCACACCTCTCATGTTCACATCCAAATCATTTATATAAAATGACAAAAAGCAGTGGACCAGCACTGATCCTTGTGGCACACTGCGTCAAGGCCACCAATCTGAAAATCAAACCTTCACCACCACCCTCTGTCTCCTACCTACCCTGTTTTCTATGTGATCTAACCTTCCTAACCAGTCTACCAGGAATCTTGTCAAAAGCTTTACTGAAATCCATGTAGATCACATCCTCTGCTCTGCCCTTATCAATCCTCTTCGTAACTTGTTCAAACAGCTCAATCAAGTCAGAGTGATACAATTTCCAACGTAAAGCCATGTTGACTATCCAGAATCATTCCTGCCTTTCCAAATACCTGTACATGTAAATCCAGACTCTCAGGATTCCCTCCAACAACTTGCCCAGCACAGACATCAGGCTCTTCGCTCCGTAGCTCCCTGGCTTGTCCTTACCACTTTTCGTAAATAGTGGCACCATGTTACCCAACCTCCAGTCTTCTGGCACCTCACATATGGCTATCGATGATACAAATATATCAGCAAGGGGCCCAGCAATCAGTTCCCTGGCTTCCAACAGAGTTCTAGGATACACTTGATCAAGTCCTTGGGATTTATCCATCTTTATGCATTTTAAGACATCCAGCACCTCTTCCTCTAAGATGAGCATTTTTCTTTGACCTAAAATAAAGTATTGACCATGATTATTAAAGGTAACATAGATTTTGTCCATGATAGGTCCAGTAAAGAACCTGGGGACATTTTATTACATTAAGGGCAACTATAAATGCAAGTTACTTTGTCATAATTGAGTAGTTCAATACTTCTGGAATACATTCGTAGCTGATGTGATGGATCCTGTTAACTGGGCAACTTAAGGGTAAGCGGGACGGTTTGTTCACTGGGACAGTGGTTTGCGTATTAGAGGGTAAGTGCCTTTATAGTTATGGTCATGGATCTCCTCGAAAGGTTTCCATCATCCAAAAGAATTGAAAAATAGACGCAATGGTGGTCAGGTAGCAGTATCAGGTTACATCTAATTAAAATGCATCAATGTTCATGTACGTAGAGCAGTGTGATATGGCACAGAGGTGCAGCAAGTGATCAAGGTGGCAAATGGATGTTGGCCTTTAATGCTTGGGGATTTGAGGATAACAAATAGGCAAGTCTCATTCTAACTATAGAGGGCACTGGTGTGGCTGCACTTGGGGTACTTGGTGTACAGTTTTGGTCTCTGTGTTTAGGAAAAGATCCTAAAGACGAAGCTGATTTCTGGGATGAAGGGGGTGACTTATTTAGATGTTCGTGAATATGTTCAACTTTTATTCCTTACAATTTAGGTCAACTATTAAAATGTACTGAGAAGGTAGTCCTACTAGTACAGAAATCTTGAACTAGGGGACACAGTTACAGAATAATGGAGCACTCACTTATTACTGCAAAGTGAAGGAACTTCTTCTCCCGGAATGTAGTTAATATTGAAATTCTCTACTCTGGAGAATTATGGAAGCTAGATCACTGGAATATTTAGAGAGCTTGCTGGTTTTTTTTTACAAATTGACAAGTTGATGGCTACATTGAGCTGACACAAAAGAGGAGTTGAGGCCTGGGGCAGATAAGCCATGATCTTGTTGAATGATGAGATAGGGTTAAGGAATAGAACCTTCTCGGAGATAGTGAGGACTGCAGATGCTGGAGATCAGAGCTGAAAATGTGTTGCTGGAAAAGCGCAGCAGGTCAGGCAGTATCCAAGGTGGAGCTGCAAGGAGGGTTCATGCCTGAAACGTTGATTCTCCTGCTCCTTGGATGCTGCCCTTTTCCAGCAACACATTTTCAGCTCAAGGAATAGAACATATAGTAAGAACATATGCAGAACTGGGCTCATAGCTAGCAGATGGAATTCAATCTGGAAAAGTGTGAAGTGATTCATTTTGGAAGGTTGAATTTGAATGCAGATTACAAGGTTAAAGACAGGATTCTTGGCAGTGTGGAGGAACAGAGGAATCTTGGGGTCTGCATCCATAGATCCCTCAAAGTTGCCACCCAAGTTGGTAGGGTTGTTAAGAAGGTGTATGGTGTGTTGACTTTCATTCGCTGGGGATTGCATTTAACAGCTGCAAGGTTATGCTGCAGCTCTATAGAGTCCTGGTTAGACCACACTTGGAATATTATGTTCAGTTCTGGTCGCCTCATTATCGGAAGGATGTGGAAGCTTTAGAAAGGGTGCAGAGGGAATTTACCAGGATGCTGCCTGGACTGGAGGGAATGTCTTATGAAGAAAGATTGACGGAGTTATGCTTTTCTCACTGGAGCAAAGAAGGAGAGGTGACTTGATAGAGGTGTACAAGATGATGAGAGACACAGATAGACTAAACAGTCAGAGACTTTTTTCCCAGGACAGAAATGTCTATCATAAGGGGGCATAGTTTTAAGGTGATGGGAAGAAGGTTTAGGGGAGATGTCAGAAGCCAGTTCTTTACACAGAGTGATGGATGCGTGAAATGCACTACCAGCGGTCGTAGTAGAGTCAGATACATTAGGGACATTTAAGCAACTCTTGGATAGGCACATTTATGGTAGTAAAATGAAGGGTATGTAGGTTAGACTGATCTCAGAGTAGGATAAAAGGCCAGCACAGCATTGAGGGCTGAACAGCCTGTACTGTTCTATCACCTAGAAGAGAGGAGTGAACCTTTGCTTAACATCTCAGTTAAACAGTGCAGCACTCTGAGTGCCATTCTGGAGTGGGATCTAAAGTCCACACCTTCTTCCAGCTGCATACAACAAGGCTGAACACGTTAAGTTTCATTTTGCCTGTACAATATCTAGACCAATTTGCTCAAACTTGGCAGCACATACACTGGCAACACCTTTGCCCGAAGCCAACTGCTTGATATTTCCCAGTGTCTTTTATTTTTCGTCCCTTCCCTTAAAGGGACAGACCCAAATTTACCACAGCATGACTGACATGTCGAACATCAAATGAGTCTGTCATCCACAACACATTGACCTAAACAAAACTACAACTAATTCTTCAAAACAATGGAGTTACTGTGAACAAGAATTGGGTATTTGTAGCAAAGACTTCAAAGAATGGGTCACCCTAAATAATTGTGGGACTGAGTGGTGTCAGTAGATGTTTAAAGGCCGCAGTTTGGTAAAGTGTACTACATAGGCAGAAAAACAGTCACAGATTCTAACAGGAATTTGTGAATGTCTCTGGTACATGATGGTCTGTTCTTTGACAGGAGAAGGACTGATTTTATTTTTACATTATTGTGAAAACAGTGATGGTCTTGCCAGAAAGTGTGTTTAAAACAACATTGCTTTTAACTTTGACCTCCTGAGTATTTCCAGCATTTTCTACGATAATTTCAAATCAGATAATCACTCAAAGAGGAATTATTTCCTTTGCATTTGTCACCTCAAAGCCTTTTACAAGCAGTTCTCAGTCCTTCAAACACTCCTCTAGATGCAATTGATCCTTTCAGCAATAAGTCAACTGTCAAAGGCCATATCTGGTTTATAATTTAAAACAGTGCTGCCATGGCAAGCTCACAGCAAACTTTAGTTTCAAATCTTCCAAATTCCAGTTTTAAAATATTTCATTGAAGGAAAACAGAAAGAATCCAAACCAAGGGTGTCCCCCATATGCAAGATTGAGATCAGAAGGTGGAGTCAGATTTTAAAAGCAGTGTTTAAATAAAATGCACTGATACTAGAATCAGGTGCACAACACGACAATATTCCCACTCCCCAAATACACAAAACTTTATCAATTACTAACAAGTGTGAAAGATAGCAAATAGGTGTAGTGCTATCAAACAATGTACTGCAGTTAATAAATGACCAGCTTATATCAGCATTGGCAGCGTTGTCTGAAGAATAAATATTTTCCAAAATGCAATCAGCCAGTCTGGGCTTGGCAGATGCTTGAAAAATATAGGGTTTCTCTGATAGTGTCGGACCCCCACAGTAGTGCATGGAAGTGACACCCAAGTTGTGATTCAGTGATGGCAGGGGCTTGAACCCAAGACCTTCAGAAGCTATACAGAGAGATGAACTAAAACGAGCAAGTCCTCTGGGTATTCTTGCACTCCTCAGCAGCTTCCAGCATTGGGTATATTCTTGGCCAGGAAAGATGTAGGAAATACAAAACCATGGATGGGATACGCGAGGCAAAAGAGAGACAGTGAACAGGACAGGAACAGTTAGTCTAAAGGCAGATGGGGAGAAAGAAAATACTAACAATTGTAGATACACAAGTAAGTTGCAATGATTACCAACAAACAACTTTCTGATTAATCACAGCAGGAACATAATGTTTCTCATTCATCTTACCCTGCGAATGCAGACTGCAGTACTTCAGAGCTGCTCAGTCAGTGGAGTGGAAGAAAACGGATTGGAGGAGTTTGAAATTTACATATTGCCCTGATGAAAAGAAATCAGTTCAAACATTTCTCTGGCATTTTGCATTCTTTCAAAGAATGGATACTTGATGGATTCAATCGCAGCTAAAGCCTCCATTTGAAAATTTATACCAATTCCCATGCAACTCTACTACAGCGACTTGTTTGACAGATTTCAAATTTGACCACCTTTACAGCAGACAGTTCCTTAAATAATGATGACTCAACTTAGATGATAAGCTCTTCACCATCACTTTTGGCTTCCATTTGTACTTAGTCAGTAAAATAGTGCGAAGATAGTATTAAACATTTTGGCCCAAACCCAAAAGCACTAAGCAATAGCTGGTTAGCTCTGCGTGGAGGGATGGATGGATGGAGGCAGCCAGGAAATGAAACTTCATTATACCACTGCACTTCACTAGGATATCTTAGAGTCAGAATGTTGTGGGATCCAGTCTCAACTTGGATATTTCAGGATCTAATCCAGGCCAACAGCATCAGTGAAGTTCAACTTCCATCACCAATCTTGCTCACAATCCTTACTCCCATGCATCCTCCAAATGTCCCTTATTGTTTTCTTGCAGTACTTCATTAGCCTGTCTTTGAACAAACCCTTTTTCACGCATCAGGCTCTCTCTTTACCAGATGTTGTCTTGTTGAAAATGACCATGAAATACTTCAAACAGTTCACATTGAAGCTTCCTTCCCTCCACCACCCTACAGAACCTTTGGAATAATCTACAGTTTCAACTGGAAACCCAGAAGTTGAGGGCTGCCATTTTTTTAAAAAATGTTTGATATTAGCAGTTCCCTTAAAAACACAAAATTGAAGCACTTTTGGGGACTCCATCAAGTAAAAGGCAGGATGGAGAACAAGTACAAGTCTAATTGGATACACAATAAAATGCAGTGCCTTGACAAACAAAATAGCCAAGTCCTCCAAGTTAAGAAACAAAAGTTTTCCAATAGGGCTAATTCCATCCAAAAGAGATTATCTATGTCTTCACTGAAGATTGTTAAATCTTCTAAAGGTTCTGTGACAGAGTTGTGCTGCTTTTTGAAATAAAAACCACCAGAAACTAACTGAACTGTTTAGACAGCTCCAGAGGTTGTTACAGTTTAGCTTAGCCAAATGTAATGCAGTGCGTTCCAGGGAACGATATGTTCTAACGTCTGATGCTGCAGTCTTCTACTTGAAGTACACTGTATGTTATCCTTGTACTGACTTGGCTTCAGAGAGGGCCACAGTGTGGCAGCAAGGAGCAAATCTGAATGAGGTGCATATGTGATCAGAAGTTCCTAGATGGGGAGTGGGAAAGAGAATAGGTTTTGGAAGAGATAACAGTGAAACATAAGAGAATGGTAGGAGAGGGAGAATGGAAAGAGAGTGGGATTCAGGGAAGGAAAACAACAATGGGAGAACTCCTCTGCTCGTCTTCAAAACAGTATCGTGGGAATCTTTGATGCTCAGCTGAGGGAAGACAGGACCTTCAACAGCTCATTCAACAGTCAGTACCACTGACTGCAGCAACTCCTTCAGTAGTGTCAAACTACATGTTATACTACTACTGTACTGCAACCGTCTGCTTCAGAGGCAGGAAGGCAGAGTTATGTGATGGGATATGGTTCTAGGGCATCATAACCCATCATTATCAAAGTGGCAGCCTCAGTAGCAAATATCAAAAACCAATTCTACAACAGAAAAGGGGCAGTTTGAGGGAGGAGGTCGAAGCATGAATAATAATGATGAAAGGCAAGAATTTAAATTGATCCCAATACCATCCTCATCATATACCCCTGTAAAATAGCAAGAAGTCAGAGGTGGTCGAAAGGGTGATGATTATTGATGGCATTCACAAGGGCATTATGGTCATATTTGGACTATTTTAATCATTCAGTGATTAGCTTGAAAGAATCAAGTCTTATCTGTGAGAGGTCTGCAAACATAGATATGCACATGCATTCCCAATCACAAAGCTCCTGACACAGGACAAGCAGTATCAGTATACATTATCACTGACCACTGATCACCTTAAATAGCAAAACAATGAGAAGGACAGATACCAGTCACGAGTTGGATTACGCTCAGAACAGTGTCCAGTTTCCTCATTGAGTAAAATGTAGAAAATTGAATTTTTGAGCAGAACCCAAAGGCAGCAAAAATGTCAACAAGTTATTCCTCATAACATACTACGCCTAGGTTTTTAGGTGACTCATAATTATTGTCATGGACAAAACCTTGAATCTATACAGCACTTCTAACATCCGGGGCACTTTACAAAATTTGGCACAGACTTGGCAAGGAAGCAACTGGCACAGGTGGCCGCGAGCTTGGTCACAAAGGTAGGTTTCGAAGGAACAGGGTCAGTGATAATGCCACTCCACATGCACTCAGTACAAATCGCACAAGCACAGCTTAGTGGAGGAAGCCAAGGAAAAGATAGAGTTTGCACAAACTCCAAGCTAACTTTGGGTTACAACTGAAGATTTGATTTCAACATTCATATATTCATATAGCACGCAAGGTGCTCATTCAGCCCATCATGCAAGTGTCAGTCCTTTGAAAGAACAGTCCACATTAGTCACACCACTGATGGTCGATCCTCAGGCAGCATATTTCACTTGTCTTCAAGTATTTATCCAGTTACCTTTTAAAAAATTATTTTTGATTCTGCTCCCACCACCCTTTCTGGTAGGGCACTGAAAACAAAATCCCAAAGCTCCTCTGGGTCCTTTGCCAATCACTTTGAATGCAATCAGAGGGGGCAGAGGTTTAAATTGTGAAGTGACTAAAGCCATAAACCATGAAGGAATGAAGAGGCACAAGCATTTCAAGTTACAGCTTATTATTGGAACAGCATTTAACTGAAGCAGTGTCTGACTTTACAGCCTGGGCGTGAATTTTACACTGTAGCTGAGCCAAAGATACATGTGGGACATACAAGGTACTAACCCATACAACACATCCGGTTCACCAGCCGAGCGTTCAGCTCTCTTTCACTGGGGAAAAGGCCCATCTCTCGTCCAGGCTGTTCAATGCAACGATCTGACATTTCCATTTGCAATGCTGAGACATACAAAAGTAAGGCAGGCGTGCTTACTAAAGAGACTCCTCCCACTTCATCTCAAGAATAGCCACTCCCCCCCAACCATCCCACTGGTCTAGATGGAAAATAAATTTAGCACACCTTTTCTCAAAAGTAAAAGACGTTCCTCCCCAACAATTATCACAACAAAGTGGTTGAAGAGCATGTAGAATCATGGTATTCCCTGCAGCACTCCTACAACAAACACAACCAGTTAGAAAAATTGTCTAATTTATCATGGAACATAAACGTAAAGACAGAAATGAGTAGGGAGAGTAGGGCAAGTCAGCGTGACTCACTGAAGAAGAATTTGTGGTGCTTATTTTAAAATTCACTTTATTCGTTAAATAACTCAGTGAAATAAAAGGCAAAGCGTAGTTGGCTGACTTGGAAGATGACACACACACACAAACCCTTCAGAAAAGAAAGTGCCTAAAAAGCAGTGCACAGGCACAGACCTGCACCTATAGGGATGTCTCCCTGACAGCAAATCATGCAGCTTTTCATTCCAATCTTCTCCAGTCACAAGATTAAAGAAAGTTTATTCAAGATTGTGCACAACATAAGATTTCTTACATACTGCTTTGCAATTATTATCCAATCTACATTCTTAATAGCTACTAGGTACACAGAAACATCAGCCTCTGACTTCAGCTTGGCAAGCCCTATCATTGGAACAAAATAAAAGATATGAACTCAGAAATGGCAAAAAACAAATACCCCTTTGTTTCCAGTAGGGAGTGAGACACACTAGGAGATTATGACAATCAATTAGCTCAATTTTAGTAGAACACTCTAACTTTTCTGGATGAGGAGGTAGGTCACATCAGTCCTGCAAATCCTACAGCATAGTACTTAATACAATGCTCACTTTATAATTGGTGTATTTTGAACTCTTAGTTAAAGTAAATTGTTGCATGCATCTGAGAGTACAACGGGATTGGTAGATGGAGCCTAATTTAAATAAATGTGAGGTGTTGCATTTTAGCAAAGCAAATCAGGATAGGACTTATACACTTCATGGTAGGCTCCTGGGAAGTGTTGCCACACAAAATTAGCTTCAAGTTCATAGTTCCTTGAAGGTGGAGTCCCAGGTAGACAGGGTAGTGAAGAAGGTGTTTGGTATACTTTCCTTTACTGGTCAAAACTTTGAGTAGGAGTTGGGAGGTCCTGTTGTCGCTGTACGGGACATTGGTTATGCCACTTTTGGAATACTGCATTCAATTCTGAACTCCCTGCTATAAGAAGGCTGTTGTGAAAATTGAAAGGATTCAGAAATGATTTAGCAAAGAGTGTTTCCAGGGTTGGAGGTTTTGAGCTATGGGGAGAGAGTGAATAGACTAGGGCTATTTTCTGGAGCTTTGGAGGCTAAGGGGTGACCCTACAGAGGTTTATTAAATCATGAGGAGCATATGTAGGGTAAATAGCCAAGGTATTTTCCCCAGGCTGAGGAGAGTTCAAAACTAGACGGTAAAGATTTAAGGTGAGAAAGGAAAAATTCAAAAGGAACTGAAGGGAAATGTTTTTCACACAGTGGGGGGTGCGCATATGGAATGAGCTGCCAGAGAAAGTGGTGGAGGCTAGTACAATTACAACATTTAAAAGGTATCTGGATGGGTACGTGTATAGGATGAGTTTAGAGGGATATGGGCCAAATGCTGACAAATGGGACTAGATTTATTTAGGGTAGCTGATCAAATGGACAAGTTGGACTGAAGGTTCTGTTTAGATGCCGTATGACCAAGTAAATGGATTGATTTATGGTGGTAAATGTGTTTCTCATTCCTTTGGTCAGTTCTAAATGTGAGGTCATGTTGAATGGTTATAGCAAAGAAGGAAGCCATTCAGGCACAAGCCCCCTGTGTCTCTCCCTTTAGCACTAAAATCTTTTTGTTCAAATACATGGCCAATTCCCTTCCAAAAAGGAAGACAATCTACCACCACTACTTTCTTGGAGTTAACTCCAGGTCCTAACGACAGGATAAACAATTTTCCTCCTATACCACATAGTAGTAGGGCAGCGTTTTCAGAGGTGTATCAGACATCTGCGAACCCGCAGCTGGGGTATTGCAAATAATTCTAGTCCTTTTACTTGAGGAGGGATGCAATCGCATTGGTGGCAATTCAAAGAAGGCTCACTTGGTTAATTCCAGAGGTAAATGCGTTTGTCTTATGAGGGGAAATTGTGCAGCTTTGACCTATACTTACTGGTGAAACTTTATTGCTGGAACAGCACAGCAGGTCAGGCAGCATCTAGGGAACAGAAGATTCGACGTTTCGGGCACATGCCCTTCTACAGGAATCACATTCCTGAAGAAGGGCATGTGCCCGAAACGTCGAATCTTCTGTTCCCTAGATGCTGCCTGACCTGCTGTGCTGTTCCAGCAATAAAGTTTCAGCTTTGATCTCCAGCGTCTGCAGACCTCACTTTCTCCTCCCTATACTTACTGGACCTTAAAAGAATGGAAGAGATCTAACTGAAGAATATAAGATGCTAAAGAAGATTGACAAAGTAGACGTAGAGTGGATGTTTCCCTTTGCAGAACAATAGAGAACGTGAGGTTATCATTTTAGACTAAAGGGTGGCAGATTTAAACAAAAATGACGAGGAATTACTTCTCTCAAGGTCAATCTGTGAAACTCACTACCCCAAAGTGCAGTAGATGCTAGAACATTGAGTAAATTTAAAAGGAGAAGATACAGATTTTTAAATTAGTAATGGGCTAAAGGGTTATGTGGAGCAGATAGGAAAATGGAGTCGAGGCCCAAAAGAGACCAGGCATGATCATGTTAAATGGCACAGCAGGCTGGAGGGACTCAATTGTTTATTCCTGCTCCTCGTTCTTAAATTATATATCCTTAAGTTCCTTTGAAAATCATTTCAAATCTGTGTTCTCTGAATATCAATCTTCTGTCAGTGAGAATAATTATTTCTGTCTGGAATCCCACTTGCAGGAAAAGCATTTTTTCATTCTGAACCTTATCAGGATAATCTAATATGTTAAACATTTCAGTTTAAGTAAACTAAACTCAAGGAAATACACAATAGGTGATGTAGCCTGTCCACATAATTTAATCCATTAGTGAATTAGGAATAATTTAGTTAATCAAGTGCATAGCAAACAACTATTAAATTTGTGATCCTGAAATCCTAGTGAGTGATATTAGTTACTCAGGTCACATCCTCAATATTTCTCCAGTCAAGGGAAAGAATTTGCGAGAGACCTTTCATTTGTACAACAGTGACCAAAGTTTGTTTGTTTGTGTGCGTGCGTGTGCAGTTCACACATTCTCCCCATGTCTGCGTGGGTTTTCTTCCTCGCACAGTCCAAAAATGTACAGGTTAGGTGGACTGGCCATGCCAACTAAATTGCCTATAACGTGCGGACTAAGTGGATTAGCCATGAGAATTGCCGGGTTATGGGGGTGGAGGTGGGTCTGGATAGGATGCTCTCTGGAGAGTCAGTGTGGACTTGATGGGCCGAGTGGCCTGCTTCCACACTGTAGGGATTCTATGACTTCACAAGGTCCAGAAAAACATGATATAATTACAAATATTTATTTTTCCATTCACATTTTAGCAAAGACATTCCACTTCCATTAACAGTGTGCAACCATTCTGCAAACTGCCAAAGATAAAATAAATTAAGTATGCAATCAATAGCTCCAATTCGTTCATGTATGTTACTTTGCACTTGGCGGTCAAACTTCCTTTATGGGTATATTTTGATGTCAAAACGTGATAACAATAAAAATCTGACCATTAGAGCTTAGGGGGCTCTTTTTAGAGGAACTACATATCTGCTGTGCAAATTTTAAAAGATTGCAAAGATTTTTCAGCAAGTATGACTCTATAAAATGAGTACCCACAAAACAATGATGCAAATAATCTTCTATACTTTCAATGTAATGTCCATGAGAAAAGAAAGGAATGACTTTCACAAATCCATTTTTACCATGAAGTCAGTTGAAGTTTTCAGTCCCACCCAATTCCAAAGTAGTGATGAACATCCTGAAATTAGGTCATTTAAACAAATACAGACAAGAGTCAAGAATCAAAACCATAACATGAATAGACAAGATACAATAACTCACAGTGTTAACAGTGGATCAGTCATCTGATCCATACACAGCCTCACATTCAGAAGATTAGAAGTTTATGCCCTACCTCAGGAGATCCAAACAGAAACCAATGCTGACACCTCGGAGTCATACTGAGGGAGTGCAGCAGTATTTCAGATGAGACATTAAACCAAGCTTTCAGTGGATGTAAATGATCTGATAGAACTATTCATGCAAGACCAAGGGATTTCTTTTCATGTCCTGCCCAACTGTCCTCTGTCTAAAACTAGGAAAAAGGTATTGTGTAGGTGTTTCAGAGATCTTGCTTTGCACAAATGTATGACCGAGATTTCAATCGCATGACAGTGACACACTTCAGGAGTACTTCATTGGCTGTAAAGTGCTTTGAGATACACTAAGATTGTGAAAGTGATGATTAATGAAGTTGTCATCCTCTTGGAAATCTATTCCATTAATTGTGAGGCCTGTTAGGACCTCTTTTCTCCTCCAGCCTTGAAGATTCATTCCAGGCAAGTAAATATAAACTCTACAGCCTCCTGCCAATTCTCTATCAAAAACACTTATTCCTTCTCAGCATATCGGTGTCTCTGACAAAGCTTTTTTAGTGGCCTTAACTATCTTTCAAAAGTGGTTATGGAATCCTTCCTTGAGTACTCAGGTCATTACAGAGGAAAGTAAAGGGTCAGATATGCTGCCATTGGTCTGGAGTCACATATGTAGCAGATTGCCATCTCTAAAATACTTATGTGAACGAGCTGTATGACATTGTGTAATTTCATGGTCAACAGATATAGGCTTGCCTTTCAGATTTTATTTAATTAATTTAATTTAAAATATCTTATTGCACAGTCGGATTTTAACTAATGTTTCTCGATTAACAGACTAATAACATAGCCACTATGCTAAAATACCTCAAACTTCTCCAACTTCCTGGAAAAGAATAAAGGGGGATGAGAGGTGGGGGCGATACAAGGAACAAAGACAGGAGATTGTAAGATCATGTTAAGCCCCTTAAGAATCTTATAAGCTTCAATAAGTTAACTTCTTATTCTTCTAAATTCTGTTGAGTATGAGCCCAATCTTCTCAACCTCTCCTCATCAGACAGTCCCTTCAAACCTACTATCAGCCTGGTGAACCTCTTCTGGACCACCTCTAATACCAGAATATCTTTCATTAGATAAGGGGATCAAAACTATTAACAGTATTCCAGCTGTGCTCTAACATGTGCCTTACATAATTTTAGCAAAACCTTCCTGCTTTTATGCTCCATTCCCCTGAAGATAAAAGCTAATATTCCATTTGCCTATCCTATTACTTGCTGAATTTGAATGCAAGCTTTTTTTGGTCCATGAATTAGGTCTCCCAAAACCCTCTTTTCATAGCTTCCTATAGGCATTCTCCACTTAATATTCAGCTCCTTCAATATCCTGCCAAAGTGCATTATCTCATACGTTCCCACATTATATTCCATTTGCTAAGCTTTTATCCACTCGCTTAACCTCGCTATACCCCTCTATCATCCTCATCATTTACCTTTGCACCTACTTTTGAGTCATCTGCAAACTTAGCTATAATACATTCCTTATCCAAGTTATTAACATACATGGCTCCAGTATTAATTCCTAGAGCGCACACTTGTAACAGATTGCCATTTGAAAATGCTCCCCTTATCCTAACTTCCTTTTTCATCAGTCAGCCAATTCTCTATCCATGCTACTATATTGCCTCCATCATCACAGATTCTTGTCTTATTAAGGAGTTAAATGTGTGGCATCTTATTAAATGTCTGCTGAAAATCTAAACATACACTGCATTCCCCTTATCTATCCTGCTTGTTACCCCCTCAAAAGGATTCTAGCAAATTTGTCAGGCATAATTTCCACTTAAACTATGTGAGACTACTTGGTCTCAGTTAGCTAGTTGGCTGAACAGCAGAGTGATGCCAACAGCATGGGTTCTATTCTCATATCAGCTGAGGTCACTACAAAAGGTCCCACCTTCTCAACCTTGCTCCTCTCTTGAGGCATGGTCATCCTCAGGTTAAAATCACCACCTCTCAGCTCTCTCTAATGAGAAAGCAGATCTATAGTGACCTGGCTTGCTTAATCATATTATGCATTTCTAAATGCTGTTATTACTTACTTTATATTAGACTAACCTTTTCCCAATAACAGATAATAAGCTCATTGGTTTATCATTATTTGCTTTTCGTCTCTTTCTTCTCTTTAATGCATGTATTACATTGGCAGTTCTCCAACCTCTGGGATTCCTCCAGAATTGAAAGATTCTCTGCAGATACTTGTTTCAATATATAGGATGCAGCTCATCCTGTTCAGGGAACGTTACCAATCTTGAGCCTCGTTAGTTTCTCAGCATTTTTCTCTTGCGAGAGTAATTGCACTTATTTCTTCTCCTTGAATATTTAGCAATTTTAGAATTCTATTAGTGCCTTCTAGTATGAATGCAAAGGATTTATTCAACTCCTCTATCTTTTCCTGGTTAAAAATCACACAACACCAGGTTATAGTCCAACAGGTTTAATTGGAAGCACACTAGCTTTCGGAGCAACACTCATTCATCAGGTGATTGTGGAGGGCTCGATCGTTACACAGAATTTATAGCAAAAATTTGCAGTGAGATGTAACTGAAATTATACATTGAAAAATTGATTGTCTGTTAAGCCTTTCATCTGTTAGAATACAGTGATAGTTTCACTTCTTTCATGTGTAAATCACAAAACCCTTTTTTTAAAGTTGCATTCTTGGGTTAGCTGTTAACAATGGTGATAGCTAGACAATATTTGAAGGTGTTAACCCCCTGTGTTCTCTGTCTATGACCTGATGTTTAGATTGATTCTAATCTAAAAAGTGAGATAACAGAGTTTTACATAAGTTCATGCAGTTTTTGAGCTCAGAGTTCTACATGAATGTATGCAGTTTTTGAGCAAAGTGCAATGTAACTCTGCAAGTACAAATTCACCACACAAAATATATGTGTGCATGTGGGTCTTTGTCTGGTCAGTGTGTCTGTTTGTCTGGGGTGGGGGTTGTGAGTGTGAGAAAGTGTGTGTGTGTGTGTGTGTCTGTGTGTCCGTGTGTCCGTGTGTGTGTAGGAATATGTGTGTGTGTGTGTGTGTGTGTGTGTGTAGTGCAATGGTGATCACCTGTAATGTGACATGAACCCAATGTCCCGGTTGAGGCCCTCCCTATGGGTATCGAACTTAGCTATCAGCCCCTGCTCGGCCCCTTTCCTCTGCTGCCTGTCCCGAAGTCCACCTTGGAGGATGGTCACCCGAAGGTCCGAGGCTGAATGTCCTGGACCACTGAAGTGTTCCCCAACTGGGAGGGAACCCTCCTGTCTGTTGATGAAAGGCTTAACAGACAATCAACTTTTCAATGTATAATTTCAGTTACATCTCACTGCAAATTTTTGCTATAAATTCTGTTACGATCGAGCCCTCCACAATCACCTGATGAAGGAGCGTCGCTCCGAAAGCTAGTGTGCTTCCAATTAAACCTGTTGGACTATAACCTGGTGTTGTGTGATTTTTAACTTTGTACACCCCAGTCCAACACCGGCATCTCCAAATCGTATTTTTTCCTGGATTGCAACAGACATTACTGGTTCAACTGAAAACCCAGGGAGAGTACTGTGGGAATACGCAGGACAGGCCCATGTTGTTTTAGACAATTAATCACATACACACAAGCCAATGATAATATTTTTAAACAGGATGGAAAGAGAATATTGATTTAATTAACTACAGATCAAGGTTTTTCAATTCCTTCATTAAAAAGAATCAAGTAAGTTACAAGTTGAATGGATGAACTACATTGCAGGTCACATTCAGCATTCAATTGCAATGGCTGTTTAGTAACCAAATACTAATGAAGCTTTATAGTGACACTGGTACAATGTGCCCTGGAGGTTTAGCAACAGATATAATACTAGGCACCGACAGGCTATTAACGACCCAATCTGGTTATTTGCTCAGTGAGTTATAACTAGAAAGTTAGAGCATTTCTCTGAAAGTAAGGGAAGACAAGGGTTCTCTAAAAACAAAGTATATAAAAGCATAGGTCATTCTGCGAGGATGTGACAGTCATGTTCCTCTGCGACCTCCCGCTGTAGAAAATCGCGATGGAAACCCGCTATTGAAAATTGCACTGTCGAAGATCGCTAATAGAAAGTCACTATGCCTGTTCAGTAGAAAGTTCACTGTCCAAACAACATCCACAATTCATCAATCATGTTACAGCCAATTAACGTTGACGAAACGTGTGTTATTATTGAATGACCTGCACGTTAGTTCAAAATTAACCTGAGCAAGGTTGGGCTTTAAAAATTAATGATTTCAACTGGAGACGTTTTGCTTACAAGGTTCAACTAATGGTTGTACGTATATACATGTGCGCACGAGCACAAACACATGATGAAAGAACCTTTAATTATTTTATTGACACTTGCCCGCCAAATCAGTAAAATGAATTATATTCAATATATATTATCAACTAGTTGGACATAAGGGCACAATTCTAGGCCATTGTCATTTACACTCCACACAAGCTTTCTCCCACTTTTCTGGATTTAACCTTCAGTATATCCTTCTGTCACTTTCTCTTCTGTGTATTTATCTAGCTACCCTCTAATTACACTGACAAGTCACCAACAGTTTGCAAATCATGTTTTCTTCACTCAGGTTGATAAACTGCAAAGCCAGCCAATTCACAAACACTCTATCCTTGGCACTGGTTCAAAGGCAGGTGACATCAAACTAGCTCTGTCTAATCAAAAGAATTAAAGTGAATGCAACCTCACAAAAGGAAGAGTAAAGTCTGATTAACTGACATGAAATCTTGATTATCATTTCCCACACAAAACAATTCCAGTGGGTTGTAAACAATGCTCCTTTGAAGGTGAATAGGTGTGCTGCTGCGCAACCAGGAATATGCCAGGCAGGGAACAGACAGGCTGCCTACAAACAACCTTTACTTCAGCACGCCTGCATGTTTTTCAGTCTTAAAGGGACCATGCACTGAAACAACCATGCTCCACATAATGAACAGATATGCCAGGAAAGACTGGTTGTCTTGGAGCTTCAGTTGCAGGCCAAACATCAAGTAAGATATGGATGAAGTATGCAACTTTGCATGGTAAAGATGGATGCAAAAGTTGGACTCCAGCAATCCACAACCAAAGAAGAGAGATACACATGAAAAGCACAGCAGTTGTGTTGAGCTTGCAATAAATCTTGTTTGGGCTGCACTTGGAGGACTAAGCACAGTTCTGGTTCTCAAATCACATGCAGAGCTACCATTACTGAAATCCCTGCCACTAACATTTAGGAAATTCAGCAGACAACTTGGGCACAAAAAAGCTCCCAAAAACAGCAATGACATAATGATAATACGTTTTACGCATTTTGGTTGAGGAATAAGTAGTTGTTAGCCAGGAGAGTTTGTTTGCTCTTCATTGCAATAATGTTGTTGGGGCAAGTCAAGCTTTGGTTTCAAGTCTTAACTGAAAGACAGAACTACCGACAATGCAGAACGCCCTCAGTTGCATTGCTTAATTGTCATTTTAAATGATGAGCTCAAGTCTGTGGAGTGGGACTTAAAGCTAACTGGATGTGAAAAGACTCCATGACTTCATTCCAACTAAGTTTTTCTAGCATTCAAGCCAACATTTATAATTCAGCTAGCACCTAAAGTTAAACTATTTTGTCATTTCTTTCTGCAGTTTGTCAGATCTTGTGATGCTCAAAATTGAATGATGCATTTTTATTTATTCATTCATGGGATAAGGGTATCGCTGGCTAGGCAAGCATTATTTGTCCATCCCTAACTGTCCAGAGGGCAGTTAAGAGTCAACCACATCGCTGGGGGTCTGGAGTCAGATATAGGCCAGACCAGATAAGAATAGCAGCTTCCCTCCCTAAAGATATTAGGAAAAGCCCATCTGGTTCACTAACAATCAACAATGGATTCACAGTCATCATTAGACCCAATTCTAGATTTTCAAATTCTACCATCTACCATGGCAGAATTTGAACTCAGGTCTCCAGAACATTAGCTGGGCCTCTGGACTAATAGTGTAGTGATAATACCACTAGGCCATCACCTCCCCATTTTCCTCTATTATAAACATAGTACATCAAGAATGCACCAAATTGGCTGTAACATATTTTCAGGCATTCTTCAGTTGTCACTTGTCTTTTCTCCTGGTACTCATGGCATTTTCTTTCTATTGGGTTTAAGCAGGTCATATTACAAAATAAGAACAGTTGAATTATTACTGTGTGTAAGCCCATGGGTCAAAGGTTACAGATTTAAAATACAGATATTGACTATATTGGAAATTTGAAACTCAAAACAGCAAAATATTTGTTCCAAGAGTCTGTTGGCTGTTGTTAAGCAAGGAATCAGCAAAATCCATACAAGAACGAAACACTGGCATAGACAAACTGCCAGCCCCAGGAGATCACCTGATCCCACCAGCTGGTCAATTCCTGACTTCCTTCATACAAATCTCACTCCTGCACAAATAATGACAAGAATGATCGACCACATTGAGCTGTGTGTAACTATTCACGTACCAAGCACCTTACAGAGAATGAGATCAAACACTGTATACAGAATATGCATGTATCAGATGGCTTTAACATTCGTGCTTGGTAGCAGTCAAAATAAAAAGAAAACTCCTCCATGCTGGAAATTTGAATGACAAAGAGTGCACAATATGCTGGAAACACACAGGCTACTGGGAGAGAAAGATGATTGCTTTAAGTGGACTCCTTTGTCAGACTAATCATCAAAAAAAAAGCCCTTACAGTAACATTCATTTTATTTTCAACAAAATGTTGCCAATCTTTCACTGCCATGAGGATATTCCCAATAACAAATTAAAAGTTCTATTTCAAATCACTGAGGAAACATTGAAAATATAGTCAGAAATTTCAAAAGCATGTGAATTACAGAGAAGTAGTTGCCATGGAGTTGATGTGCACTTTCACAGCTTTCATGATGGGCCACAGCTCCCTCCAATGGCAGGGAAAGTTACCAGGTACAAAAGTCTTCAAATGGATCTGAACAAAAACAATGTAGCTCTGTTACAAAACTCATAGGATTCAGGTTGCTCTCTGCTGGCTACAGGTAGAATAGGTCCAAGGAGTTTCAATGGTATTTGAATATCATTGCCAAATGTCCTCAACACATCAGCTCCAGCCAGGCGATAACAATGGGTGGGTAGTTTCTGGTAAATTCAGACTGTTGTTGGACACTGCTGGGAGTCGGCATCTATTCAACCGAACACAGAAATGTCTAAAATGGACTCTGGGAAGGTTAGCACATATGGAATGTGAAATCCATTCCTCAGTATTTTGGAATGACAAGTTCATTGAAAACCCTGTCTAAGCCTTTGCTAACACTAGACTTACTGACTCTAACACCTTCCTTGCTAATGTCCCATTTTCCACCCTCCACAAATTTAATCCCATCCAAAACACTGCTGCCCTCCTCCTAATCCATAAAGTCCCATTCACTCATTGCTCCTCCTGGTTACTCATCTACAGTGGCTCCCAATGTAATGCCTCAATTTCAAAACTTTCATGACAAGAGCATAAGAACAGGAGTAGACTATTCAGCCCCTCAACAAAAACAGAAGTGCTGGAAAAGCTCAGCAGATCAGGCAGCATCTGTGAAGAGAAATCAGGGTTAAAGTTTCAGGTCCGGTGAGCCCTCCTCAGAACGGCTGAGCTTTTCCAGCAACTTCTGTTTTTTTTCTGATTTACAGCATCAACATTCTTTCGGTTTTCATTCAGTCCCTCAAGCCTGGTCCTCAATCAAATTACATCATGGCTGACCTGTGGCCTAATTCCATATACTGTACCTGCCTTTCGTGCATATCCATTAACATCTTGGCTTCACAAAAATGTATCTATCTCAGATTTAAAACTAACAACCAACCCAGAATCTACTTCGGTTAATGGAATCGAGTTCCAAATACCTATCACCAAATATCTCACCTGTCTAGTCTGGCCCTAATCCCCGGATTATGCCTATAGTTCCAGAATCCCCAATCGGTACAAATGGATTATCTTTATCTACCGTTAACAACTGTTAATATCTTTTCCTGTTAATATCTTGAAGATTGCACTCAGTTTACTCTTAGCTTTCTGAATTCCAGACTATACAGGCCTAACTCCTCCACATAATTTAACCCTGAAGTCCAAGTAGCATTCTTGTAATCTACACTGGACTCTCTTCAAGGCCAGTATACTCTTCCCTAAGGTGTGGTGCCCAGGTACAAATATTACTGGTGTTCTCCTTTTCTGTAACCTCACCTAGCCCACCATCCTCCAAGATCTGTGTTCCACTAATTCCGGCCCCCTGTACATCAGATTTCTTTCATCCCAAACTATGCCCTTGTTTTCTAAGCTCTGGAGTGTCATCTCAAAGCCTGTCCTCCTGTAAGTAATTCTTTCAAAACTTACGTCGAGTCATAGAGTCAGAGAGATGTACAGCACGGAAACAGACCCTTCAGTTCAAGACTCCATGTTAACCAGATATACCAACCCAATCTAGTCCCACCAGCCAGCACCCGGCCCAAATCCCTCCAACCCTTTCCTATTCATATACCCATCCAAATGCCTCTTAAATGTTGCAATTGTCCCAGCCTCCACCACTTCCTCTGACAGCTCATTCCATAAATGTACCACCTTCTGCGTGAAAATGTAGCTCCTTAGATCTCTTTTATATCTTACCCCTCTCACCCTAAACCCACGCCCTCTAGCTCCAACCCAGGGAAGAAACCTTGTCTATTTATCCTATCCATGCCTGTCATGATTTTATAAACCTCTACAGGTCACCCCTCAGCCTCCGATGCTCCAGGGAAAACAGCCTGAGCCTATCAAACTCTCCTTATAGCTCAAATCCTCCAATCCTGGAAACACCCTTGTAAATCTTTTTTGAACTCTTTCAAGTTTCACAACATCCTTCCGAGACCAGAATTGCATACAATATTCTGAAAGTGGCCTAATCAATGTCCTGTACAGCCGCAACATGGCCTCCCAACTCCTGCACTCAGTACTCTGACCAATAAAGGAAAGCATATCAAACACCTTCTTCACCATCCTATCTACCTGCGACTCCACTTTCGAGGAGCTATGAACCTGCACTCCAAGGTCTCCTTGTTCAGCAACGCTCCCCAGGACCTTACTATTAACAGTATAAGTCTTGCTAAGGTTTGCTTTCCCAAAATGCAGCACCTGATATTTATCGAAATTAAACTCCATCTGCCACTTTTCAGCCCACTGGCCCATCTGACCAAGATCCCATGGTAATCTGAGGTAACCTTCTTCGCTGTCAACAACACCTCCAATTTTGGTGTGATCTGCAAACTTACTAACTATACCTATGTTCATCCTTGTAGCACCCCACTGGTCACAGGCCTCCAGTCTGAAAAACAACCCTCCACCACCATCCTCTGTCTTCTACCTTCGGCCAGTTCTGTATCCAAATGGCTAGTTCTCCCTGTTTCCGTGAGATCTAACCTTGCTAACGAGTCTCCCATGGGGAACCTTATCGAATGCCTTACTGAAGTCTATATAGATCACGTCCACCACTCTTCCCTCATCAATCCTCTTTGTTACTTCCTCAAAAAACTCAATCAAGTTTGTGAGACATGATTTCCCACACACAAAGCCATGTTGACTATCCCTAATCACTCCTTTTCAAATACATGTACATCCTGTCCCTCAGGATTCCCTCCAACAACTTGCCCACCACCATCAGGCTCACCGGTCTATACTTCCCTGGCTTGTCCTTACCACCTTTCTTAAATAATGGCACCATGTTAGCCAACCTCCAGTCTTCCGGCACCTCACCTGTAACTATCGATGATACAAATGTCTCAGCAAGGGGCCCAGCAATCACTTCCCTAACTTCCCACAGAGTTCTAGGGTACACCTGATCAGGTGCTGGGAATTTATTCACTTTTATGCATTTCAAGACATCCAGCACTTCCTCCTCTGTAATATGGACATTTTTCAAGATGTCACCATCTATTTCCCTACATTCTATATCCGCCATGTCCTTTTCCACAGTAAACACTAATTCAAACTACTTGTTTAATATCTGCCCCATCTCCTGTGGCTCCACACAAAGGCTGCCTTGCTAATCTTTGAAAGGCCCTATTCTCTCCCTAGTTACCCTTTTGTCCTTAATGTATTTGCAAAAACCCTTTGGTTTCTCCTTAACTCTATTTGCCAAAGCTATCTCATGTCCCCTTTTTGGCCTCCTGATTTCCCTCTTAAGTATACTCCTACTGCCTTTATAATCTTCTAAGGATTCACTCGATCTATCCGGTCTATACCTGACATATGCTTCCTTCTTTTTCTTAACCAAACCCTCAATTTCTTTCATCATCCAGCATTCCCTATATCTACCAGTCTTTCCTTTCACCCTGACAGGAATATACTTTCGCTGGATTCTCGTTATCTCATTTCTGAAGGTTTCCCATTTTCCAGCCGTCACTTTACCTGCAAATATCTGCCTCCAATCAGCTTTTGAAAGTTCTTGCCTAATACCATCAAAATTAGTGTTCCTCCAATCTAGAACTTCAACTTTTAGGTCTGATCTATCCTTTTCCTTCACTATTTAAAAACTAATAGAATTATGATCGCTGGCCCCAAAGTGCTCCCCTGCTGACACCTCAGTCACCTGCCCTGCCTTATTTCCCAAGAGTAGGTCAGGTTTTGCACTTTCTTTAGGAGGTACATCCACATACTGAATCAGAACATTGTCTTGCATGCACTTAATGGAGATAGCATTAGATGTATTCCTCTCCATCTAAACCCTTAACTCGATGGCAGTCCCAGTCGATGTTTGGAAAGTTAAAATCCCCTACCATAACCACCCTATTATTCTTACAGATAACTGAGATCTCCTTACAAATTTGTTTCTCAGTTTCCCTCTGACTATTAGGGGGTCTATACTACAATCCCAGTAAGGTGATCATCCCTTTTTTCTTTTTCAGTTCAACTCAAATAACCTCCCTGGATGTATTTCTGGGAATATCCTCCCTCAGTACACCTGTAATGCTATCCCTTATCAAAAACATCACTGCCCCTCCTCTCTTGCCTTCCTTTCTATTCTTCCTGTAGCATTTGTATCCTGGTACATAAAGCTGCCAGTCCTGCCCATCCCTGAGCTATGTTTCTGTAATTGCTATGATATCCCAGTCCCATGTTCCTAACCATGCCCTGAGTTTATCTGCCTTCCCTGTTAGGCCCCTTGCATTGAAATAAATGCAGTTTAATTGATCAGTCCTATCTTGTTCTCAGCTTTGTCCCTGCCTGCCCTGATTATTTGACTCGCTTCTCTTCTCAACTATACCAGTCTCAGATTGATCTCTTTCCTCAATATCTCCCTGGGTTCCACCCCCACACCATAATAGTTTAAATCTTCCTGAGCAGCTTTAGCAAATTTCCCTCCAGTATATTAGTCCCCTTCCAATTTAGGTGCAATCCGTCCTTCTTGTACAGGTCACTTCTACCCCAGAAGAGATTCTAATGATCCAAAAATGTGAATCCTTCACCCATACACCAGCTCCTCAGCCATGCATTTATCTGCTCTATCCTCCTCTTCCTATCCTCACTAGCTCTCAGCACTGGAAGTAATCCAGATATTACTACTCTCAAAGATTTCCTTTTTAAATTCCTGCCTAACACTATATATTTTCCTTTCAGAATCTCGTCCTTTTCCCTTCTTGTGATTGGTTCCAATGTGGACAATGACATCTTGTTAGCTCTTCACCCCTTCAAGAACAATCTGCACCCTCTCTGAGATATCCTTGATCCTGGCACCAGGGAGGCAACACACCATTCTGATCTTTCGCTGTTGGCCACAGAAACATCTGTCTTTGCCTCGGACTGGAGACTCCACAAACATAATTGTTCTCTTGGAACCCGACGTACCCCTCATTGCATTAGAGCCAGTCTCAATACCAGAAACTTGGCCATTCTTGCTACATTATCATGAGAATCCATCATCCCCTACATTTTCCAAAACAGCGTACTTGTTTGAAATGTGGATAGCCACAGAAAACTTCCTGCACTAGCTGCCTACCTCTCTTACCTTTCCTGGAGTTAACTCATCTATGTGACTGTATCTGAGACTTTTTTCCCTTCCTATAACTACCATCCATCACAGCCCCTTGCTCTTGTAAATTGGTCATTGCCTCTAACGGTCTATCCAACCAATCTACTTGAGTTGTTAGGATTCGCAACTAATGCCATTTATTGCAGATATAATCCTCAGTAACCCGTAAACTCTCCCTGAACTCCCACATCTGACAAAAAGAGCACATCACTCTCCTAAGGGCCATTTTTGCTTCTTTCAATCCACAGACCCAGAAAATAGCCCTGTCTTATTCCTCTACAAAACCAGGCTAACTTAATACTTATGATTTTTATTTTTAAGTTTAATCAAGAGACATATCTCAATAAAACATATAATCAAGAAAGAACCCACTCCACTCACTACTGCAGATTACTCTAAGGCCACACTTAAAAATATTCACTTATCTGTTTCACTTACCTCTCCCAATCAGGTTCCTCCAAGATGAGTTGTGAATTAGACTTAATCTTCCTAGACGCACCCCAATGCCCAGCGATACATGAATTCAAACAACAAAGGCAGTAACCGTGCAGGTTCACTGCTGTGTCAGTTAGCAGTGTGGGTTTCTTTCTTTTCCTCTCTCCCCTCCCCACCTCCCCACACCCCCCCTGCCCTGACTGGTCTTACCATGTGCTTCCTTTGTCTGTCTGTTCCTCTCCTTTTTAAAAGTCCTGTTGTTTTGACTTTTTAAGTTCCAAAACAATGCAACAGCATATTAAACAGTAATTGCTACTCCTGGAACTTGAGGTAATCACCTCCAACACCTAAAATACCTCAAAAAAAGCAGTCTGTTACAGCCAGAAGTTTTCCCATCCTCCACCTTGGATTACCCAGCTCTTTGACGAATATTTGGTCACCTGACTTCCTTTGGCTTGAGTGCCAAATTTCATGCAATTATACTCCACTGAATGCCTTAGTTCATGGAAGGCACTGTTTAAATGCATGTTACATTACATTAAATGCAGATACATTACCAATATCCTTAAGTGGGATTTAGATGAGACAGGGGAGCAGCGAGTGTGGTTTTGAGATTTGTTTGTCTGTCAAAGCTCTCAATTTTACCAAAGACTTCACTGGCCGATATCAGTAATATAAAGCAAAGAACTGCAGATGCTGAAGATATGAAACAAAAGCTGCAAAACTCAGGAGGTCTGACAGCACCTATGGGAAGAAAACAGAGTTAACATTTTTGAGAAGAATTCTGATGATGAGTCATTGGAGTTGAAATGTTAATTCTGTTTTCTTCCTACAGATGCTGCCAGACCTGCAAAGTTTCACCAGTAATGTGTGTTTTTATTACTGGTCTATGACAAATTTCCTATCTTAATTTCAGCTCAAAAAAAAACACGTGATTGAACTTAAATCAGATGTTTGGTGACAACCTTTTAAAATCACGAATAAATTAACAGAACTAGATAGAATTAACACTTGGAGTATTGAATCATGAGGGTTGCTGGCTTTCAGAGATGCCAGTAAACATACCCTCTTTAGCTAGATATAAAATATCCCAAGGCACTATTTCAAAGAAGAGAAAGTGAGTCTGTCAATGTTGTAGCTATTGTTTAAGCCTCAATTAAAGCCACTTAAAACAGAAATCTGATCTGCGAACTACTACTTCGATGCTCAAAAGGAGCTTACAGTGCATTGACAAGAGCTGTGTAATATCGATTTATATTTTGGGATTTGGATTTAAAAAATAGAGGCAGATAAATTTTGGCTAGATTTATAAAGGTAATGCTTTTAAAAAAAACAAGGCAGAAAGCCATTTGGATCATGACCTAAGAACATTAATGCCAAGAAAGCATTTGAATGCAGTTAAGTGCCTGAGAGAATAACTTCAGAAAAAACAGCATATCCCCTTATAAAAGATGAAAGTTTCAACCTAATATTGTTTACTGTATCACATCTCCGTGACACTGGACTCCTTTGGCTATAAATTCTGTGAGCATTATCTTCAGCTCCACAACCATTTGATGAAGGAGCAGCCTCCGAAAGCTAGTACTTCCAAATAAACCTGTTGGACTATAACCTGGTGTTGTGTGATTTTTAATTCTGTTCGCCCCAGTCCAACACCGGCTCCGCCAAGTCAGAGTTAAAAGACAAATTGTTTAGTGGCTTGAGTTTATGACAAGCTAAAGCATTACTTTAGCTTTAACTTAATAACAGATGGTTCAAAGTTTTATTTCAGAAGGTAGAACAGTTTTTCCTCTGAGGGGAATCAAGTTAGTTCAAGGGAACCTGTCACTTTAGCAGAAGTGGTTTCTGGTCTGGAAATCTTCCAAACTAGATAGAAATCTTCTAGTTACCAGAACTAAGAAAGTTTAGACCATCAGAATTGTGAAAGATTCATGCCTATATATTTGGAAAAGAATCGTAAAATCGTGACATCAGCCATCAGACACTACAGCATGATAAATCCAATACTCTGCTGAGGAATTGACCACATTTTCAAGTTGAAAAGGATGTGCTCCAAATCCCTGTGTCAAGTTGGTGTTGAACTCCTCTATGCTCCTGCCTATTGAGAAGACTACAAGAAATACAGAGATCGATGCATCAAGTATAGCATAAAGTGTTAATAACAGTAGTCCGTTGTCAGTGGTATCAGATCAGCATGAGTTGAGACCTCAGGGAATAAGATACCAATGGAATCCTGTTCAATCATGTCTCTGCCACTCATTAATAAATGCTCATTTGATTGCATTAGTATGGTTCAGCCTTCAGGTGTCAAAAGCATCAAAGCCCATTTGAGATAATTATATACTAAAGGGAGTTGGTCTATGGTTAACATCATTTATCTCTGTCACCATAACTAAATCCTCAGAGCATTGCATAGCAGAGCTTCTATGCAGCTACAATCCATAACTACCTCACCCCCCAACAATCAGACAATTAAGGGGCCCTTTTCCCTCTCCAGCATGCACTTGTGCCCAATAATAAAAAAAGAGAGACAACGCAGTGGCCATGTGGGAAGTGAAACAAATGGAGAAGTAGACCTGCACAGCTGTCTGAGCCAGCAATGAACCTACACAGTTGAGTGCTTCTGCTGTTCAGAAACAAGTATCTGTGGACAGCAGAGTTTGTTCTGAGAAGCATAAACAGTGAAATTCAACGGAGAAAACTACATGGGGGAGCTCACAGCAGGATAACACTTTTAAAAGTGTAAGCTCACTCTTTTATTGTAAATCTACAATGATGAGTAAAATGATTCTTTTTTGATTGTATGTTTTTATTGAGATCTCTCTTTTGATTAAACTGTAAAAGTGTAAAACATAGGCCCTCAGTTAGCCTCGAGCAGTAAGGCTGGGCTATTTTCTGTGTCTGCAGATTGTTAAGGTGCAAAAATAGTATTGAGTAGAGTGATATGTTCTTCCTGTCACATGTGGGAGATTCCATGTTGTTGATGAGTACGTCCGCAGGAAGTGTTTTTGGTTGCGAATCCTATTGGATCATATGGATCAGTTGGAGAGACAGTTAGAGGCAATGAGGAATTAACAGGAGTTAGATGGTGCAATGGGTGGCAGTTGCAGGGAAGGAGATAAACCGAAGATTCAATCAGGCAGATGGGTGACCTCCAGGCAAGCTAGGAGAGGGAGGCAGGTCATGCAGGAGTCTCCTGTGGCTGTCACCATCTTAAACAAGAATGCTGTTTTGGAAAATGTAGGGGCCAATGCTCTCTCAGGGGAATGTAGCACAGACAGCCAGGTTTCTCGTACCAAGACTGGCTCTTATGTAACAAGGGGTATGTCAGGTTCCAAGCAATCAATTGTGATAGGAGTCTTTCTAGTCAGAGGATCAGACAGACGATTCTGTGGCCGACAGCAAGACATCAGAATGGTGCATTGCCTCCCTGGTGCCAAGATCAAAGATACCATGGAGAAGGTACAGAATAATGTCAAGGGAGAGAGACCAGCAGGAGAATGTAGTTTACGTTGGAACTAACATAGAAAGAGAAAAAGGACAAGATTCTGAGGAGAGAATATATAAGAAGTTAGGCAGAAATTTAAAAAGTAGGTCCTAGAGGGTAGTAGTATCTGGATTTCTCCCAGTGCTACAAGTTAATGAGGATTAGAACAGGAGGATATAGCAATGAATGAGTGGCTGAGGAGCTGGTGCATGGGAAAAGGATTCACATGTTTGGATCATTGGCAGCTCTTCAGAGATAGATGTGAACTGTACAAGGACAGACGGATTGGACCTGAATTGGAAGGTGGATAATATACTGGTGGGAAGATTTGCTAGAGCTGCTTGGGAGGATTTAAACTACACTTGGCAGGGCAGGAAGAATACCCAGGGAGATAGTGAGGAAAGAGATTAGCCTCACACTTTTCCAGTTGTGAAAAGGAGCACATCAAAACAGTCGGGGCAGGCAGGAATAAAGCAAAGAATGAGGTAAGACTGATAAATCGAAATGCATTTATTTTGTTGCACCAGGTCTGACAGATAAGGCAGATGAACTCAGGGCATTGTTAGGAACATGAGACGAGGGAATCATAACAATTACTGAGACGTGGCTCAGGAATGGACAGGACTGGCAGCTTAATGTTCCGGGATATAGATGCATCGGAAAGATAGGGGTAAGAGAGGAGGGGGAGTGGTGTTTTTGATTAGGAATAACGTTATGGCTATACTGAGGGAAGATATTCCTGGGAATACATCCAGGGAAGTTATTTAAGTGGAACTGAGAAATAAGAAAGGGATGATCACCTTATGGGAATTGTATTATAGATCCCTCAATAGTCAGAGGAAATTGCGAAACAAAATTTGTAAGGACATCTCACTAACCTTTAAGAATGTTCAGGTGGTAATGAGAGGGGATTTTAATTCTCCAAACATAAACTGGGACCTGCTGTACTGTTAAGAGCTTTGATGGAGAGGAATTTATTAAGTGTGCACAAGAAAAGTTTCTGAAGGAAACATGCGCCAAGTACAGACAGCAAGGATAGAGTGAATCCCTAGGAGAGTAAAAAGGCAGCAGAGGTATACTTAAGAGAGAAATCAGGAGGACAAAAAGGGGACAAGAGGTAGCTATGGCAAATAGGGTTAAGGAGAATCAAAAGTGTTTTTACAAATACATTAAGTACAGAAGGGTAGCTCGGGAGAGAATAGGGTCCCTTAAAGATCAGCAAGGCCCCTTACGTGTGGAACCACAGGAGATGGGAGAGGTACTAAATAAGTATTTTGCTTCAGTGTTTAAGGTGAAGAAGGATATAAAAGATACATCTTGAAAAATGTCCGTATTACAGAGGACATAGTGCTGGACATCTTAAAACACAAAGGTGGATAAATTCCTGGGACCTGATCAGGTATACTCTAAATTCTGTGAGAAGCTAAGCCCAGCGATTACTGGGCCCCTTGCTGAGACAGTTGTAAAATTTATAGCCACATGTGAGGTGCTGGAGGACAGGAGGGCGACTAACGTGGTGTCACTATTTAAGAAAGCTGGTAGGGAAAAGCCAGGTAACTATAGACTGGTGAGCCTGACATCAATGTTGGGCAAGTTGTTGGAAGGAATCTTGAGGGACTGGATTTACATGTATTTGGAAGGGCAAGCACTGGTTAGGGACATGGCTCTGTGCGTGGGAAATCATGTCTCATGAACTTGATTGAGTTTTTTTTAAGTAGTAACAAAGTGGATTAATGAGGGCAGAACAGAGGACATAATCTACATGGACTTCAGTAAAGCATTCAACAAGGTCCCTCATGGTAGTCTGCTTAGCAAGGTTAGAACAGCCATTTGAATACAGAACTGGCTGGAAGAGAGAGGATAGAGGGAGGTGGTGAAGGGTTTCTTTTCAGACTGGAGGCCGGCGACCAGTGGTATGCCACAAGCATGATCCATTGCTTTACAAATGATTTGTGTAATCTATACAAATGATTTGGATGTGAGCATAGAAGTTATGGTTAGTAAGTTTGCAGATGACAACAAATTTGGTGGTGTAGTGGACAATGAAGATTATTATTTCAGGAGTACAACATGATGCTGATCAGACAGGCCAATGGGCCAAGGAGTGGCAGATGGAATTTAATTTAGATAAATGTGAGGAACTGCATTTTGGAAAGACAAATCAGGGCAGGACTTATACACTTAATGGTAAGGTTCTGGGGAGTGTTGCTGAACAAAGAGACTTGGGAGTGCAGGTTCATAGCTCCTTGAAAGTAGAATTGCAGTAGATAAGATAGTGAAGATGGCATTTGGTATGATTTCCTTTATTGATCAGTGCATTGAGTACAGGAGTTGGGAGGCCATGTTGCAGCTGTACAGGATATTGGTTAAGCCATTTTTTTGGAATACTGCATTCAGTTCTGGTCTCCCTGCTTGAGGAGGAATGTTGTGAAATTTGAAAGAGTTCAGAAAAGATTTACAAAGGATTTTTCAGGGTTGGAGTGTTTGAACTATAGGGAGAGGCTGAGTAGGCTGGGGTATGGGAGACAGAGGAGTGACCTTACAGAAGTGTATAAAATCATGAGGGGCATGGGTAAATAGACAAAGGTCTTTTCTCTGTGGTGGGGGAGACCAAAACTAGAGCACATAGGTTTATAGTGAGAAGGCAAAGATTTAAGAAGGACCTAAGGGGTAACTTTTTCATGCAGAGGGTAGTGCGTGTATGGAATGGGCTGCTCGAGGAAGTGGTGGAGGCTGGTACAATTACAACATTTAAAAAAGGTATTTGGATGGTAATATGAATAGGAAGGGTTTAGAGGGATATGGCCCTCTAATTGCTGGCAAATGGGACTAGGTTAATTTAGGATATCTGGTCGGCATGGACAAGTTGGCCTGAAGGGTCTGTTTCCATGCTGTATAGGTCTATGACTATATGACTCACCTGACATGCTTATTCTGCCTATATATGCAGTGCTCGTATCTGAGCTGGTGGCTGTATGCACATGAAATAAAATCATAGATCTCAAAAAGGAGAAAGCCAGAAGGACATGATTGTCATGCAGTAAGTTAGGAAAATTTCATGCAGTGGATGTGTGACACATTAAAGGACATGCTTGTGATGTCACCACTATATCATGGCATTTGAGGTAATTCTATAAAGTTTGCACTTTATCAAGTCCTCTTGCAATATGACACACTGAGGGAAACATGCCACTTTCTACCCAAATTGCTCAGCATGAGCTCAGAAAGCCAAGTACCTGCAATTGAAATGTACATACATGACAGCATCTGGTGTCTTCAAAGGTTCTTTGAATTCCTGAGTGCAAGGGTGAATGCAGATGAGTCAGAGAGAAAGAGAACGATAAAGAGAGAGAGAGAATGTCTTCATATTTTGCTAGTTATGAATATTCTGCTCTCTGCGCTATAGGAAGGATGGTGTGAAACTTAAAGGGGTGCATAAAAGATCTACAAGGATGTTGTCAGGATTGGAGGATTTGAACTATTGGGAGAGGCTGATTAGGCTGTAGCTATTTTCCTTGGAGCATCGGAGGCTGAGGATTGACCTTATAGAGGTTTATTAAATCACAAGGAGCATGGATAGGGTGAATAGCTGAGGATAGGGGAGTCCAAAACTAGAGTCCAAAACTAGAAGGTCAGAAGGGAAAGATTTAAAAGGGACCTAAGTGACAACCTTTTCATGTGGGTGGTGCCTGTATGGAATGAGCTGCTGAAGGAAGTAGTGGACACTGGTACAATTACAACATTTAAAAGGCATCTGGATGCGTACCTGAACTGGAAGGGTTTAGAGGGATATGGGCCAAATGCTGGCAAATGGGACTAATTTAATTTAGGATATCTGGCAAAGGGTATGTTTCTATGAATCCATATTCTTTGCCTATCTCCACTGCCAAAAGAACTGTTAAAATATTGTTAGTTTAGTTCTGCCTGAGTTTCAACCCACTGTCTTTCCAAACTGAATGCTCCACAGGCAAAATTTTATCTCCCAATCTGTGACCTGATCACTTCAGTATGAATCCAACAAGCAATGAAAATTTCTTATGTTGACTTAAATGCATAAATTTTACTATCTGTGGACAAAATGGTAAATGCAGTGCCATTTCACACTCTCCCACGTGGATAAATAATCAATGTCCACCATTATTGTAACATTGTGTAAGCTGTGAGGTATGGGAGTGAGGTTTGCAGCAGTGCCAAATTAGTATCTTCTATATCGGTTCCCTGGACTTGCCTTCAAGCTGTGGTCAAGTAAAGCAGAGCAGCCTTTCTTGACCAATATTTATCCTCTTTAAAAATCATTTTAGCCCATGAACTTCTCAGGCATGAACATCAGATGATGGAAGGTGGATATCAATAGTCCATGTTTACCATTACCATAACAATAGGAAAGCTGAGAAATGTGGACTAAAGTTTACAGCACTGCCAAATGAATGGAGCTATACTGTATAATTTGAAGGTTGTTAGGGATGATAATTGTTGGTTGGCAAATGAAGGATCTGAGGTGAATTGAGCAGTGACTGAGGTCAGTGCTTCAGTTGATAGAAGATGACAGTTAAAGATGCATTTACTTAATTGGACCACTTAACTAATTTCTTGCAAGACCACATCAAACTCCTTGGGGATTTGCCAACCAGCACTGGTATATACACCTTGCTGCTCCCACTGCTTTATGACCATGTGAATGGAAGGCTTTCTGGTCCCCTTCAGACCTCTTTCATTTCAGTTGAAAGGTCAGTGACCTGAAATATCATTACTATTTCTGTCAGTTGAGATTGCATTTTGATTTCAGATTTCCAACAAGAGCATTATTGTCCTCGTTTTGCCAGAACCTGATTTTTTTGGCACATTTCAAAGTGGAAACATTTTACATTCCAATGATCAATCCTCAGCCAAAGAGTGAAGTTTTTCCTGTCATTTCTAATCCCTGTCATGCTTGAAATCTATTCTCACTGCTCAGTTCCATGCTCTGACATGTGTGTAGTTTCAGTACAGTACTCTAACATCATGGAGGCTGACCAGTCAGCTTCATGTCTCAGTTGAGATTTTCTAGACTTGTAATCCGTGATGTTAGCTATAAAATCTTGGCAAATTAACCTGGAATCCTATCAGGTATTTCAATTTCTTCAGTACAATGAGTATTCAGCAGGAGCTGGCTGTATTAACAGTTGCAACAATCTTAACATAAGTGTCTTCGAAAGTGGCATACCTATTTATCAGTGTTAACTGCTCAAGAAAGCTTTGTGCACTGCTGCTGAATACATGAGCACCACTTCTTGCTGTAGCTAATTTCTAATTCCTGAATAAAAACATGGAAATCCTGTGCACTTGAATATGACCTGTCTTTATATTTGCAGTGAGTGTTAACTTTTATGTGCATTTGTTGTCAAAACATTGAGATGGAGAGCTGAGTGTGAGAGTAATTTTTATTCTGTGCACTCCATTTCCATGGTTAATGAATAGTGGCAGTTCTTTGCTCAGTAAATATATACAAGATTTACCAGTATTCTACGGAAGCAATTTCTTATTGAAGTTCAGTCACAAGAGAAAAGTGTCACTGGCAAGGCCAGCATTAATTGTTCATAACTAATTATGTTTGAGAAGGTGGCATTAGCTGCCTTAGAGTCAAAGATCTCCAGCACAGAAAAGAGCCCTTCAGCCCACTACATCTGCACCGGTCAAAAACAATCACCTACTTATTCTAACCCCATTTTCCAGCACTTACCCCATAACTTTGTATGTCTTGGCACTGCAATTACATAACTAAATACTTCTTGAATGCTATGAAGATTTCTGCCTCTAGCACCCTTACAGTCAGTGAGTTCCAGATTTGCACCACCCTCCGGTGAAGTTTTTTCCTCACATCTTCTCTAACACTTCTGACCCTTACTGCAAAACTATCCAAGGACAAAGTGAGAACTGCAGATTTTGAAGGTCAGAGTCAAGAGTGTGGTGCTGGAAAAGCACAGCAGGTCAGGCAGCATCCAAGGAGCAGGAGAATCGACATTTTGGACGTAAGCCCTTCATCAGGAATGAGATCATTTCTGATGAAGAGCTTATGCCCGAAACGTTGATTTTCCTGCTTTTGGATGCTGCCTGACCTGCTGTGTTTTTTCAGCACCACACTCTCGACTTAAATCTATGGTCCCTGATCAGTGCTCTCTTCATCAAGGGGAGGAAAAGTTCCTTTGTGTCCACCCTATCTATGTCTCTCAAATTTTATCTATCTCAGTCATGACCCCTCTCAAATTCCTCTACTCAATGCAAAACATCCCCAATTTGTCCAATCTTCATAACAAACTCTCCACCCAATCAACATACTGGTAAATGTCCTCTGCAACTTCTCCAGTGGAATCGCATCCCGCCTGTAATGTGGATTCCAGAACTGCACACAATACTCTAGCTGTGGCCTAACCAACAATTTGTACAGTTCCAGCGTAACATCCCTGCTCTTAAACTGTATGCATCGACTAATAAAAGTATATCCTATGCCTTAAGGGACCAGTGCACATGCACATCAAGCATGATCCTCAGTGCTTCCCAGGGTCTGACCATTCATCATGTAATCCCTCACCTTGTCCTGCCCAAGTGTATCACCTCACATTTAACAAGACTGAATTCCATTTGCCAGTGATCAACCCATCTGTCCAGGCCACCTACATCCTCTTGTAGTCTAAAGCTGTTCTCTAAGTAATTACCAATCCCCCCCCGCCCAATTTTTGTATCGTCTGCTAAATTACTGATCGACCCCCCCTATAATCAAGTCTAAATTATTTAGATAAACCACAAACAGCAAGGGCCCTAATATTAATCCCTGTGCACACCAGTGGACACAGACCTCCAGTCATAAAAAGCATCCCTCAAACATCACCCTCTACTTCCTGCCACTCAGCCAATTGTGGGTCCAATTTGCCAAATTTCCTTGGATCCCATGGGCTCTTAGCTTTGTTAAGAGTCACCCAGTCAAAAACTGTGGTGTTGGAAAAGCACAGCAGGTCAGGCAGCATCCAAGGAACAGGACAGTCGACGTTTCAGGCATAAGCCATTTATCAAGAATGTGGAGGAGGAAGGGCGCTGAGTGGTAAATAGGGGGATTGGAGTAGGGCTGGGCTAAGGTAGCTGGGAAGTCTCCCATACAGACCTCGTCAAAAGCCTTACTTAAATTCAAGTAGACCACATCAACATGCCTTCATCTACATACCTGATCACCTCTTCGAAAAATATCAGTGTGTTTGAAGTAGATGCCTGTGTTGAGTCGGAGCTCCCTTTTCTGGACCTCTCCATTTCCTTTTCCAGCGACCAACCCAACACTAACATCTACTTCAAACCCAATGACTCCCACAGCTACCTGGGTTTCACGTCCTCCTGGTGCCCCCTCCTGTAAAAACGCTATCCCTTACTTCCAATTCCTCCACCTCTGCCGTATCTGCTCCCAGGAGGAGCAAGTGTACTCCAGAACATCCCAGATAACTCCTACTTCAAGGATGCAATTTCCCCTCACAAGTGATCAACAATGCCCTCCAGTGCATCTCCTCCTTGTCCCCCACCTCCCCACGTTAACCCCATGACTCCAATCGCAACAAGAATAAAACCCCTGCCCTCCCGATCCTCACCTTCCATCCCACCAATTTCCAAAATCATCCCCCGCCATTTCTGCCACCTACAGTCAGACCCCATCACCAGGGATATATTTCCCTCCCCACTCCATCTGTGTTCTGCAGAGACCATTCCCTCCACGACTCCCTCACTGGGTCCATGCCCTCCACCAACCAACCCTCCACTCCCGACACCTTCCCTTGCCACCACAAGAGGTGTGAAACCTGTGCTCACACCTACCACATGTGAGCATCCAAGGCCTCAAAGGAGATTTCTCTGCACATCCAAACCTCATCTACTGTGTCCAATGTTCTCGATGTGGTCTCCTCTGCATTGGGGAGACAGAGCACCAACTTGTGAAACGGTTCAGAGAACATCTCCAGAACACATGCTCCCCACTACGCCGCCATTCTGTAGCCCTTCAACTCCCCTCCCACTTCACGCCTGGATGAAGAACACTGCATCTTCCGCCCTGGGATTCTCCAACCACATGGCATCAATGTTGATTTTACCAGGTTCCTCATCTCCACTCCCCCTACCTCATCCCAGATCCAACCTTCCAATTTGGCACCACCCTCTTGAACTATCCTACCTGTCCATCTTCCTTCCCACCTGTCCGCTCCACCCTCCACTCCGACCTATCACCATCACCCCCACCTTCATCGACGTATCACCTTGCAAGCTACCTTCTCCCCAGCCCCAAACCCTCCCATTTATCTTTCAGCCTCCCCCCACTGCCATATACCTGAAGGGCTGATGCCCGAAATGTCAACTCTCCTGCTCCTCGGATGCTGCCTGATCTGCTGTTCTTTTCCAGCGTCACAGCTTTTGACTCTGATCTCCAGCATCTGCAGTTCTCACTTTCTCCCAAACTGCCCCGTGGCTGAACACTTCAATTCCCCCTCCCACTCCACCAAAGACATGCAGGTCCTTGGCCTCCTCCATCGCCAGACCATGGCAACATGACGCCTGGAGGAAGAGCGACTCATCTTCCGCCTAGGAATCCTCCAACCACAGGGGATAAATGCAGATTTCTCCAGCTTCCTCATTTCCCCTCCCCCCACCTTTTCTCAGTCCCAACCCTCAGACTCAGCACTGCTTTCTTGACCTGCAATCTTCTTCCCGACCTCTCCGCACCCACCCCCTCTCCGGCTTATCACCCTCACCTGAACCTCCTTCCACCTATCGCATTCCCAATGCCCCTCCCCCAAGTCCCTCCTCCCTACCTTTTATCTTAGCCTGCTTGGCACACCCTCCTCATTCCTGAAGAAGAGCTTATGCCCGAAACGTCGATTCTCCTTCTCCTTTGATGCTGCCTGACCTGCTGCGCTTTTCCAACAACACATTTTTAAGCTGTGCTGCCAGTCCACCTTAGCCAAACCATATCTGACCTTACTCAAATTAGCCTTCCTCCAGATGAGAACTTTGAACTTTCTTGATCCAATGTCGTCCATGTGATGTAGATACACCCACAATGCCATTAGAAAGGCAGTTCCAGGATGTTGACTCAGCAACAGTAAAGGAATGATGATCCAATTCCAAGTCAGGATGGTGTGTTGCTTGGAGAGCAACTTGTCGGTGATGTTCCCATGTGTCTGCTGCTCTTGGCCTTCTGAGTGAGGAGTTACAGGTTTGGAAGGGTTCAACCAAAGCAGCCCTTGTAAGTTGCTCCAGTTGAGGTTCAAGTATATCCCAGAATGTTGTGGGAAGTTAGTGAAGAGATTGCTGGGCCCCTTGCTGAGATATCTGTATCACTGATAGCCATGGGCAAGGTGCCGAAAGACTGGAGGGTGGCTAATGTTATGCCTTTAACAAATGTTCTCAGGAAAAGCCAGGGAACTATAGACTGTGAACCTTAGGTAGGTAAGTTGTTTGGGGGGGATTCTGAGAGGTAGGATTTACATGTATTTGGAGAGGCAAGGACTGATTAGGGTTAGCCACCTTTATGTTTGGGAAATCCCATGAACTTGATTGAGTTTTTGAGCATGTAACTAGAAATATTGATGAGGACAAAGTGATAGACATTGTCCATATGGACATTAGTAAAGTCTTTGACAAGGTTCCACATGGAAGACTAATTAGTAAAGTTAGATTATATGAGATTCAGGGAGAGCTTGCCAATTGGATGCAAAATTGGCTTCATGGTAGGAGATAGAGGATGATGATGGAAAGTTGTTTTTCAGACTGGAAACCTGTGACCAGTGGTATTCTGCAGGCATCGGTGTTGAGTCCATTTTTGTCATTTATATGAACAATTTGGATGAGAATTTAGGAGGCATGGTTACTAAGTTTGCAGATGACACCAAAATTGGTGATATAGTCAACAGTAAAGAAGGTTATCTAAGATTACAAGGGCATCTTGATCAATTGGACCAATGAGTTAAGGAGTGGCAGTAGTGTTGGCGAACAGAGAGAGCTAGGGGTTAAAGGTACATAGCTCTTTGAAAGTTGCATCACAGAGTGGTAACTGCAGCATTTCGCACACTTGCCTTCATGGCTCAGACCACTGAATATAGAAATTGGGACATCATGTTGAGGTTCAACAGGATGGTGGTGAGGCCACTTTTGGAGTATTGTGTACAGTTCTGGTTGTCCTGCTATAGGAAGGATATTACTAAATTGGAGAAGGTTCAAGAAAGTTGCCAGGTCTGGAGGGTTTGAATTGTAAGGATAGGCTGGGACGTTTTTCACTGGAGGGTAGGAGGTTGAGGGGTGACCTGATAGAGATTTATAAAATCTTGAGGGGTATACATAAGATGAATAGCAAAGGTATTATCTGGAAGGTGGCGGAGTTCAAAACTAGATTAGATTAGATTAGATTAGATTACATTACAGTGTGGAAACAGGCCCTTCGGCCCAACAAGTCCACACCGACCCGCCGAAGCGCAACCCACCCACACCCCTACATTTACCCCTTACCTAACACTACGGGCAATTTAGCATGGCCAATTCACCTGACCTGCACATCTTTGGACTGTGGGAGGAAACCGGAGCACCCGGAGGAAACCCACGCAGACACGGGGAGAACATGCAAACTCCACACAGTCAGTCGCCTGAGGCGGGAATTGAACCCGGGTCTCTGGCGCTGTGAGGCAGCAGTGCTAACCACTGTGCCACCGCACCACTAGGGGACATATCTTTAGCTAGGAGGAGAAAGATTTTAAAAGGGACCCGCGGGGCAATTTTTTCCAAGCAGAAGGTGATTCATGTGTGGAATAATCTGCCAGAGGAAGTGATAGTTGCAAGTACAGTTACAATATTTTAAAAATTTTTGGACAGGTACATGAAAAGGAAAGGTTTAGAGAGATATGGCAAGTGGGACTATTTTAGTTTGGGAAACTTGGTCGGCATGGACAAGTTGGACCAAAGGGTCAGTTTCCTTGCCGTATGACTCTGTGGACAGTACATATTATGTTAGTTTGAGTTATGGTGGAGAGGGTGAATGTTGAAGGTGGAATATGTGATGTCGATCAAGCAGGTTGCCTTATCCTTTATGGTCAAGATTAGAGTGGTGCTGGAAAAGCACAGGCCAGGCAGCATCCGAGGAGCAGGAAAATCCATGTTTCAGGCAAAAGCCCTTCATCAGGAATGATGAAGGGCTTTTGCCTGAAATGTCGATTTTCCTGCTCCTCGGATGCTGCCTGGCCTGTGCATTTCCAGCACCACTCTAATCTTGACTCTGATCTGCAGCATCTGCAGTCCTCACCTTTTACCTAGTTGATTTTATCCTTTATGGTATCAAGCATTTAGAGTTGCATTCATTCAGGCAGGTGGGGATTGTGGCTTTGTGGATGATGGATAGGCTTTTCGGTAGTCAGGAGGCAAGTTACTTACTGCAGAATTCCGAGCCTCTGCCTTGCTCTCATAACCATTGTATTTCTATGGCTAGTCCTGCTAAGTATCTGACCAGTAGTAACCCTATCGAGGATGCTGATGCCATTGAATATCATGGAAAAATGGTTAGATCCTCTCTCACTAGAAATAAGTGTCACCTCGCATTAATAAGGATGGTACCTGCCATGTTGCCCCAAGGCTGATATTGTCCAGATCTACCTGAATTTGGACACTGACTGTTTCAGTACCTAAGGAGTCGTGAATAGTGTTGAACCCAGCAGCAAACATCCCCACTTCCAACTTTATCTGGGGTATTGAAGAAGCAGCTGAAGCTGGTTAGGCCTAGGGCACTAACCTGAGGAACTTAGGGGCCCCTGTGGCACAGTGGCAGTGTCTCTATCTGAAACCGGAGTTCAAGTTCCAGCTGCTCAAGATGCGTAATAATATCTGAACAGGTTGATTAGAAACTGTCTATGCCAAGGACATCCCACTTGATCTACTTTACTGTCCTTAACCTCTAATATTCCAGTGTACCAGGACTGCCACTTCAAAACCAACTCACTTATGAAGAATGATTAATCTCCAACAAATATTTAAGCTATACAAAATGCTTCTCCTAAGTGTAGAATCATAAAGCACTGAAGGCATCCATTCATCCCATCAATCTCGTGTCAACTATCCAACTGGTTCTACTCCCTGCTCTTTACCCATAGCTATGAAAATTTCTCCTCTTCATGCATTTATCTAATCGCCTCTTTAAAATTACTGCTGAACCTATTTGCACAACTTTTTGGCAGTGCATTTCAGATCATCGTAACACACTGCGTAAAAATACTCAGCCCCTTCTGCTTTTATTAAAAACAGTTTAGATATGTGCCTTCTGGATGACAACCCTGACTAGTGGAAATTGTTTAACCTTATTTACTGCACGATCACAATTTTGAACATCTTGACCAAAACCCCTTCCTTGATTTCCTTTGTCCCAAGGAGAGCAACACAAGATTTTACAGCATTTCCATGTCTCTGAAGTCTTTCATCCCTGGTATCATTCCAGTAAATCTCCTCAGTATCCTCTCCAAGGCGTTGAGCAGGAACTTCCTTCATCAAGTGTGGTCCCAAAGCTGGACAATACTCCAGCTGGGGCCTCCTTGTTAGTGATTTATACAAAATTTAGTGTAACTTCCTTGATTTGTATTTGATGTCCCTATTTATAAACCCCAGGATCACTGACGCTTTTGCAGACATCCAGGCACGCAAAGTAATAAGGCAGAAAGACGTCAAAATGTTTTACACTTCATCTCCCTGTGTCTATGCTAAAGAGAAAATGGGGGAAGCAGTAAGGAGCAGGGCAGCTTCTCAGTTAGTAAGTAGAACAGATGATCCACATCCAAAATACTGCGAATGGAAAATTAGAGAAAAATAAAGCACTGAGCAGATGAAAACTGACTACTTGAAGAATTTGAATTAGCTTTGAATGCACCGCTTTAAAGTACCTCCCTTTCATTTTCCAGTCAATTCCTGCCTCTTTTTATTAAAAGGTTGAGCAGCATGTATTGCATAAGATTTACAGTCTAACAAGGAGCAAGATAACTGTTGCGTCAAATACAGGCAAGGCAAATGCCTTTAAGAAAATCTATTCTTTAATTACAGGATTAATTCTGGCTATATTCCAAATCATTCACAAACCATTCTTATCACTATCAGGTCCATTGTTTCCAGCATTTTCCATTTTTAGATCCAAGTTATATTTGTGCCCTCCATGTTCAGGACTGCAAGAAAAACAATTAACTCAACACCCATAAATATTACAACACAATCTAAAAAAAAAATCACTCCGATCATGTCATGTAACAACGTACTTGTTAATTCAAAAGACTCTCAGGAGATGGGACAAGCTAATATTTATCGTGTGCCTCTCATATGCACAGATGTCTCCAAAGCACTTCATCGCCAATTACTTCTCAAGTGTAGGCTGTGCACAGAAACACTCCATGAGCAGCAAGCCAAGATAAGCAAGTGTTTAATCCTTTGTTGATAGTCATAAAGAAGGGAGCAATGTTTGTCAAGATAACCGAACTTCAAATTCTCCTTGGAACTGGGTTCACAGGTCTTTCATAATTGACCTGATATATCCACCCAATCACCTTCTGCTGTTTTATCAATGTCCTTCCCTCTATTACAAGACCAGAACTGAGAATGTTTAATGATGATTGCACAAGTTCAATACCATTAGCAACTTCACATATACCAAAACAGCTTGTGCCCATCTGCAGCAATACCTGAACAATATCCAGGTTTGGGCTGAATATTTGCATCACAGAAGAGCCATCTCCAACAACAAAAGAATCAAACCATCCATCCTTAAATTCATGTCCTTAAATATCATCATCTCTGAATCTTCTGGTAATCAACACTCTGGGGCCTTTATTGGTCAGTGCATTGAGGTTAGGAGTCGAGAGGTCAGGTCCTGTTGCACTGTGCAGGACATTGGTTAGGCCGCTTGTGGAATACTGCATGCAATTTTGATCTCCCCACTATAGGAAGGATATTGTGTAATTTGAAAGGGTTCAGAAAAGATTTACAAGGATGTTGCCAGAGTTCAAGGATTTGAGCTACAGTGAGTGTCTTAGTAGGTTGTGGCTATTTTACCTGTAGCTTCGAAGACTGAGAGGTGACCTTGCAGAGGTTTGTAAAATCATGAGGGGCATGGATAGGATAAATAGACAAAGGTCTTTTCCTCAGGGTAAGGGAGTCCAAAACTAGACCGCATTGGTTTAAGGTGAGAGGGGCAAGATTTAAAAGGGACCTAAGGGGCAACATTTTCATGTGGAGGGGTGGTGCATGTGTGGATTGAGATGCCAGAGGAAGTGGTAGAGGCTGGTACAATTACAACATTTAAAAGGGGTCTGGATGGATATAGAATAGGAAGAGTTTAGAAGGATGTGGGCCAAGTACTGGCAAATGGGACTAGATTCGTTTAGGATATCTGGTCGGCATGAAGAATTGGACCAAAGGGTCTGTTCCATGCTGCACATTTCTAATGAGTCAACATCCAAGAAATTCAAAATCAAATTGTGCACAGAATCTTAACTAGATTTCTGGTTGTTAGCCGAGGCAGTCCCAGCAACAGCTTCCTGTTGAAACTTTGATTAAATCACTTCTTAACCGAACTAATGTTCAGGAAATGGAGCCCTAGCCTGTGCTAGGAGTAATAACTTAGCTGGATCCATTATATATGCCTCAATAGGTCAAAGAAAGAACAATAGCAAAGCAATTGAATCATCTGGTAGGGTAAGGAATAAGTTAATATTGTGACTCTGGAATGCTCGTTGATGAAACCACAGATTAACTTATTCACACAAGAACATTCACCTCAAAATGAACTAGGGAAGTCATTACACTGAAAGCAACTCATCTAATGTTCACTACCTTTGGTCTCAATTATTGATGCTACACTTAGTTACTATGTTGTAGTCTGACTCATTCATCAACTGCTGTATCAACAGTCAATTTATGAGTATTTACTTCAGCATCCAAGCGTGATAAAAAGCTGACCTATTCAATAACTATTACTTAAGTAACAAACTCCTATATTGACTGAAAATGCAATCTATTTACTTAGGAGAAATGAATCCTCTGGATCAATAAGAGTTTTGACAGATTTTGACAATTTCCAACTGTAATCTATTATTTATTCAGTACAGCAATTTACAAAAGCCAAGATCTGAGGTGCAGGGGTTACAATCAGTTATCAAACTGGATGCTGAACAAAGCTTTAGACAGGATAAAGAAAAAGCCAAGATTCCACATACAACTGTTAGATCCCAACAATACCAAATACTGGAAGAACTCAAACACAAAATGTCAGTAAATGCAAGACCCAAGAAATGGGCAGTGTGCTGTATCAGACAAGTTTCAGAGATTTGTTGTCAGAGAAAAAAATCTTTCAAGAAATTTCTATTTGCATTTAATGTTTCCTACTTTACAGTGACTAGATTTTAAAGGTACTTGAAGGTGATAAAGCATTTTGAGGTATCCAGTGATCACGGAGAGCTTTTTTATTTTACAAAACATTAAAATCAGATACATATGAACTAACTGCCATCACAGAGATATGTCTATATGGTGACTCGGACTGGGAACTGAATATGCAAGGTTATTTCAAGTTTAGGAAGGTCAGACAAGAGGGAAAAGGAGGTAGAGGTGTGCTAATAATTAAGGATGGGATCAGTACATTAGTATGGGTGGATCTCAGGTTGGAAAAACGTGTGGAATTTGTTTGTGTGGAACTAAGAAATAGCAAGATGCAACAAACATTGGTTGGAGTTATTTTCAGGCCATCAAGTAGTGTTAGCATGAGGTGTGCTATTAAATCAGGAGATGAGAGAAGCATGTAGCATGGGCAGCACAGTTGTCATTGGTGACTAACGATGGGAGACTGCAAGATTTGTTCTTTCACTTGTTTAAAAAATATTATTTCGTGGGTTGTGCAAGTTGCTTCATTGATCATAAAAGCAAAATCCCATGGATGCCGTAAATCTGAAACAAGCTCAGCATCCCAGAATCTCAGCAGGTCTATCGACGTGTGAAAAGTCATACCAGACTCTAAACATGAACTCTGCTTCTCTCCCAACAGATGCTGCCAGATTTGATGAGTTTCTCCCCCGCATTCACACAGCGTTGGTTTCAGCATTTAATGGTGGGACTGAGCTGCCTTCTTTAACCACTTTCCACTGTTGCTGTTACAGGCTGCCACAATACAAAGGAGAGCAAATTGCCCAAACGTAAAGAAATTGGAAAGCAATCTCATATTGACATAACTGAATATTTGTTGCTGTTCCTTTCACTAAGTATTTCAGCCTTAACCACAGAAAATGAGAACATGAATTACAGTCAGTGTTTGGATGGGTGCCCTTGAAAGATAGCTGAAACTAATGCATTTTTCAGCTGTTTTACAGTCAGATAGCAATAAACATTCATCATTGGAATTCTCCCCAAGAATTCCAATGGAAAATGTGTGATCTGATGAGGGAACTGAAACTTATACGGCAAAAAAAATCACATGCTTGATCCTGGGTCTTGGCCTTAAGCAAATTAGCTAGTGCAGAGTAAAACAACAACAGCAGATTGACTGTGAAAACCAAAGCTACTGCACAGTCAATAATTCAATCATTTGAATACCCAAGCTGCAGCTTTCAGAAATGTCCTTCAATTCTAGACTCTTGAAATTCCCAGTTTTCCTCACCTCCACTACTGATGAATGTGGTGACAACCAGGAGACAGTGAGGTTTGCAGATGCTGGAGATTAGAATTGAGAGTGTGTTGCTGGAAAAGCACAGCAGGTCAGGCAGCATCAGAGGAGCAGGAATATCGGCGTTTTGGGCCGGAGCTCTTCATCAGGAATGAGGCTGAGAGCCTCGGGGTGGAGAGATAAATGGGAGGGGGAGCCCCGGCCCCACCCCTCTCCCATCTATCTTGCCACCCCAAGGCTCCCAGTCTCATTCATGATGTCAACCACCAAGGCCCCATGCTCTGAAATTCCCAAACTAAACACTTCTGTCTCTTTTTCCTTCTTTTATTGAACTCCTTAAAATCCACATCTTCACATTGTCCCCTAATGTGGTTTGGTGGCACCTGTGAAGCACGTTTGGAGAAGTCACCCTTATGACAGGTTGTTAAGGGGTACAGGTTGTTCTGCTATAACGCGATAGTCGTGTTCCTCTGCAACCTTGTGGTATAGAAAATCACGCTATGGAAAATTTCAGCATAGAAGATCGCTAATAAAAAATTGCTATACCGTACACGTTATGCAAACAACATCTACAATTCGTCAACCGTGTTATAGCCAATTTGCACTGACAAAACGCAAATTATAGCGGAACGACCTGTATTTGCTCCAACAGAAAGATACATTAGTAAGGGAGGAAAGGTAAGTCTTAAAAAGAAAAGAAAATTTGGAGAAAGAAAACACAAACAATTGGAACAGCATAAAGGCCATGAGGAAAGTTATTCGATTAAATCATTGAAGTAGTGACCTATAACACTAACTTGATGCGAAATGAACACCTAATGAAGCATACAGTGATGTGGTTAAGTTAAGAAAGACTAGCCATTCACAATTGTCTTTTATAAATAGAAAAACTGCCCCTGGCCTGATGCAAATATTATAAAATTTTCAAGGGAGAGCGAAGAACAGGATGTTTCATACTCAGTACAAAGTCCCATTATTAATACCCTACAATAAAATCAGAGTCAGAGGATCATCTGATCAGGTGGAAGATATTTTTAGGCATAATAACGCTCATTATGTACAGACTCTTGTTTTGCTAAAAAGCAGACTTTAGACATGCACTTATATCTAATTTCAGAGTAACAGTTTTAAACTAAAGAAAGGGACCAATCAAACTAATCAACAGTGTCACAAAGAAGGTCTCATTGTAAACCATCCATACAACATGGCAGTATCATTAACTAACATCAACAGAAATCTCTCAGAGAAGAGGAGAGGAGGAAGGACGGAAGGAGCAAGAACTGGCAGGTGATTGCTGAAAACTCAAAGGGTTCCTTCCACAAACTATCCAACATGTTCACTTCATGAAACCTATACTCTCTGCTTTGGTTCATTACAATGAATAAAGCCTACTGTGAGCCAGCCAAAACAGGCGTTATAAAAAGAATGCAGCAACTTTGAGTAAAATCTTACGTAAAGAATATTGGGAAACAGACAAGCTGCAGGACAGATACAGACTGAGCCACATCTCATCTTGTACTGAAAGGTCAGTGTTGGATGTGAGCTGTTCTGTGTTAGCAAAGGTCACACATAATGTGAGCTTGCTCTACACACTATGAATACTCATTTCCATGGATCACAAAAGAACAAAGAAGTACCTGCTTTTGTTACTTTGAAAGTGGTGGGGTGGGAAGAGATTTAGAATACTCTGATACAAAGCAGATAAAATCAAATTGTCAAGGGACAGCAGAGAACATGGTATGAACAGCAACGTATTTGACAGTAACTGCTCAAGTCAGTAAAACCTTTCAAAGTTTGGACTAAAAAAAGGAAGGAAAGAAAGTATCATTCTGATCTCCAAATTAGTGGAGCATGTGACTCAGTGATCAAAGGCAGATTTATTAATGAGCACTTGAATTAAATTCAATCTCAACACTGCTTATTATTTACTGTAGTTTGCTGTCAGCCAAGGTCATTTGAGGACTATTAAAATATAATGAGGCAACAAATTAAGGTTGGCTCAGATTCTAATGTTGAGGAATGAAGAGCACATCTCTGATTTACAGAATCCAATGACAAGCCAGTCGGTAATTTTGCACTGAAAATAACTTTTAATTTGATAAGTTTTTGATAAAATAACCAATGCTTTAGGTAGAGGGGTCATATTGCAACAAAAATCTCTTTGCTCCAAATTGAACCCATAAAACTGAGCATTCAAATGCAAAATATAGTCAGTGAAATGACGACAATGCCTATAAAACCCATGAAATGCAGTATAAACAGAGCTATAAAGCATGATCATTTTATATTAGAGCAATAGCATTCACAAACCAGCGGCAAATTAATTTATGAAGGTATTTTTGTTCAAGAACCTTATATTTCCACTTCACCAAAAGCTTAGTGACAATGAGATAATGAGCTAATAAATTAATGAAGCTTTGTTTCACATGGCACAACTCTTTTTTTCTGAAGAGATAGACATGTTGCTGAAGCTTTCCACTTGCTCCTCTCTCATAACCGATCCCTCGCTGATGAATAAGTACTCCATGTTGACAGTACTTGGAGGAAGCATTCATAATGGTAAGGGCACATAATATACTGAGTGTGAGACTTCAATGACTATTACAAAGCATAGCTCGGCAGCACAGTTACTGATCAAGTCCTAAAGGGCATTGCTGTTGGACTAGGTCTGCAGCTAGTGGTAAGGGAGCCAACAAGAGAGAAAAACATGCTTGACCTCATCCTTGCAGAAAGTGAGGACTGCAGATGCTGGAGATCAGAGTCGAAGAGTATGGTGCTGGAAAAGCACAGCCGGTCAGGCAACATCCAGGGAACAGGAGCGTCAACTTTTCGAGTATAAGCTCAGGTAAGCAAGTGACCAGTGATCCTAGATTATGTTCATAAGAATTTTCTAAGGTAGCCTGTACCCAGTCAAACAAGAACCAATCCACTATTATACCGGGTACTTGGAAATTAATTGGGTCACGTAGATTGAGTGTTCATGGGGAAACGTTTAGAGAGAGTGATCATTTCATCATAAGGCTCAGGACAATAGTGGAGAATTACAATGGTTAATCCTGGATACAGAGAAAAAACAATTGGCAGGCAACCAACTTCACTGAAGGCAAGAATAGAGCTGGGCAGAATAGAATGGAACAAAACAATTATATGAAAAACTGTAGCTAAGCAATGAGTGACCTGCAAAGAGCAGATAGTTTGGGTACAGTCAAGATGGATTCTCTCAAAATAAAAAGATAGTTAGGACATACAAATTTAGAGTCCCTGGATGACCAAGGAGCTGGAAATTAAGATAAAGATAAAAGATGCACTGAGAACAACAAGAAGGTTCAGAGGGGAGGTTAACAAGCATATCAGAGAAGCAAAAAGAAATCATGAGAAAAGACTGGCAGCCAACATTGGGGAGTGCCAAGTCTTCTATAGGCATATAAATAATAAGGAAAATGGTAAAGGAAGTAGGGCAGATTAGGCAAAAATAGGAATTACATCATCATGTCTCACAAACCTGATTGAGTTTTTTGAAGAAGTAACAAAGAGGATTGATGAGGGCAGAGCAGTAGATGTGATCTATATGGACTTCAGTAAGGCATTCAACAAGGTTCCCCATGGGAGACTGATTAGCAAGCTTAGATCTCATGGAATACAGGGAGAACCAGCCATTTGGATACAGAACTGGCTCAAAGGTAGAACACAGAGGGTGGTAGTGGAGGGTTGTTTTTCAGACTGGAGGCCTGTGACCAGTGAAGTGCCACAAGGATCTGTGATGGGTCCCCTACTTTTTGTCATTTACATCAATGATTTGGATGCAAGCATAAGAGGTACAGTTAGTAAGTTTGCAGATGACACTAAAATTGGAGGTGTAGTGGACAGCGAAGAGGGTTACCTCAGATTACAACAGGATCTGGACCAGATGGGCCAATGGGCTGAGAAGTGGCAGATGGAGTTTAATTCAGATAAATGCGAGGTGCTGCATTTTGGGAAAGCAAATCTTAGCAGGACTTATACACTTAATGATAAGGTCCTAGGGAGTGTTGCTGAACAAGAGACCTTGGAGTGCAGGTTCATAGCTCCTTGAAAGTGGAGTCGCAGGTAGAAAGGATAGTGAAGAAGGCGTTTGGTATGCTTTCCTTTATTAGTCAGAGTATTGAGTACAGGAGTCGAGAGGTCATATTGCGGCTGTACAGGACATTGGTTAGGCCACTGTTGGAATACTGTGTGCAGTTCTGGTCTCCTTCCTATCAGAAAGATGTTGTGAAATTTGAAAGGGTTCAAAAAAGATTTACAAGGGTGTTTCCAGGGTTGGAGGATTTGAGCTATAAGGAGAGGCTGAACAGGCTGAGGCTGTTTTCCCTGGAGGGTCGGAGGCTGAGGGGTGACCTCAGAGGTTTACAAAATTGTGAGAGGCACGGATAGGGTAAATAAACAAAGTCTTTTCCCAGGGGTCGGGGAGTCCCGAACTAGAGGGCATTGGTTTAGGATGAGAGGGGAAAGATATAAAAGAGACCTAAGGGGCAATTTTTTCACGCAGAGGGTGATACGTGTATGGAATGAGCTGCCAGAGGAAGTGGTCAAGGCTGGTACAATTGCAACATTTAAGAGGCAATTGGATGGGTATATGAATAGGAAGGGTTTGGAGGGATATGGGCCGGGTGCTGGCAGGTGGGACTAGATTGGGTTGGGATAACTGGTTGGCATGGATGGGGTGGACCGAACGGTCTGTTTCCATGTTGTACATCTCTATGACTCTAAGTAGAAAGGGCAATCCTGAGGAAAAAGGGAGGACTGCAAATGCTAGAAATCAGTTAAGAGTGTGGTGCTGGAAAAGCACAGCAAGTCAGACAGCATCGAGGCTTGTGGGCCGGGGTGCTGAGAGATAAATGGGAGAGGGGTGGGTTTGGAGCATGGGGAGGGCAAGGTAGCTGAGAATGCGATAGGGAGACGAATGTGAGGGAGAAGGTGATAGGTCAGAGAAGAGGGTGGTGCATATAGACTGGAAAGGTGATGGACAGGTCAGTTGGGTGGTGCCGAGTTGGAGGCCTGGGACTAGGGTAACGGTTGGGGGGGGGAGGGGACAGGAAAATGGTGAAATCCACATTTGATCCTGTGTGGTTACAGGGTCAAGGTGGAAAATGAGGCATTCTTCCTCCAGGCGTCAGGTGGAGGAATCCTGAGGACAATCCTGAGGGCAATCCTGAGGTCTGATTTCACCAAGAAGTTAGATCCTACCTAAGCTATGGTGACAGAACAGGAAACTCAGTCAGTATAAAGGTTCAAAATTGATAAGGATAGTGTTTTAGATAGACTGCTGGTACTTAAAGAATTGAAGGGATCAGAATAGATGTATCCAAAGATGCCAAAGGAAGATACTGTGGAAATTGAAGAGTCACAGTCTTCCCTCGACACAGGAGATGCCATATAATAGTTGAGTTGAAAACAAACGCCCTATTCAAAAAAAAAGTTTGCAAGGATAAGATCAGGAATTGCCAGTCAGTTTAAGTTCAGTGGTGAGAAGCTTCTAGAAACAAATGCGATAGAATTAGTAATCAATGCATCTTTCACTACATGACTGCAGAGAGCCGGTGTGGGTTTCTAAAAGGAAAATTGTTAAACTAATTTAGAATTCTTTGAGCTAGTAACAGAAAGGGTTGATAAGGTTACTATTGTTGAGGTGATGTACTTGGACGTCCAGAAGCTGTTTGATACAGTATTACATAACAAACGAGAAAAGTTACAGGCCATGGACTGGAAGGACAATAGCAATGCGTACAAAAACATTTCTCCTTTGAGAATTTTTCCTGTTCTCCTTAATGAGATGAAAGCTAAGTCGAGATCTCACAGAGGTTTTCAAAACTCAGCTTCTTTCAAATTCAGCAGACTAGGTGAGAAATTGTTCCTGTTCTTACAGGAGCATCCAGAATGAGATGGCACAGATTTCAAGCTAATTGTGAAAGAAGTAAATATGATACACGAAAAACTTTTTCACACAGCAATTGAGTTTGGAATGCATTGTCTCTAAGTGCCTCTAAGGAGACACTCAAGAGGGCATTAGTCATAGGACTAAGATTTTAAATATAAATTTTTTGCAATTAACTCTTATAAGCATAAATTTAAGAAAGCCAACTCTTACAGAAATACACAAGTTCATGCTGTTCGAAATGTGAGTTTTTATAAGAAAAAGTAAAATTTTAAACTGACTCAAGGCAAAATAGAGCATGTGACCACCGAAACATTCTGACTAATGATAAGCTAACATGCCTCAGGACTGGGTACTTAGGTAAAGTCCTTCTGAAATCCAACGACTAAATGTATTAACTGAACATAAAGGCAGAAGCAGCTGGCCTTGCTTCATGTAAACTCAGACACTCTATCTCAGTCGTACACAGACCCAGAAGATCGGGTGAGAGATGTTGCTGAGTGAGGGCTCAGAGGAGAGCTATTAATTGAACAGTGGAATCCTGGTGAGAATGGATTTGCCATTAAAAAGATGCACCACATAGATGTTTAAAGACTAGGAATTTGCCAAAAGATGCCTTGCAGCTGGAGGTTTTTTTGGGCATGTTCAGGAAGGAATGACTGAAGGAATTGTTTGAAATTACTCTGGAAGATTTGCCCAGGTGTATCATGCTGAGGTATGACGAGGGATTCAACACTTTGAAAACAAGGCTACAATTCAGCTGAGAGCTCAGCATAATCAAGTTTGTCTCAGCCTTAAGCTGGCCAGAGTCATAGATTGATACAGCACAGAAACAGATCCTTCTGTCCAACTCATCCGTGCTGACCTTGCCCATTTATCACCAACAAGAGTGCACTTTGTTTCTTCTCCTCCAGCTACAAGTGATCCCCTGGGAAACACTAGCAACCTCTAGTGATTCATATACCAGGACACCGGATCTCTGCAAGCCTATCATTTAGATAATTTGTCTATTTTAACTCTTCCTGCCAAAAAGCACAATTTTACATTTTCCCACATTACATTCCATTTGGCAGATCTTTACTCACTCACAACCTGCCTGTATCCCTTTTGTAGCCTTCTTATGGCCTATTCACACTTTAATTTTTTATTCATCTTTGGGTCATGAACAAATGTATCAACCATACTTTAAGCCCATTCATCCAAATCAGAGATGAATTCTAAAAGTTGAGGCCCCAGTAATGATCTGATGGCACACAATTCAGTACACCTTACCAACTGAAAATGACCTATTTATATTATTCTTTATTCATGCACAGGATGAGGGCATGACTGGCAAAACAGCATTTATTGCCCACCCCTAATCATTCAGAAGACAGTTAAGAGTCAACCACTTTGCTGTCGGTCTGGAGTCACATGTCAGCCAGACCAGATAAAGACAGCAGTTTCCTTCCCGAAAGGACATTAATGAACTAGATGGGGTTTTCCTGAGAATCGACAATGGATTCATGGTCATCATTCGACTCTTAATTCCAGATATTTATTGAATTCCATTATCTGCCATAGCACGATTTGAACCCAGGTCCCCAGGACATTAGCTGGGTCTGAGTTAACAGTCTAGTGATAATACCATTGACCATCACCTCCCCTGCTGACTGCTTCCTGTTAGCTAGCCAATCCTCTATTCATGCCATATGCATTGTACATACACATTTCGTTAAAAACTCTTAACAGTTTGAACAATTTTTCAAAAATAGTTACTTTTATAGCTTTATCAAAATTCATCTTGCCAGAAATAGACAAATTAATACTTTAAAGTCACCAGAGTCCCAGAGGACAGCTCTCTCAGAAAGAGACCTGACTGGAAGTGGTTTTATCCAAGGGTGACCACACCTCAGATAAGGGCAGAGTTTGAGAAGGTGGGGCCTTCAGTGACATCAGTTTATATTAAACAAAGCTGTAAAAACGGACTAAAAATCAGATTTAATTTCTAATTGCCTTCCATCTTACACATTCTGCAAGCTCAAGTTTATTGAAAGTCTTGGTTTTCTTCGTAACTTGTACTGTCATCATCATCCACCACCCTTGAACTGGTTTCCCAGCACCTCAATTTCAAAACATTTAATTTTGAGGTCAAATCCTCCCAAATCTCTTTAATCTCCACAAGCCCTAATACCTTCAACAAATTTTGCATCGGTCCAATTCTGGTCTCTTGCGTATCAGTCACATGCTTCATCCTACTGGGGTAGCCTTGTTTTCCTCTGTCAAAGCTCTAAGCTATGCAATTCCCTCTCTAAATTTTTCCATTTCTCTCTTCTCTTTTTGGGCACTTTTTAAAGTATATTCTTTGTCAAAGCATTTGAACAATGTAAAATCCTATCTGATAAAAGCTTATATGGAGCAAATTTGGGATGCTTTTCTAAGGCACCTTACAAATGCAAGTTGTTGTTCAAAACAAATTTCCAATCATTTCTGAGCCAAATCACGTGCCTACCACACCAGTTGTTGCAGTTACTGGTGGAATGTAATGACTTGGATTAAAATGCTGTCATATTTGAACATAAAATATTTCAACAGTGGTTGAAAAGATTTATAAAGACTGGCAATTCATATGAAGCTAGACCACTCAGCAGACTCACCTAAATACCATTGTGCTAAATCATCAGAAATGGAAGCATTTTTACAGCATCTGCAGGAAATTAAGCTCTCAGATAATACGTTAGGGAGTGTGAGGTAACAGTTCATAAATGAAACAGATTATGATCCCATAGCAACAAGCAGCTGCGTGGTTCTACCAAAAGCTAAAATCAAAGGGGAATATTCCAAAACATAAAATTAAATTTGGTCTCAACTGAAAGCATCAGTACTTTTTGTCTACAAAGCATCTACAAATTTCTCAGACCTTGTGCTGTGGTACATCTGAAGCATCATCCAATAATTTGGCACTTGAGGCCCAGGAAATGACGGTCAAACTGTATATTTCCTACGAGTTTCAAACTGGACTACATTGGGTAAAGGCTATGAGAAACAGAAAGGCTATGTGGGGGAAGGGGAAATGAGGAATCTGGTGAAATCCACATTGATGCCGTGGGGTTGAAGTGTTCCGAGGCGGAAGATGAGGCCTTCTTCCTCCAGGCGTCGGGTGGTGAGGGAGCAGCAATGGAGGAGGCCCAGGACCTACATGTCCTCGGCAGAGTGGGAGGGGGAGTTGAAATGTTGGGCCACAGGGCAGTGAGATTAATTGGTGCGGGTGTTCTGGAGATGTTCCCTAAAGCGCTCTGCTAGGAGGCGTCCAGTCTCCTCAATGTAGAGGAGACCGCATCAGGAGCAATGGATACAATAAATGACATTGGTGGATGTGCACATCTGGAGGAAGAACGCCTCATCTTCTGCCACGGAACACATCAGCCCCATGGCATCAATGTGGATTTCACCAGTTTCCTCATTTCCCCTTCCCCCACCTCACCCCAGCTCCAACCTTCCAGCTCAGCACCGCCTTCATGACCTGTCCTCCCTCCCTATCTTCCTTTCCACCCTCCTCTCTGACCTCTCACTTTCAACCCCACCCCCACCCCCACTTCTCATTTATCCCTCCACGCTGCAGGCATCCTGCCTCTATTCCTGATAAAGGGTTTTTGTCTGAAACGTCGATTTTCCTGCTCCTCGGATGCTGCCTGACCTGCTGTGCTTTTCCAGCACCACTCTAAGCTAGACTCTGGTTTCCAGCATCTGCAGTCCTTGTTTCTACCCTCTCTTAAGTATATGCCTCCTGCCTTTACCCTCTGCTAGGGATTCACTCAATCCCAGCTGTATATACCTGACATATGCTTCCTTCTTTTTCTTGACCAGGACCTCAACTTTTCTAGTCAGCCAAGCATTCCTTACACCTACCAGCCTTGCCCTTCACACTAACAGGAACGTATTGTCTCTGAACTCTCAGTATCTCATTCTGAAAGGCCTCCCATTTCTCAACCATCCCCTAACCTGTGAATAGCCTCCTCTAATTTTCCTGTCTGTTCTGTTCTGTTCCTGTCTAACACCGTCAAAATTGACCTTATTCCAATTTAGAACTTTTTGATCAGTCCTATCATTTTCCATACCTATTTTTAAACTAATAGAATTATGATCACTTGCCCCAAAGAGCTCCCCTCAATCCAGACATATTAGTCACTTGCCCTGCTGTATTTCTCAAAGAGAAGCTCAAATATTGCTCCTTCTCTTGTACGCATATCCACATATTGAATAAGAATTTTTTTTGTACACACTTAAATTCCTCCCCAGAAAGTTAAAATCCCTACCATTACAATCCTTTTTGTTAGAGATACCCAAGCTCTTTTATCTATCCTGTCTTTTCCTGTTAAAGTCTTGAAGAATCCTATCACATCTTCACCTTCTGGAGAAAATGGGTCGAATTTGTATAATCTCTCATCATAATTTAATCCCGAAGTCCACACAACAATGTTGTAAACCTAAATTGTACTCCCACCAAGACCACTATGTCCTTCCTAAGATGTGGTGCCGCAATCCTGATCAATCAGCTTACTCCACATACCTGAATACCCAGACAATCTTTTCAACACCTTTCCTTCTGAAGCATCTATCTATTTATCTACTTCAGGTTTAAAATATTCAATGACTCTATTTTACTTGCCTTTTGAGGGAGACCTTTTTTATTCAGTCACGGCTTGAGGGTATTGCTGGTTAGGCCAGCTTTTATTATCCATCCCTAATTGCCCAGAAAGCAGTTAGGAGTCAACCACATTGCTGTGTACCTGCAGTCACATGTAGGCCAGGCCAAGTAAGGATGGCAGTTTCCTTTCCCATAGGGCATTAGCGAACGAGATGGGTTTTTCCTGATAATCAACAATGGGTTCATAATCATCATTAGACTCTTAATTCCAGATTTTTATTGAATTCAAATTCCACCATCTGTCATAGCAGGATTTGAACTCAGGTCCTCAGAACATTAACAGGGTCTCAATCCAGCAATAATACCACTAGGCCATCACCTCATCCTGAAATGCCAAAGACTTGCAGCCCATCAAGAACAGATTTTTCTTTATGATTTGGAGATGCCAGTGTTGGACTGGGGTGCACAAAATTAAAAATCACACAACACCAGGTTATAGGCCAACAGGTTTAATTGGAAGCACACTAGCTTTCAGAGCGACGCTCCTTCATCAGGTGATTGATCAGGTGGAACGTCGCTCCAAAAGCTAGTGTCCTTCCAATTAAACCTGTTGGCCTATAACCTGGTGTTGCTTGATTTTTAGATTTTTCTTTAATCTGTTGAAAGCGATGACATGGTCTTTTTAAACAGTGATCCCTCATTCTAGATTCTAATATGAACAAACATCTATTCCCATCTGTCTCTCCGTTAATTGGACTCACAGGGTTACTGTTGTTCGAGGTGAATCACCTCAGGCTCAATATATCTCTGCAGCAGTTCCTCAGGGTAGTATGCTAGGCTCAAGGTCAGAAATGGGGATGTTCACTGATCAATGGGTAATGTTCAGTGCCATTTGGGACACCTCAGCTACTGAAGCAGTCCACATTCATATGCAGTACGACACAGAAAACATTCAAGCTCAGCTGATATTTGGCAAGTAACATTCTCACCACATAATGACCATATCCTACAAGAGAGAATCTAATCATCACTCTTGACACTCAATGGCATTACCAATGCTAGATTCTCCAGGATCCAACATTCTGGAGGCTACTATTGACCAGAAATTGTATTTGACTGGCCATAAAAATGCAATGGTCAGATGAGAATGTCAGGGTTCAGGAATCCTCTGGTTCATAATCCACCTTCTGATTCCACAAAACCTGTCCATTACCTACAAGGCACAATCCAAGAGTGTGACAGAATACTCTAGATTTGTCTGGTTGAGTGCAGTTCCAACAACACTGAAGACGCTTAAAACCACCCAAGACAAAGCATTCATTTGTCTGGCCACCTTCAATACTGAGATGTTTCATCAACACACAATGATAGCCAATGTGCACCAAAATATGCAAGCCAAAAGCTCAACCAAGCCGCTTCAACCGCACCTCTCAAACCCATGAGTTGGCCCGCTGAAAAAGGCAGCAATTGCATGGAAACAACAACATCTGCGAGTTACACACCTTCCTGACTTGGAACTGTATCAAAGGAACAAAAAACAAAATACTGCAGATGTTGGAAAGTTGAAAAAAATACAGAAAATGCTGTAGAAACTCAGCTGGTCTGGCAGTAACTCTGTTCCTCTCTCCACAGAGAGTCCGATAGATTCTTTTTCGTCTAAATGACAGGGGGCAACAGGCAACATTGGATCCATGATTCCCAAAGTTCTCCACCATTAGACAGTTCTTTGCTTCATCTTTGTGGGTCTGCTGAAAGCCCAGAATAATACTGCACAGGAGAAAGCCACTTAGTGCACTATCAAAATGCTGACTTTTTTTTAAAACAGTTGTCTGATTACTCACATCCATTTACTCTGTGCCCAGTACCATCTCAACTTTTTTTCCTTCAAGTAATAATATGACTCTCTTTTGAAATTTATCCACGAATCTGTTCCCACCCTCCTATCAGGTTATGCTTTCCATATCATAACGTGTTGAATACTTTGTTTCCTTCAAAACATTTCTGTTTCTTTGACCAACTAACTTTAAACCTGCATGATTTAGTTACACACTTCGTTATTGGAAACAGTCTCTCTTTAGTTGTTGATCAAAAAGTGTTTGACTAATTGATGGAGACTGACTGCTGTTCATGAAATGACCCTGTGTCGGGGTCACGGGATTAGAATGGTAGAAAGGGAACCAGCTTTTTCACTCTGCAATTCCCAGAAGCAAAAAAATTGATTTTTCAGGAATGTCCATTGAAGCACAGTGATTCAGTAGTTAGCACTGCTGCCTCACAGCACAACGGACCAAGGTTCGATTCCAGCCTCGGGAGACTGTCTGTGTGGAGTTTGCACATCCTCTTCGCATCTGGGTGAGCTTCCTCTGGGTGCTCCGGTATCCTCCCACAACCCAAAGATGTGCAGGTTAGGTGAATTGGACATACTAAATTGCCCATAGTGTTCAGGGATGTGTAGGTCAGGTGCATTAGTCAGAGGTAAATGTAGGAGAATGGGTCTGGGTGGATTACTCTTCAGAGGGTCGGTGTGGACTTGTTGGGCCAAATGGTCGGTTTCCACACTGTAGGGATTCTAAACAAGCTATTTTGACGCTTAGACCTGAATATGAAGGTTCCTATGAGCATTCTTTACACATAGGAGAATGATGATCAACATGAACTATGCTATACAAACTTGGTTTAACTCAATGTACAAGTTATTTAAACGGCAGGTCAAGCTGAATCCAAACGTTGGCAGTCTCAACTAGTTGATACTATTTTTAAGCAATGAAGATTGAGTGAACTCAAAGTGACGAACATTCCCATAAACATCAATGCAAATCATTTCGATCGAATTTGGAGAAGAATATCAACAAAATAAAAATCAATAAATCACTGACATCATGAAGCACATGAAACTGGTGGCATTCAGCTTGTGAAACTCGTGGCTGAATAAGGGAGATGTAAAAGGTCAACCTCTAGGCTAATCTGCATTACCGGAGGTCACAAGTGTTTTTCTCATCTGCAGAACAGGCATCGGTTTATTTTACATCTGACAAGGGAGATCATGTTGCATATGGTGTGACATGTGAACCAGCAGAAAAAAAATACACAAGCTCAATACTGAAATGAAGCAAGGCTGTATCTGGCATTTCGTGGAAGTGATAACATAAAATTAATTGCATCAAGATCAAAATTTTTATTACAACTCTCCTCATATTCAGACAATAAAAATTAAACTATTGTATCCTCCCCAGCTTTAATGGCAGCATAATGCAAACATGCTGTAAGTGTTACATGTTACTCTCTCATTCTTGGGAAACAGACATGTCCAGCAAGGCCAGACTCGGTTCTTCAAAAGCAATTTGTATTTATATAGCACCTTTGACAAAGCAGAAGAACTCATGGCACCTTACAGCAATTCTAACAAAATTTGACACTGAACCAGTTGGATAAAGAGAGAACATGTGTAACAGCACAAAAAAGAATGAGAGAGAAACAGAGAGAGAGAGCATGTGGAGTGAACTAGAATGAAAAGTCAAAAAAGTCACATTTGAGAGCAAAAAGAACAGCGCAAGAAAAAAAGCAAGAGATGTAAGAAAACAAAGAGCAAGAGAATATTATTTAAGGAGGCAGCTCCACAACATATGACCAAGGCAGCTCATCACAAAACAAGCAATGGTTGGGCAATGAAAATTGCAAACGCACAAGATGCCACATCAGGACGATCCCAGATTGCTAGACTGCAGGATGGTGGTAGTGGAGGCTGGAGGGGTGGGGGGAAATGTCAATATTGATGAGCCATTATCTTTAACTAATGTCGTTGCTGTGGAGTGGGAACCCTGTAAGCACTGCTGCACAGAGACTTCTAGGAATTTCACCTCGCAACCACTGACATGTGATATAGTGGCAAGTTGAAACGGCTTGGAAGGTAACCTGCTGGTGGTGTTCCCATGCATTAACTGACCTTGTCCCTCTAGGCAGTGGAGATCACAACATCAAGGTAACAATGAGTGCAGCAATTCCCAGCTTCTAACCAGTTCTTGTACACAATCTTGTACTGACATGACTAATCTAGGGGAATTCTGAGGTCAGTTACTCACTTCCGGACTTCTCAAAATCTACAAAGCATAAGTCAACAGTGATGGGACACTGTCCACTTACCCAGTCAATTGTATTAACCTAAAAAAGTTTAAGTTTTTCAACCATAATCAGGAACCTCATGGCCCAGCTTACCTCACACTGTAACATTTCAATGAAACTGGGAATCAACAGGAAGCCATGCTAGGACCAGTAACAGCCACTTCATAAAATGAAATGCCACATGGTGAAGCATCAACTCAGGACTGTTCGCATACCAAGCAACAAAAGCAATGTGCAGTAGACAACCTCAAGCAACAGATCAGGTCTGAGCTTATCCACTTGTGCATTGGTGATGGGAAATTAAACTAACCAGATGATGAGGCTCAAACAAGTTTCCCCATCTGTACTGATGAAGGAGTCCAATAGATCAGTCCAAAAAGACAAAGCTGAAGCAGCGACGTATAGCCTTCAGCCAGAAGTGCTGAGTAGGTGATCTATTTGAACTTTCGCCTGAGCTCCCCAGAATCAGATAAATGCACTCATCAGCCAATTCAATCTACTTCACAACATCGAAAAATGACTAGATGGAGCAAAACCTATGGACACCAATAGCATCACACATACCAGGTAATGTTGAAAATTCCCAAGATATGCCATGTTCCCAAAAAGCAAAAACAGATCCAATCCGGCCATTTCTTCCTATTAATCTACTCTCAATGATCAGTAAAGTGATGGAAAGGGTCATCAACAGTGCTATGAAGTGGTACTTAATCACTGATACTCAGTTTAAATTCCACCCAATTTAGTGGCACTGCACAGCTCCACCAAAATAAAAGCTTACCAGTCAGCTTCTGACCTCATTATAATCGTGTCCAAAGAACTGAGAGCCAGAGGTGACATGAGATGGTAACTTCCCTTGACTCATGGCAGTAGTTGACTGGGTGCAGCATTAGGAAACCCAAGCAAAACTGAAATCAATGGATAAACTCTGCACAGGTTCAAGTCATAGATAATATAAAAGGAAGATGGTTGTGGTTGTTGGAAGTCATTCACCTCGGTCGCAGGCCATTAATGCTGAAGTTCCTCAAGGCAGTGTTTTAGGCCCAACCATCATGAGGGCAGAAGTGGACAGACATACACTCAATGCTCAGCACCATTCAAAGACTGCTTCAGAATATGAACAGTCATGTTCATATGCAATAAGACAGCATCCAGGCTTAGTTTCATAATTAGAAATTAACATTCAAACCAAACAAATTCCAGGCAAGGACCATCTTCAGCAAGAAAGTGACTAGTTATTGCCCTTGATATTTAATAGTTTTACCATCACTGAATTCCCCCACTATCAACATCCTAAGGGCTACGATTGTTTACAAAATGGAATCATGCACACATCATAATGAGCCCCTCTTCCTCCACCACACAAGTCAGACAATTGTTCTTTTGGAGAAACATCAACAATAGTCAGCAATATTTTTCCTAAATTGCTTGATGCTATAGGGTGTATGTACAGCCAGTTCTCTTGATGGTTCAAACTGCCCCTGGGGTAATTGATAAGCTTTTATTTTGGTCCATTTGCGCAGTATCACTACATTGGGTGACTTTACAGTATGACCATCAATAGCCTTGGCGAGTGCTGTAAAAGCCATCTTTAAGAGAGAATTTCAGTCCTTCACCAATCTAAAATCTGAGCTAAGCTTTCTCGAAAATGTAAGAGGAATAGATGGCTTGGGTATCCATATGTGGATGAATATTGAAAAGGCATGCCTAAGGTTTCCCATTCTTTTTTGTAAACTTTACAGATCTTTTAACAATATGACAGCCAGTTGTAATGAGTCGCTCTTCTCCCACGTGGACAACACTCTGGATAGGCTCTGATGGGTACATACCTCACTGAATAGCCAATTACTCTGTTCTCCTAAAACTTCACTGTACGGTGGGCCCAAGATCAGCAAGAATAGTTCTATTAGCTCATCCAGTCACAGGTTCCCTACAAATTAGGTGAGGTGGTTTTTACAGGAATGCCTGGGCTGGGTCTGCCGTTGAAATTTCAAATGCCATGATAAACGTAGGTGGCCCACCCAGTTTTATTCTTAGCTGAATTTTCTGGAGTGATTTAATACAGCTGAACCATTACAAAGGGCAGTCAGGAGTTCACCACATGTGAAGCAGAAAAAAGGAGAACAATTAATAGATCCACAATAGCATTATCAAAGTCTTCTGATTGGAAAGCAGCATGGCTTCTATCTAAACTGAAAATAATTTAGAGATAACTTCAGAAAACAGACAGAGGTACACAAGGGACCTTAGCTATGCAGGTAGACTGGAAAAACAGTTTATTTTCCAATGATACAAGTTGTGAAGCATGAGACACAGAGAGAGACCCACAATCTGAAATACATCCCAAACTCCCAAGTACTTTAAAAATGTAGTTTAATGTCAACTGAATGTGCATTTCTAAAGGAAACCAGTGAAGAAAAGTCACTGACAGCACAGGCCCTGAATGAAGCAATTTTCAAGACTGGTGGCACAGCAGCCAAATTAACAAAATCCCATTACAAAAAGAAAACAATTCCTCCTCATACCGTCAAACAGCATGGAAACAGACCATTCAATCCAACTCATTCCTGCCAGCCAGGTTTCCCAAACTAAATTAGTCCCATATCCCTCTAAACCTTTCCGATTCATGGAGCAGTCCAAATGCCTTTTAAATGTTGCAAGTGTGCCTGTATCGACCACTTCCTCTGGCAGTTAATTCCAAATATGAACCACCCTCTGTGTGAAAAAGGTGCCCTTCAGGTCCCTTGCTCCTCTCACCTTAAAATTATGCACTCTAGTTTTTAACTCCCAAACCCTCTGGCAAAGACCTTTGCTTTTCACTTTATCAATGTCCCTCATGATTTTAAAAACCTCTGAAGTCACCTCTCAACTGCCTATGCTTCAGCAAAAAATGTCCCAGCCTATATGCCTCTCCTTATAACTCAAGCTCTCCATTCCCAACAATATCCTGGTAAATCTTTTCTGCACCCTCTCTAATTTAATAATATCATTCCGATAGCAGGGTGTCTAGAATTGTACTCAGTATTTCAAAAGCAACCTCATGTTCCTGAAGCAATAAGTTATAAAGGAAAAAGGAAACAAGAAGTCTAGAATTTCTGCAGTGCTTGACATCAAATAATCTGTGTTTGAACTGTAGTCACTGTAGTATTGTTGAACTGTAGTTACATAGGAAACTCCACAGTCAACTATGCACAGCAACCTGTCAGAGACACTAACACAGTCATGATCTGATAAATTGTTGGTAATAGGGAAGGCATAACTATTGTCCAGGATGCCACACAGGGCTTCACTGTTCTTCAAAATAGTGCCATGCGATCTTTCAGGTCGACTTGAAAACATGCAACTCAAAAGACAGACCTCCGACAATGGAGCACTCCCCCAGTACCACACTGGACTGTCAGTGCTGACTTGCTCACACCTTTGGTTTCAGACTTGAACCAGACATATAATGACATGAAACTGGAAGTGCTACCAAGTGAGCAATGATTATTGACCTTGGAAGCAGTAAGAACACCACTGCTCATTTTTTCCAAATCGCAGTACACAAAATCAAGCTCTTTATCAGGGTCTGGAGTTCCATCCTTCACAGGGTGTATATACTGGCTGCACCCAAATGAACCTGATTATTTACGGCCAAATGCAATTCATACTACAACAGCAGTAGATGTGATTTTTCTTCCCTCACTGCCCTCTCTATTAACTAATAAATCTGTTAAGTTTTCTTAATAAAAAGGACATGAAAAACATTAATTATTAAGTTTTCTTGCAGTTCATTGTTAACCATCATTATTTTCAATATTAAAAAATAACTTACATTTCTATAGCATCTTTGGCATATCACAGCCAATAACATAGAAACCCTACAGAATGGAAGTAGGCCACTTGACCCATCGAGTCCACACCAATCCAATGAACAGCATTCCACCCAGACCAACACCCCTATCCTATCCCTGTAACCCTGCATTTCCCAATGCTAATCCACCCAGCCCATACATTCCCGGACACTATGGGCAATTTAGTATGGCTGATCCACCTTACCTGCACATCTTTGAACTGTGGAAGGAAACTCACGCAGACACACAGAGAATATGCAAACTTCACACAGATAGTCACCCGAGGCTAGAATTGAACCTGGATCCCTGGCGCTGTGAGGCAGCAGTGCTAACCACTCAGTCAATGTGCTGCCACACTTATTCAAGTGTAGTCACTGTTGTATTGGAGTAAATAGTGTAATATTTGCACAACAAATTCCCATAAACCAGAAATACATTCATGATCAGGTAATTTGTTTATGATGTAGGGCATGGAGATAAGAAGCGGCTGTAGAATCTTTCATATTCACGCATGAGCACAAATGTGGCGAGGATTTAATGTCTCTTCCAAAATGTTAGATTGTACCTTCATTATTAAGACTGGTATTATAGTCAATGCAGTCTCCACAGGCAAAGGCCTGTGGTTCACCAATGGCAAGCAATCATACCTTAGGTTATAATATCAAACAAATCTTTACAGAATCAAGTCAGGTACTTTTTGTGGCCATGAAAATACTTAATTGTCTTTTAACTGGAATTGAATATAACCCACACAGCATGGGACAGCCACGGGAAACTAGCCAACTAGTTACTCATGGAAATATTCAAACGCCAGTTAGTCAGTTGAGAACATTCAAGTACATTTGCAGCTGTATAAATTATTCAGCAACCTGGAAAGTTATTAAAACGCAGCATTATTGAAACAATACCAGATTTTTTTGGATGAGAATAGAGATTTCCTGCAAGATCCCTATGAAACTTTAAATGCAAATCGTCAGTCACGGTTTGCTTGTTTCGGGTTTCATTCGTGCAGGGCTATAAGACCATTAAGTTTCAAGACTCCCTTGGTGCTACTGCTATCCATTGAATAGCTGGACCATAACACCCTAGGAAGCCCTTATTTATTTTCACTCATTCCATATTTACTGCCCATTCCAAGTAGCCAGAGGACAGTTAAGAGTCAACCATATTGCCGAGGGGCTGCAGTCACATGCTTAAAAACAATGACTGCAGATAATGGAAACCAGATTTGGGATTAGAGTGGTGCTGGAAAAGCACAGCAGTTCAGGCAGCATCTGAGGAGCAGGAAAATCGACGTTTCGGGCAAAAGCCCTTCATCAGGAATAGAGGGTCCAGGCCAGGTAAGGATGGCAGCTGCCTTCCTTAAGAAGGACATTACTTAACTGAATGAATTTTTCCTGTAATAAACAACAGTTTTATTGTCATTACTGGACCCTTCATTCCAAATTTGTATTGATTTCAATTTTTACCATCTACCTTGGTAAATTCAAACCCAGGTCCCCTTAAAAACAGAAATTGCTGGAGAAACTCAGCAGTTCTGGCAGCATCTGTAAAGAGAAAACAGCATTAATATTTCAAATCTATTTATCCTTCTTTAGAACATTACCTGGGTCTCCAGGTTAATAATCTAATAGTTATACCGCTTGGCCATTGCCTCCCCATTGGGACTATCCACGTTATTCTGATTTGCTCGACAATAGCAATTGATGGTAGAAGCAACATAGGTCTCAGTAAGTTTGCTCGGGCTGAGTGAGAAGACAAAAAAAAAACTTGCATTTCACAAATTCAAGACATCCCTAAGTGCTTTAGGATTACAAGAACGTTACAAGAACGTCACAAAACGTTGGCAACGCAGAAAATGGAGTATCCAGTTCACAGCCAGTAAAATCCCAGAAGCAGCAATGAATTAACAGCACCATCAGTTTTCGTGCTGTTGGTTGAGGGATACATGTTGTTCTGAACTCTGTTTTTCTTCCAGATTATGTCATAGGATCATTTATACCTACTTGGTGTGCCAGACAAACCATGCTTCGATGGCTCACACACAAAAGATGGTGCCACTGATAGTTCAGCTGTTCTGGACTGCACTGAGGTATAACAGTGATCAGCAGTTCAGGCAGCATCCGAGGAGCAGCAAAATCAACGTTTCGGGCAAAAGCCCTTCATCAGGAATAAAGGCAGAGAGCCTGAAGCGTGGAGAGATAAACTAGAGAAGGGTGGGGGTGGGGAGAAAGTAGCATGGAATACAATAGGTGATTGGGGGTGGGGATGAAGGTGATAGGTCAGGGAGGAGTTGTACTCCATGCTACTTTCTCCCCACCCCCACCCTCCTCTAGCTTATCGCTCCACGCTTCAGGCTCTCTGCCTTTATTCCTGATGAAGGGCTTTTGCCCGAAACGTCGATTTTACTGCTCCTCGGATGCTGCCTGAACTGCTGTGCTCTTCCAGCACCACTAATCCAAAATCTGGTTTCCAGCATCTGCAGTCATTGATTTTACCTACAACAGTGATCAGTCCAAGGGCAGGTTCTTTATTCATTTCTCTGTGTCTCTCAGTCCTACACTAACCTCTTCCACTGCTCATAACAGCTTCCCATTTTTGTGTCAGTTATACAGCGGAGGAAAAGAATACATATGTTGGCTTCTAGTCGCCATCCTGGCGTTTGCATAAAAAGGAAGGCAAAATTAACCACCCAAATGATTCACCTCCTGTCAGCAGGCACTACCTCACCCACCATCATCCGAAAAGTGTGCTGGTTCCATCAGTAGCCACGACTTATAATCCTGAGCATTAGTCCCTTACCTGGGTCTGAAAGGATCCACAAAGGACAGCGGCAAGTTCCCTGAGGTTTCAAGTCATAGAGATGTACAGCTTGGAAACAGCCCCTCCGGTCCAACCCGTCCATGCCAATCAGACATCCCAATCCAATCTAGTCCCACTGCCAGCACCCGGCCCATATCCCTCCAAACCCTTCCTATTCATATACCCATCCCGATACCTCTTAAATGTTGTAATTGTATGATCCTGCTTCTTTCACTGCTAGGCTAAAGTTTGTGTTCCAGTATGGATGATGGGGTTTGAACACATAACTGAGAAGTAATATCACTTCTATGAACTGTAGCATTTATGTTCAGCATTATCAAACTGTTAGCTTGGAATTGTACACAAATACTGCTCTATGTTGGTGGGCATTATTTTTTACATTCACTTATGGGACGTGGGTGAAACTGGCTGGCCAGCAGTTATTGCCCTCCCTTAGTTGTCCTTAAGGTGATGGTGAGCTGCCTTCTTGAATTGCTGCATGATTTAGGCAGACCCACAATACCCTTAGGGAGGGAGTTCCAGCATTTTGATGCAGTGACAGTGAAGGAATGGTGATATATTTCCAAGTCAGGATGGTGATTAGAATGGAGGGAGAATGTGAAATTTATGGTGTTCCTATGTATCTGCTGCACTCATCCTTATAAATAGCCATGGTCATGGGTTTGGGCAATGCATTGGTTTGGACAATGCTGTCTGAGGAGGTTTTGTGAATTTCTGCAGAACATCTTGTAAATGCAGCTGAGCAGCTGCTACTGATTGTCAGTGGTGAAAGTAGCAAATGTCTGCGGATATAGTGTCAATCAAGTGCACTTTGTCCTGGATGGGGTCAAGCTTCTGGAGAGCTGTTGGAGCTGCACCCAACCAAGCAAGTGGGGGGGGGGTAATCCATCTCACGCTTGATTTATGCCTAATAAATGGTGGACTGGCCTGAGGGAGTCAGGTGGTGAGATAATCGCTGCAGGATTCCCAGCCTCTGATCTTCTCTTGTAACCACAGGACAGTATTTTTACAGTGAATATTTTTCTTATTTTTTTGAGGGGTTATGCACAGGTGGAGGAGGAAGTACAGGGAGAATAGGAAGCCTAAAAATCTGTTAAAACAGTAAAATGACCAAAACGATTCAGAACTAGTGATGGGCAATAAATGCTGGTCTAACCTGTGAAGCTCATATCCTCTGAATGATACACTTTTAAAATCTTAAGTTTACTTTACTGAATACTTGTGTGGGTCACAGATGCAAGAAAATATTAAAATTATTGCACTGAAATGCTTTAGCACCTAAAGACACCTTCAGTACATTACAGAAGTAGCATTATATAACAAAAACAAAAGAATTCCATAACCAGTCAACAGTTGAAATTCTAGCACCATATCTATGACTTTAGTTCCAAATCCTGATTGGGTCATACACAGTTAGACATATTAGTCATTCCTTAAATCTCAGACCTCTTCACTGTCATCAAGTCAACACTCTTCACAGTTCATTTGATTTTAATTTCCATTAATGGATCAGCCAGCTAATGAAAAATCTAAAAATACATTTCAGCAGTTGCTATTTCAAAAATGTCAACAATCTCTGTTCAAACATGATGAGAACAACCAGAACAACATCATTCACATCATGTTTAAGAGATTAAATCAGGCCTGCAAATAACTGCAGAAACATAGTTACATCATTGCCTCAGAATGAAAGGCTGAGAGAGGACCTCTTTCAAAGACTCAAAATTATGGGTTGGACAGGGTACATCAAAATCCTCCATAACAAGGGGCCATGAATATAGTAGTTACATGCAAATATTGTTAAAAAAAAGACAAAAGATTTATGTTCATATATTGCTTACAATCTGGAACCGCAAAAAGTGGTTGAGACAAATTGCTTCAATACTCTCAAAAGGAAATTCTAGTGTATCTGAGAGTAAAGGGCATAGAAAGATATGTGAAAAGGATAGGATGAGGTGGATGTAATAGGAAGAGGCTGGATTGGAGCACAAATTCCACCACATACTGATTGGGCTGAATAGCCTCCTTCAGTGTTGTATATTCTAATCAAAATTTGGTGGCGTCAAACCTTAGCTTCAAAAATGTCCAAGTCTGTGAGTAAATGGCTGTGTTCGACATTTCATGGTAAAATGATTCCATCTTCGGCAAAATGATAGATGTGAAACTGGGGAAGACAAACTCCATTGTAACTCCTCAACTGGGGTGGCACAGTGGCTCAGTGGTTAGCACTGCTGCCTCACAGCACCAGGGACCCATGTACGATTCCAGCCTCAGGTGACCCTCTGTGCGGAGTTTGCACATTCTCCCAGTGTCTGCATGAGTTTCCTCCCACAGTCCAAAGATGTGCAGGTTGGGTGAATTGGCCATGCTAAATTGCCCAGTGTTCTGGGATGTGTAGTTGGGTGCATTACTCAGGGGTAAATATCGGGAAATGTGTTTGTATAGGTTACTCTTCGGAGGGTCAGTGTGGACTTGGATTGGGCCGAATGGCCTGTTACCACACTGTTGGGATTCTATGATTCTATGAACTGTCCTGGCCTACATGAGACTCCAGATTCACAGGACTATAGCTGAATGTCAACAAGCAAGCCATTTGGTTTTCTCAGAAGGACCACCTGGCATTGATCTCGGCACTGGAAAAGATAACAGTAGACGCAGTGCCACTGACACTGCAAAGTCCTCCTTATGAACATCTGGGGGAGAGTGCCAAAATTGGGAAAACTGTCTCACAGACAGGTCAAGCAAAATCCTGACATTATCTGTGAGGTATGATTCCTTGGGTATGGCAGTCCACTGGTTAGCACTGCTGCCTCACAGCGACAGGGACCTGGTTTCGATTCCAGTCTCGGGTGACTGCCAGTGTGGAGTTACACGTTCTCCCAGTATCTGTGTGCAATTCCTCTGGGTGCTCCAGTTTCCTCCCACAGTCCAAAGATGTGCAGGTTAGGTGGATAGCCCAAGCTAAATTGCCTATGATGCAGGTTCGGGGGTGGGGGTGGGGGTGGGGGTGGGGGTGGGGCAGGCCAGGTGCGGGTGGAGGGAAGGTGATGCGGGTTAGCCATGGGAAATGCAGGGTTACAGGGATTGGGCAAGAGGATGGATATGGGCAGGATGCTCTTCAGAGGGTCGGGTGTGGACTGGAAGGTCTGCTCCTGCTCTGTAGGGATTCTATGATTCTACGCCTATGTGCCAGGCATCGCCATCACCATTCCTGGATAAGTCCTGTGCTACCATTAGGACAGATTCAGTAGCAGTGGTGGCACTGTGATATAAAGTCAGGTGGCAGTTACCCTGGCAGTCCTCAACATTGAATGCAGACCCCTTGAAGGCAAAAGCGAGGACTGCAGATGCTGCCTGACCTGCTGTGCTTTTCCAGCACCACTCCAATCCAGACCCCATAAAGTCTCATGGTTTCAGGTTAAACATGGGCAAGAAAACATCGACATGCCACTGATTACCACGAAGCATCCACTCTTAATTGCTGAACCAGTACTGCCCCATGTTGAACATTTGGGTGATGCACTGAGGGTGGCAAGGGCATAAAATCAACTCTGATTTCAATGTTCACCACCAGGAATGGCTCCGCAGCATTATTACTGATCATAAGAGAGTCACAGAACATGGAAAAAGACCCTTCTGTGCAACTCACCCACACTGACCAGATATCTCAATCTGACCTAGTCCCATTTGCCAATATTGCCAAGATGCCTTGTAAATGTTGTAATTGTACCAACCTCCATCACCTCCTCTGGTAGCTCTTTCCATACACGCACCAGCCTCCGCATAAAAAGGCTGTCCCTTGGGTTCTGTTTAAATTTTATTCCCTCTCACCTTAAACTTATGCCTTCCAGTTGTGGAATCCCACACCCTGGGAAAATATTTTGGTTATTCACCCTATCCATGCCCCTCATGATTTTATAAACCTCTAAGGTCATCTCTCAGCTTCCTACATTCCAGGGAAAAAAACCTCAGCCTATTCAGCCTCTCCCTATAACTCACACCCTCCAGTCCCTGCAAAGTCCTTGTGAATCTTTTCTACACCCTCTCAGTTTAACACCATTCTTCCTATTGAAGGGTGACCAGAATTATATACAGTATTCTACAAGTGGTCTCACTAATGTCCTGTACAGCCGCAACATGACATCACAACTCCTATACTCGATGTTCTGACCAACGAAGGCAAACGTGCCAAATATACTTGTCCTCATCCTTACCAATCTGCTGGCTGAAGATGCATCTGTCCATGACAGTAAGAGTGACCACTGTCTAGTGGTCGTGAAGACAAAGTTCTGCCTTTACATTAAGAATACCCTCCATCATGTTCTGTGCCACTACCACCGTGCTAAATGGACAGACTTCAAACAGGTCTAGCAACTCAAGACTGGGCATCCATGCGGCATATCAACAGCAGTAGACTGTACTCCAGCACAATCTGCAACCTCAGGACTGACATATTGCCCATTGACCATTACCATCAAAACAAGGAATCAATCCTGGCTCAGTGGAGAGTACAGGAGGGCATCCCAAGAGCAGCAACAGACATACACAAAAGTGAGGTGTCAATCAGATGCAGCCATGAAATGGGACTCCTTTCATGCCAAACAGCATAAGCAGTAAGCGATAGACAAACGTAAGTGATTCCACAACCAACAATTCAGGTCTGAGCTCTCCCATCCTACCACATCCAGTCATAAATGGAGGTGGACAATTAAACAATTCACTGAAGGAGGCTCCACAAATATCCCCATCCTCAAATAATGGAAGAGTCTGCAAAAGATAAGGCTGAAGCATTCGCCAACAACCTTCAGCCGGAAATGCTGAATGGATGATACATCTCGGCCTTCTCCAGTGATCCACAGCATCATGGATATCAGTCTTCAGCCAATTCAATTCACTCCATGATATCAAAAAAAGGTTGGAGACATTGCATACGGTAAAAGGCTATGCCCCCGATAACATTCAAGCAAAAGTACTGAAGAACTTGCTGCTCCCCTAGCCAAGCTGTTCCAGTACTGTCACAACATTGGCATCCAACAAAGAAAATTGCCCAGGTATGTCCTATACACAAAAAGCAGGACAAATCCAACCCGGCCAATTACTGCCTTTTCAGTCTACTCTCGATTAGTAAAGCTCTGGAAGGTGTCATCAACAGAGCTATCAAGTAGCACCTGTCCAGCAGTAACCTGCTCAGTGACAAAAACAGAAACTGCTGGAAAAACTCAGCAGGTCTGAAGAACCTACTCTGAAAAAGGGTCACTGGACCCAAAATATGAACTGTGCTTTCTCTCCACAGATGCTGTCAGACCTGCCAAGTTTTCCTGGCAATTTCTGTTTCTGTTTCTGATTTTCTGATTTTCAGTTTAACAGCCCAGTGATGCCCAATTTGAATTCCACCAGGGCCAATCAGCTTCTGACCTCATTACAGCCTTGGTTCAAATGTGGATAAAAAAGCTGAATTCCAGAGGTGAAGTGAGAGTGACAGCCCTTGACATTAAGGATGCATTTGATTGAGTGTGGATTCAAGAAGCTCTCGCACAACTGGAATAAATGGGTAGTGGAGGAAAACTCCCTGCTGATTGGAGTCATATATGAGATGATTGTGGTTATTGGAGGTCAGTCATCTCAGCTCCAGGGCATCTCTGCAGGAGTTCCTCAGGGCAGTATCCTAGACCCAATCATCTTTAGCTGCTTCATCAATGACCTTCCCTTCATGATAAGGTCAGAAGTGGGGATTTTTGCTGATAAATTGCACAATGTTCAGCTCTACTTGCTACTCGTTGGATACTGAAGCAATCCAGATCCAAATGCACTAAGATCCGAACAATATCCAGACTTGGGCTGACAAGTAATATTCATACCACACAAATGCCAGACAATGTCCATCTCCAACCAGCCCTTGACATCGTGGTTTTACCATCGCTGAATCCCCCACTATCAATGTGCTGGGGGTTACCACTGACCATAAACTCAACTGGACTCACCACATAAACACTGTGATTACAAGAGTGGGTCAGAAGCTAGGAATACGATAGCGAGTAATTCACCTCCTGACTCCCCAGAGCCTGCTCACCATCTAGCCGGCACAAGTCAAGAGTATGATGGAATATTTCCCACTTGCCTGGATGAGTGGAGCTCCAACAAGACTCAAAAAGCTTGACACCATCCAGGACAAAGCACCAAGCTTGACTGGCACCACATCCACAAGTATCCACTTCCTGTAGCACCAATGCTATGTTGCAACTCCAAAAATTCACCAAAGATCCTTGGACAATACCTTCCAAACCACTGACCATTTTGATTGAGAAGGACAGGGCAGCAGATACATGGGACTGCCATCACCTTCAAGTTCCCCTCTAAGCCACTCACCATCCTGTCTTAGAAATCTGTCGCCATTCGTTAAGTGTCACTGTATCAATATCCTAGAATTCCCTCCCTAAAGGTATTGTGGGCCTACCTAAAGCAGAGTTTCATGAAGGCAGCTTACCACCACCTTCTCAAAGGCAAGTAGGGACAAACAATAAATGCTGGCCAGCCAACAACTCCCAAGCCCCACATTTAAGTTAAACAAAAACTACCATGTCTCCAAAACATGAAATGGTGCTGGCAATAGACTCTTTTGCACAGATCCTAACTCACATTAAGCTCAAATTTACCCATCGGTCTGTGTTCACTTTCCTACTGAAGCTCCCAATCTGGCAACATCTCAATTTTATGTTACAATGTGAGCTTGCCCCTGCATTCCTCAAATCTCAGCCTCTTGCAAGCTCTGAAGTGTCGGAGGCTGAGAGGTGACTTTATAAAGATTTACAAAATTATGAGGGGCATGGATAGGGTAAATAGACAGTTTTTTCCCCCGAGGGTTAGGGAGTCCAGAAATAGAGGGCATAGGTTTAGGGTGAGAGGGAAATGATATAAAAGAGACCTAAGGGGCAACTTTTTCATACAGAGGATGGTACTTGTATGGAATGAGCTGCCAGAGGAAGTGGTAGAGGCTGGTAATATTGCAACATTTAAGAGGCATTTGGAAGGGTATATGAATAGGAAGGATTTGGAGGGATATGGGCCGGGTGCTGGCAGGTGGGATTAGATTGGGTTGAGATATCTGGTCGGCATGGACGGGTTGAACCAAAGGATCTGTTTCCACGCTGTACATCTCTATGACTCTATAACGTTGACCTTTCCTTCAGTTGCCTAGCCCCCAAGCCCTGAAAACTCTCTCTAAAGCCTGTTTCTATCCCCCCCCCGCCTTTTAAGACACTCCTTAAAATCGTACACCTGATGAAATTTGGATAACCTGTCCTAATATTACAACTCCTTGCATCAGGTAGTGCAAACTGATTTCTTAACACTACCTTACTGTGTTATTGAGATTATGTCAATGCTTTTATCATCATTGCATATGAGAGTACATAGCGATTGGACACAGGTGGAATCAAAAACAAAAAGGTGTCCTTCTTCAGTCAGTTAATTTGCATATTGGAGATATATCAGAAATTTGAGCAAGTTCCCACCAAGTCAAGAGCATTTCATGGCAGCTTGACATAAGTAAAAGCTGCTCCAGGAACTCAAAGACCGAGAGAACCAAAGAGAATTCTCACCCTAAATCAAGTTGAGACAAATGCAATGCAGATGAACAATCCAAACCCCTTCGCAAATGTTTCCAAATAATCAGGCTGTGCAAAAATGTTCTATTTTATTCATTGGGTGATGAATATCAACTCATTTTGTCCAAGATTGAAATAGGTGGGTAGATGCGTTTCATTCAAAATTGTTCGCAAGACAGAAGACGGAAGTAGATGATTTCACTACAAGGATTTTTATAATGACAAAAGAACAAGTGGTACACATCTTTAACAATGGACTTATAATGGCACGTTATCAAGAGGCCTACCTGAATTTACTGTTCTACTCCATGGAATTTTAAACATTGCAGGGACAGAGCACTTAAGACAAAGGAATTACAATGAAGTTACTTTGTATATAGAGCCGGTAACAGCATTCACTGTGACAGTATTAGATTAATCTGACCAATTAATGCAGACTAAAATCTACTTTGCTCTGAGGGAGGAAGTCATTCGGTAGAGTGTAACACCCCACAGTGTGTGGGATTTTTAATGCTGGTGAGATGTCAGCATCGGAAACCAGTTACAACTTTAAGATTTAACACTGGTACAGATTAAGAAGAATCCTCATATTATAAACACAGTAATTCACTGCTTGGGCATGAGCTGGACAACTGCTAGCAGAAAAAACAGTTAACTTTGGTAAAAAGTTCCTCCTTTTCAACACTCATAATACAAATAGAAACCCCATTTAAAGCTAAACTTGTTCACTACAGATGTAATTGAGGTTTACAAACAACAGCTGACTTGACAACCATCAGTGAACACCAATATGTTGCTGAAAAAAGTATGTTATATTTGTGGAGCGTTGTTAAATTTTGCAGTTTTGATTACTTGATTTTTAAAAAATTAGTTTTGAAGAATTTGTTTAAAAATTTGTTTTTAATATTTCAGCTTCTACACCCATTCCATGTGTATGGTCTAATTTTTATTTTTAAAAAAATTATGGGGTAAAGTGTTTCCTGTTTGGCTATTAGAATTACATTGCAAATCAGTAGCAGGAGTATCCATCCAGTCCCTCAATCTTACTCTACCATTCAATTAGATCACGGTCAAAATCACACGACACCAGGATACAGTCTACGTTCACTTGAAAACTCTAGCTTTCTGAGATTTGCTCCTTCATCAGATGTACTGAGACAGGAGGCATCAGACACAGAAATTTATAAGTTAAAGATCATATAACTGATGTGAATATATGGTATATTGGCAACACCATGCAGATGCTACGACAACGGATGAATGGACACTGCACAACAGTTGCTAGACATAGGGGTTTCCTTCCAGTGGGGGAACACTGCAGCAGTCAAGGGCATTCGGCCTCGGATCTTTGGGTAAACGTCCTCCAGACCGGACTTCGGGATACATAACAACGCAGAGTCATTAAGCAGAGGCTGATAGCCAAGTTTGGTACCCAAAATGACTGTCTCAACCATGATCTTGGGTTCATGTCGCACTACAGGTGACCCTTCCACACTATACATTCTCTCTCTCTCTCTCTCACACACTCTCACTGTCAAGCACACACACTCACGCTCTCTCGCTCTCCCTCACACACACACACACAAATCTATGTGGGGAATTTGCATTTGCAGATACGTTCAATTTTGTTCAAAAAGCATACAATTTGTAGACACAGTCAGTTTGGTATTTTATAAATTTTTGCTTTGGAATCCGGTCTGACTCCAGGCTAAAACACAGACAGATTCTAAACAAGGCCTCACACACCTAAAATGCATTGTCTTACCCAAGGTGTCACCTCTTGTCGAAACGGACAAAACCTTTAATTATCTCGGGGCAATGACTTGAAAGAAATTCTGGGATTTGCATTTTAATCAATTAAAACGTGCATGGCTTTTCTAACTGATTAAAAATCTAATGGAAAGGAGTCAGACATTTTAGGTTGTTCAATACGTTCAAGGAATTGTATAATTCCTTGATCTTTTACTTTTAAATTGTATCTGATGCTTTCTCTGTCACTACACCTAAACGGAGCAACGCTCCAAAAGCTAGTGTTTTCAGATAAACCTGTTGGATTATAACCGGTATTGTGTGCTTTTTGACCTTGTCCAATCCAGTTCAACACCGGCACCTCCACAACAATAAGATCATGGCTGATCGGATTGTGACTTCAAATTCACTTTCCTGCCTATCTGATAACTCGTGATTCCTTTACAGATTCAAAGTCTATCTGCCATAACATTTGGCTCCCTTAAGAAACCATCTACCTCAGTCTTTAAAAAAGTATTCACTCTTCTTTCGTGATTTGAGAGTGGCTGCTTAAAACAACACTGACCAACTTGACTCCAGCTCACAAATCATGAAACCCTGTCTCTCTCTCTCTCTCTGCAGCTTGTGTTCTCTCTCTCTCTGCAGCTTATGTTCTAGCCAGATATTGCTCACTCTCTCAGCTGAGGCTTTCTTCAAAACCTGTAGCAAGTGGCCTTGTTACTGCTGACCACAAAATCTGAGCCAGTATAAATTTCAAATTTCTTTCATAATAATTATACCATCCTTACAGAATGCCACAAGTAACCAACTTTCAGGACTTCAGGACACCCAAAATTACTTGGCAGATAATTAAGCATGTGTAAGCTTCTTCAACAGCAGCCCCCAAACCCACAACCTCTAACACCTTGAAGGATAGCAGGTGTACTTGCTGCTTATAAGGTCCTCTCAAAGTCACACTATCACAACCTGGAAATCTCATCCAGTTCCTTGATTGTCACTGAGTCAAAATCCTAGAAGCCCCTCCATAATAGCGCTGCGGCTTTACTTACACATAAGAATTGCAATCGTTCAAGACTGTACCTCACTGTCATTTTTTCAAGCATGATAAAAGATGGGGAAAAGGTATTGACCTTGCCAGCAACAGCTATATCGAATGAAAAATCAAGTCATAAGAAGAAAGTTTAGGATATTCAGCAATCAATTTACATATGCAAAGGACTGTCAAAACAGCAATATGAAAATGACCAGATAATCAGTTTTAGTGATGCTCATCAAGGGATAGATATTAATCTTTGTTGCATCTTCTATTTCATGTGGAATTTATAGTTTATATTGACCCCAATATGCTTTCTAGCTCTTTTTAGTTTACTTGTTAAAGTCATAAAAGGCAAAATCTTGTCCATGGTTTTTCAGAGGGGTTCGTTTGAGAAACTTGGTTCTTTTAGCACGTTGATCTCCATTACAATTTCAACAATACAACATGGGTCTGTCAAGAAATCACCTTGTGTTTAAAGACTCAGTGCAATCTAAATGCACACAACAACAAGGAACATGACCTATTGAGTTTTAGTAAGTGACAAGTAGTCTGTTGATAATCCTTTCCAAGCTCCTGTCAGGAATACCACCAGTTTCTTGCTTGTGATGTTACAATCATCTAGTTCACAATTCATATTATTTGAGACATATTGTGCAGATTTGAGAAGATTCAAATTGTGAGGGCAAGGTAATTAAAATACCTCATAATGGCTGCTCAAGGGGTTCCATGTACCCCCAAAGAGGTCAGAGGTAGGACGGTGAAAGCCAAAAGCAATAAAAAGGTAGTGGCCTTCAGTTGGCAAGCCAATAACAGACAGTAAGTTAGAGAAGAACTGTTGTAATGCCAATAAAAACTTGAATTGTTCAATCTATCAGACATCTCAGCAAACCTCTGTGGTCATACAGGCCAGCAATTCCGCATGGAGCCTTATCTAGAATTCTGCACAGTTGTCCACGTCATTTTCCCAGACAATCTTTGGGATTGGAGCTAAGCACATGCAAGTTGATGGACATGTGACCTGCATTCAGCCAGCAGAGAAGAGAGCAAGTCTGCTAACAGCTACACGGTTATCAGAAATCAGGGGTGCTCCTGAGGTACAGGCAATAAACAAGAGTGCAGTGAAGCCCTTGCTTGGGCTGAGAAATCCACAGCTATGAAGTTTTGAAGAGATGCTGGAGGATTGCAATGCCAGAAGCTAGTGGAAGGAAATAAACATACAAATACAAATTACGAGCATTCCCATGAAATTTCATACCCATGAGAACCATTGGAACCCTTCAAAAATTGAAGAAAATTGCTGAGAGTTGTGGCATTTTGGTGTGAACTCAGAAAATGAAGGAACCTCCAAATGCCTGATAAATGGCCAGAGACTTTGAGGGAGAAGTGGAGTCATAAGGAAAAGGGAATGCCCAGTTGAAAATTTGAGTCTAAAGTATGTGCGATAACATTTTATTATGCTTTTCGATGTTGACTGTATGTATTCTGTGCCTACTAGCATATGCTTTACTGATTTCTTGCACAGAAAAATTAATTTATTTTAAAACAGTGGAATTTCACAGCATCGTTTCTTTCAGTTGATCACTGGACGTTAAGATATCTCTTCAAACACGAGGTTATAGTCCAACAGGTTTAAATGGAAGCAGATGATAGTGGAGGGCTAGTGTGCTTCCAATTAAACCTGTTGGACTATAACCTGGTGTTGTGTAATTTTTAACTTTGTACACCCCAGTCCAACACCAGCATCTCTAAATCTTCAAACACTAGCAGTCTTCGTGAGGATTGTAACAATGTTGTCAGCTGTAGCTCAGTAAGTGGTACTCACCTCTTGCAGTCAGAAGACCATAGATTGATGTCCCACTACAGAGATGGATTTAAGTCCCATTACAGAGAGATGGACATTATAACCTATCTTGTAACCTTATTTTTAAACAACAGTAAAGAAGTTCTTCCCATTATCCCAGCCAATGTTTATCCCTTCACCAATGATCATAAGCAGATTGTTTGGTCATTGTCACATCACTGTTCCTGAGTGTTTGCTGCGTGTAAACTGGCTGTCACTTTTCTGAGATAACAGCAGTAAATATACTACAGAAAATGTAGTTAATTAGCAATGGAGTGCCCACAGAGGTCCAAGCATTATAAAAGGCATTCTAAAAAACATTAATTCTTCTTTTATTCGACAAAGACCACCAGGAGGCAACAAGGCTCAATAGTATTGCTTTCCAAATACCCAAAACACAAGAACCTCACACACTGAACCTATTCGTAGAACTCTTCCAGACCAGGTTACCACCTGGAAACTACTGTGCTTTTTGGCAAACACTTATCTTTTGCTGATCTAAGACTATATCTCTCTGGTTATCAGAATGCCCATTTGCAACCACAAAAATAAAATCCTGTACAAGTGCTAACAATACAAGATACTCAGCAATAAACTGTTATTATTATACAAAAGAAACTCCTCTACCCACAGTATGCCACAAAGTCCTGATGTGCTATCACAAACAAAAGCTCTTGCAAATTGAATGGTTGCACTTTTGGGGAAGCTAAATAAGCAAGAAAGGAATAAATGATTATAGACAGAAAGAGAGCGCTGAAGGAAGGTGGGTGCAGAGTTTTGGAGCTTAAATACTCCTGATTTAGACCAGCAGAGCTGAATGGCCTGTTTCTTTGACGTAGTTTGAATGTTACTGATAACACAGTCACTGATGTAAGAATAGCTCAAAATCCAGGAAATATCCAACGCAAAGACATTCCCAATAAATAAATAGGGAGATAAATTAATATTTCAATATATAGGTCTCAAAAGTTTTAACGACTAAAATACGGGATGTGTCAGTAAAAAAAACTTCATGGAACCACCAAAAGGATGTGTTCAGACTCATAACTATTGACTATTATCCAATTTCAATTCTGAAGGAGCCACAAAACACTTAGTTTTCCTCACACATACATTAACAAACAGGTTCAAAATCAATATTGGCCTGTGTGTAACAGAACACTCAATGGAAAAGGCCATTTGATCCACATCATCTCGACATGCAGTGCAGTGAAAGTGAAAAATTGGAATTGTGGCAGGAAGAAAAGGGTTACTCTGGTGCATTAGTGTCTGATCCATAATGAAACAAGATCATGTTTTAAAAACCTAGTGAAAAACATCCGGCAATTTAATCAACCACCAATAATCATACTGAGAGGTCAGCTCCACCTTACCATGATGAATACCACATCTCCTAGTCAAACATCGGTCATGGAATGCCCTGCCAGTAGCAGTGGTGGACTCTCCTTCATTATGGGCATTTAAACGTGCATTGGATAGGCATATGGTGGATAGTGGGCTAGTGTAGGTTAGGTGGGCTTGGATCGGCGCAACATCGAGGGCCAAAGGGCCTGTACTGCGCTATATTCTTCTATGTTCTATGTATATTCTTTTGTCTCCGTGCACATTATTAAACTCAAGGAAAATTCTTCTTCAATTATTTGTCTATTTATAAGAAAGGAATGATAAAATTATACAGCTAATATTAATACAGAGCAATGATCCACAAGCACTCCAAAATTAGTAGGCAACTCCTTCTCTCAGTAGAAATTCTTTGTATTATACAGATAAATGTTCTGCATGTGTTCTTTTAACAGCCAAAAGTCACCAAGAAAGTAAAAGACTAAAAAATAATATGCACATTCCACTTTTCACTTCAGCATTTTACCAACAATTGCTTGGATAAGGATTAGTTACACAGTTGCAAGCTGTGCCAAAATGACTGTATAGTCACACTCCAATGAACACAAGAACTCGGAGCAGGAGTAGGCAATTCAGCCCCTCATGCCTGCTTCCCTATTTAATATGATCATGACTGATCTCATCTAAGCCTCAACTCCACTTTCTTGCTCACTGTCGACAACCCTTCAACCCCATTACTAATTTTTAAAATCTGCCTATCGCCTCCTGAATTGTACTCAATGTCCCATCATCCACCAAACTCGAGGGTTATGAATTCCATTGATTCACAACTCAAAAAAGGTAATTTTTCTTCATTTCTTATTTTTTTAAATCGGTTTTAAAACTGTGATGAAATAATTCCACAGGAGGTCAGTATCTCATCACCAAGTCACCATTTATTTCCACATGCAGAGTCCTTGATACTCATCCAGCTTCCTCAGAGCAAGCAGAACTTCTGACAGCCACGGCTCCCTGATTAAACCAGATTAACAGTCCTGATCAGGGAACTCTTAATCTATGAGGTTCACATGGCTGACCTCGTTACAATCACTATACATGACCTCTCATTCTAGCTTGCTCCATGACAGAAAATGTCCTCTTACTTCAACTTTGTCAATCCCCTTTAGCAGCTTATATGCCTCAATTAGATCTCTTCTCATTCTTCTAAATTCCACATAAGTTGTCTTTCTGTTCTTCCAAAACACATAAACTTACATTTATCCATGTTAGATTCCATCTATCCAAATTTGGCCTATTTACCAGTCTACCAATATTCATGTATAAATGTATTATTTCTTTATTGCAGCTTACCTGCCTATTTTCAAGCCATCTACAAATTTGGCTATAGTGCCTTCTTTTCCTGTATCCAAGCCACTATTATAGATTGTAAATAGTTATGACTCTGGACCAAACCCTATGGCACCCCACCAGTTACAGTTTGCCAACCAAAAAAAGACCCAATTATTCCAACTTTCTGCTGGTTCATCAATTTTCTATCAAAACTAACAAATTACTGCAACCCAAATGACCTTACTTTGCAAAGCACCTTATCAAATGCCTTCTGGAAATCCAAATACACCACATCCACAGGATCTCCATTATCCAAATTATTTGTTACATTTTCGAAGAACGCTAGCAAATCAGTCAAACACAATTTATCCTGTATAAAATCATGTTAACTCTGATGGATTGGGTTTAGATGTTTCAAATGTCCTGTTATTACTTCCTTAATAATGGATTCTCAAAGTTTTCTAATGACAGATGTCAAACTAACTACTTTCTGCCTCCCTCCTTTTTCAAATAAGGGCATTATATTAGCATGTTTGCAATCCTCTGGAATTTTTCCTATATCAAGGGAATTTTGGAATGTTATAACCTGTGCTACAAACTTCCTTACAGACTCTAGAATATAGGCCATCAGGCCCTTGGGATTTGTCTGCCTTCATTCCCAATAATTTGTTCAATACTTTTTTTCCCTAATGATGATACTTGATTTAAGTTTCTTGCTTTCTATAACTTCCGCATTGCCTGTTACTCTTGGAATGGTACTAGTGTCCGCCACCATGAAAACAAAGGCAAAATATTGATTCGTGCTTTGTGGTCTCCACTATTAACCCCCCCAGTCTCATCTTCCAATGAATCAACATTGACTTCAGGAAGTCTCTTAACTTTTATATACATATAGAAGGCTTTTAAAAAATATTTTGCACTAGTTTTCTTTCATAATTTATCATTGCTCTTTTTATTACTTTCTTAGTAACCCTTTGTTGATCTTTAAAAGTTTCCATTTTTCCAACCTGCCACTGGCCTTTACATTATGGTATGCCTTAGTTTTTATCTTTATGCTCTCTTTAACTTCAACTGTGGATCTTTTTTCCCCCTCTTTGAAATATATTTTGGTTGGGAGGATTGAATATCACAAGACCTGACACTGCTCATCAACTGTCCTACCTTTTGGTCTTCCTGCCCAGTCCATTGAGATCAAATCTATACTCATGCCTATTGAATTACCTTTGTTTAACTTCAGATCACTAGTGTAGGACTCCAGTTTCTCACCTTCAACCTGAAATTCTCGCATGTTACGATCATCTTCCCTACGGGATCCTTTTCTATGTTATGTTTAATTAATCCAACCTCATTACATAACACCACAACTAAAATACCCTGTGTCCTTAATAGATCCCCAGCATAATGTTCCAGAACACAAATTTCTAATACATTCAATAAGCTATTTCTCAAGGCTACTCTTGCCAACTTCACCATCCTGTGGTTGATAGCAATGATTATAGGAAAGCATGCCAAGAGAAGCACCTGGCATATGTACAACTGAAGTATCAACCCAATGAAGCTATAACAGATATAAATATTGGAAACAACATGAAAAAAAACAGCACCAAGCAATCCCACATTAAATGCCTCAGTCCAAAGCTTTGCAGTTCTAAACATCCAGTTATAAATAGTGGTGAATAATTGAACTTATCTAAATGGGGAGATACCACAAATATTTTCATCCTCAGATGATGGGGAGCTCAGACATCAGTGCAAAAAGACAAAGCTGAAGCATTTGCATTCATCTTCAACTGTAAATGTTCAGTGGGAGGAGTCATCTGAGCTCATCCAAAGGTTCCCAGTATCAAAGATGCCAGCCAATTTGAATCACTTCACACAATGTCAAGAAACAGCTGATGGCACTGGAAATTGTAAAGGTGTTGGGCAGCAACAATATTCTGGCACCAGCGCTGAAGACTTGCTCTTCCAAATTTGTGCCATCCCAAGTCAAGCTGTCCCAATAAGGTACAACACTGGCACCTATCCAGTAATTTCTAGATACAACATTTCTACAAAAAACAGGACAAATTTAACTGAACCAATTACCATCCTATCACAGTACTCCGAATCCATCAGTCAGTAAGAGATGTTATCAACAGTGTTATAAACAGGCATTTGCTCAGTAAAAGCCTGCTGGCTGATGCTTAGTTTAGGTTCCATCAAGGCATCTCAGTTCCTGACCTCATTACATCTTTAGTTCAAACATGGTCAAAGAGATGAACTTCAGAGGTGAGGTACAAGTTGCAGCCCTTGATATCAAGGCAGCATTTAACCATCATCAAGGATCCTTAGGAAAATGTGAAATCCTGAAATCAATGTGAACTAGAGGAAACCTCTCCAATGGCTGGGATTATACCGAGCACTAACAAAGATTACTATTGGCGGTCAATCATCTTGGTTTCAGAACATCATTGCAGGAGTTACTTGGGATTTTGCCCTCAGCCCAGCCATCTAACTTTCCAACCAGTATGAGGTCAGAAATGGAGATGTGTCACCAATTACTGCACAATCGTTCACAATGCTTCTGATACTGAAGTATTCCATGCTCACTTCTGGTCAAGAATGTAACTAAGATGGGATCCATTAACTCCAAGACTGGATGAGAGGCAGAGGATAATGGTGGAGGGACGTTTGCATGACTGGAAATAAATTTCCAGAATGGTTCCACAGGGCTCGGTGCTGGGGCCCTTACTGTCTGTGATGTACATTAATGATTTGGAATAAATGTAGGTGATATGACCAAGAAGTTTGTGGGCAAGATGAAAATTGGTACCAAATTAGAAAAGAAAGAACTGTAAATCAGAAACAAAAATGGAAGTTGCTGGAAAAACTCAGCAGGTCTGGCAGCATCTGTGATGAGAAAGCAGAGTTAACGTTTCAGGTCCAGTGACCCTTCCTCAGAATGAAAATTAGTAGGTTGATCAGTAGTGAGGAGGAGAGCCATAAACTACAGGAAGATATCAACAAGCTGGTCAGTTGAGCAGAGCAGTGGAAAATGGAAGTCAATCTGATAAAAAAAAGGTATGAGGTAATGCAGTAAGGGAAGGCTAACAAGGTAAGGGATTACACAGTGAATGGCAGGACCCTTCAAAGTACTGAAGATCTGAGGGACCTTAGTGTGCATATTCACAGAACCCTGAAGTTCGCAATGCAGGTTGATAAAATGATTAAGGTGACATATGGGATATTTGCCTTTGCTAGCAGAGGCTTAGAATAATGAGCAAGGATATTACACTGAAATTGCAAAAAATGCTGGTTAGGCCACAAGTGTATTGCATCCAATTTTGGGTCATTAAATTACAGCAAGGGTGTGACTGCACTACTGAGGATACAGAGGAGATTAACCCAGATGCTGCCTGGGCTAGAGGGTCTGAGCTACAAGGAAAGACTTGATAGGTTGGAGTAGTTTTCCTCGGAGGAGTGTTGACTCGGAGTGGACCTGATGGAGGTGTAGAAGATGATAGGCATAGATAGGTTGGATAGAAAGGCATTTTTTAATATTACTAGAGGGATCAATATCTAAGATAAATAGTTTCAAGGTAAGAAATAGAAGGTTAAGGGGAAAGTGGAACACAAATTATTTTTTACTGAGGGTGGTGACAAATTGTAACTCACTGCCTGAAAGGGTGGTTCAGTCAGAAATTGCTATAATATTTAAGCAGTATTTAGATATTCTTTTATCTTGCCATAGCCTCCAGGACTATGGGCCAAAGACCAGAAAATGGGATTTTTTTTAGTCTGATCTTGGTCAACTGGCAGGGACATGATGAACTGAATAGATTTCTTCTATGGTGTAAATTTCGACAAGCAAGAGAGGAATAAAGAAAATAGCAAGTAAAATTTCATGCCATACAAGTGCCGGGCAATGAACGCCTTGAATAAGGGAAGGTCAACTATCTCCCCTTATTATTCAATGATTTTTCCATCCCTGAAACCCAAATAACATTCTGGGTTTACCACTGGCCAGTAATTAAATTGGACCACCACATAAATACAGTGGCTACAAGAGCAGGACAGATTCTAGGAATACTGGCAATGATTAAATCACCTCCTGACTCCCCAAAGCCTGTCCATCATCTGCAAGGTACAAGTCAGGAGTATGATGAAATACTGTCCATTTGTTTGGATGAGTGCAACTTCCACAACACTCAAAAGCTTAATATTAGCCTAAAAAAGTACACACTTAACTGGCATCCTATCTGCCATCTCAATATTTACATTTCTTTCACCACTAACACGGTGGCCATGTTTACCACCTAAGACATGCACAGCAGACTTGATAGCACTTTCCAATCTATAACCTCTGCCAACCAAAAGGACAAGAGAAAATGCACAGAAACATGATCACCTGCAGTTCTACCCCAAGCCACACACCATCCAGACTTGGAATTCTACCACTATTCCTTCATCATTTCTGAGTTAAAATGCATTTCCTGGAACTCTGCCAAGGAACAACATTGTAGAGGCACCTGCAGCAGATGGGCTACAGTGGTTCATGAAGGCAGTTCACCACCATCTTCTCAAGATTCAGACAAATGCTGGCCCAGCTAATGACATCCACTCTCCATGAATGAGTAAAACATTTTCTTTAGAAAAAAGCAGCAGGCAAGAGCTTCCCCAATGTGCTGGCCAGTAACGTATTCCTCAATCAATATCAGCACATCTCAGTCACTAACCAGATTCATACACCACAATCACAATCTGGACATCATCATCTGGCTGTTTGCCCTTGCTGTGCATAAATTGGCTGTTGCAATTCTTTTGGCTGTCAAGATTTGTAGGTTATTTTGAGGTTGTGGAGATGGAAGGTATTTAAAACATGAGGTAGACTTTGGTAGGAAACAGACAGGCAAGAGACCATAATAGTTTAATTGCATTAAACTTTTACTAATCACCTCAAAAGGAACAGATACAGGGTAGACCATTTAGGACAGAGATGAGGAGAAACTTCTTCACCCAGACAGTGGTGGCTGTATGGAATGCTCTGCCCCAGAGGGCAGTGGAGGCCCAGTCTCTGGATTCAATTAAGAAAGAGTTGGATAGAGCTCTCAAGGATAGTGGAATCAAGGGTTATGGAGGTAAGGCAGGAACAGGACACTGATTAAGGATGATCAGCCATGATCATATCGAATGGTGGTGCAGGCTCGAAGGGCAGACTGGCCTACTCCTGCACCTATTGTCTATTGTCTATAGAATTGTTCATAAAGAGAAAAGATGGTGCTTGTTAAAAGAAATGTAGAGAGAAGTAGATGAATGAATTGTATTTGAATGAAATGTACAAAAAATTTATTTGGGAGCAGTCAGTATACATACCATTCAAGAACAATGGAACCTCATACCTCGATAAACAACTGCATTTTGTGCACCACCCAGTAAATTGTATTAAACTGTCTTATGTTACATCAATGCTGGTGGTAACAGCTTTGTCAACAATAAAGTGGGTTTTGTTACCAATCCCCATGTGTAGGATACTGCCACAGGTGAAAAAGAATAATAAGGGTGGAGAGAAGTAAGGAAATGGTGAAGAAAAGCTCAACATTGTTGAAAAACGCAGTGCTAATTAAGGAGAGATTGCCACTTCTGCCGAAGATTAAACTAGATTAAAGTCAGAGTGGGCTAGAATTTCCACTTTGGGTACAATAGGACACTTAAATTTTGAACCAAATGGAAATTAGTGGAAAACAAACACGTATGGCTTCAGGCCTAAGTTAATTCACATTCTCTAGTCTTGGTACTGATTTGTGGTAATAATGTTTGTGTAAATTCTACTCTGACATATTTGTTTACTAGAAACTTTGCAGCAGTGAAAAAAAAAGTAGAAACTTTCAGAATGCAACACTAATAAAGAGCAGAGAAAGCAAAAGCATGAAGATAAAAGGGGAAACAATGTAAAAGGAAGAATGAAGAAGAGATGGCAAGTGAGTTTACAGGCAAGATAAAGGAAAAAGAAACAGAAAAAAAACCTGCATGGGAAAAACAAATTAAAAAGACAAGCAACAAATCAGAAGTTAGATTCACAAATGCAGGTTCTCAAGTGTGCAGTGCAAACACTACTTAACTCAGCTTGGTCAGTTTGTTGGAAATACATTTGTGAGCCACGAAACAGCAGTTTCCCATCTCCCTGTGAGGCATCTGTAGGAAACGGAACAATAATCACAATACTCTGGAGGACTTCTAACTTTGAGGAAGCAGAATAATAACAGCTGTCACCAAACCCAATGCAATATATTGGATTTCAGATTACACAGCAGCAATCGACCAGCATAAAGGAGACAAAGTGTTTACTCATGTTAAAATTCTATAGATTGAGAATCACAGGGAAATATTTAAATTCAGGACCACCAACAGGTCCACACACTTGTGTCTCCATAAACATTGTTTTAATAAACTGAAACCTTTTATGGACATGAAATTTCAAACAATTTCAGGCTGCAGAGATGTAGAAAATAAAGTATTGGGAGATCTTATATTGAACTTGTTTGGATGAAACTTAGCCCAAGCTCGTGCCCTCTTGGGCCACACTGTGTGCCCAGAGCAGTACTTATCGTCAATCTCATTAATTACTTGCACAAGTTGTCAGTAAAAAGAGACCTTGACATTCTGATACCATTTAACCAAAAGTGAATGGTGAGACATAAGGCCTTTTACAAATCTCTCGGCTGAAAAAAAAAATCAACCATAACAAAAAGTGGTTGAAGCTTAGACTAGAATTTACAGGTCATATGAGCTTGAGCTGACCAACTCTGCCAGAACAATGAAAACAGCTTACTTGTTCAATTTTGCAAATTTATTAACACAAGATGCCTCAATAATTTTATTAAACACTTTCCTCCTGCCCATCCAGCCTCACCAGCCACAAATACAAGGAGTACAAAGGCAGAGATTGTAAAATCATTACAGCACACATAGAGGTAATTTGACCCATCAAGTCTGCATCAACCAGGCAAACAGCATCCCATCCAGACCCACACTCCTACACTAACCCCATAATCTCATGTCCCACAGCTAATCCACCCATCTTGCACACTATGGGACAACTTACCATGGCAATCCAATGAATTTGCCCATCTTTGAACTGTGGGAGGAAACCGGAGTACCCAGCAGAAACCCACACAGACATTGCGCAAACTCCACACAGACAGTCACCTGAGGCTGAAACCAAACCAGAGTCTCTGGTACCATGAGATAGCAGTGCAAAACACTGTGTCACTGTGTCACCCCACAGTCAAGCATCCATTCACCCGAGAGGAGAGGGTATGGTGCTGAAAAGCACAGCAGGTCAGGAAGCATCCGAGGAGCAGGAAAATCAATGTTTTGGGCATAAGCGCTTCATCAGGAATAAGGCTTGTGGGTCGGGGCTGAAAAAAAAATGGGAGGGGGGTAGGGTTAGGGTGAGGTAGCTAGGAAATCAATAGATGGATGAAGGTGAGGGAGAAGGTGATAGGTCAGAGGGGGCAGTGATGGATGGGTCTGGAGGGCGGTGCCGAGTTGGAGGCTTGGGACTGGGATAATGTGGGGCGAGGTGAAATGAGGAAGCTGTTGAAATCCACATTTATCCCGTGTGGTTGCAGGGTCCCAAGGCAGAATAGGCATTCCTCCTCGTCATCAGGTGGTAACGGTTTGGCAGTGGAGGAAGCCCAGGACCTGCATGTCCTTGACACTGACCTGAAATGACGCAATATTTCTCTCCATCAATCAAGCTTAAATTCCCCAGTTACCTCTTACTGAGTTCTGAACCTCCATCATTTGTCAATTACTGTCCCATCTTCATTTATGCTCTCTATCACTCAGTTTGTAACTGTTAATGAAGTTCACCTCCTGCTCTCTTGATTAGATTCCTGTTATACAGCTGACTATCTAACTCCTTTACTGGCCCTCATTATGGATAAGAGAACAAAAAAAGAAATAGAGCACAGGAACAGGCCCTTAGCCCTCCAAGCCTGTGCTGATCATCATGTCCTAACCAAAAACAAACGTTCTGCCCTTATTCAGTCCATATCCCTCTATTCCCACCCTCTTCATGTAACCATCCAGATGCCGCTTGATGTCACCAATGTGCCTGCTTCCAGCACCTCACCTGGCAGTGCGTTCCAGCGCATACCACTCTCCGCATGGAAAAACTCACACATCTCACTTGAACTTTCCCCCTCTCACCTTGAACCTGTCCCCCTTGTAAATGGGGAAAAGCCTCTGACTATCCACTCTATCTGTGCTTCTCATAATTTTGTAGATCTTTATCGGGTCTCCTCTCAACTGCATACTTTCCGGTGAAAGCAATCCGCATCTTTTTAACCTATCTTCACAGCCAATCCCCTTGAGACCAGGCAACATCCTGGTGAACCTTCTTGCACTCCCTCCAAAGCTTCCACATCCTTCTGGTAGTGCGGCGACCAAAACTGCACATGATACTCAAAAAAAGGCCTAACAAGGGTTTTATATAGCTGCAACATGGTTTGCCAACTGATGTTGTAAATATTCCTTCTCCTCCATTATGGTCTTCCTACTTTTCAAAACCACTTCTCACCACAAAAAAACCCTCAACTTTTCTACTATTGCAAATTTCTGCCCCAGCACAAACTCCCTTCGCAAAATCAGTGAATGATTTGCCACCTCCCAAACCGGCAATTGCTTTTCCTACAACTCAGTGTTTCAAGCTCTCAAATAATGCTTCCACTCAGCCACAAAAATGACACCCTCTCTGACTATTCAGAGTATTACTCAGAGTCCTTGATCCTCCTTCCACCTCAAAAGGTTTGTCTTTCTATTGTCAAGCTCAAGAACAGTCCTTGTTTTATTCCATCTTCACTTCTGCAATCTGTTTCTCCTACCGAGTGAGTGAAGGAAAGCATGTCTGGAAACTGAATGTGAAAATAACAATATTAGTTTCATCATGAAATGGCAAAACCCGCCCAGGACAGGTGGGCTGTGCCCAAGTCCACAAGCAACAAAGACTTGGGAGGAACACGGATTCAGACAAGCTAGATATTATTTCAAGTCATATGGGAAGAAGACTCACATCAAATTTACAACATGACCTTGGTTTCTCTCAAAGATGCAACCGGACCTGACTTTGTTTCTCTAGCATTTTCTGTTCTTATTTCAGAATTCCCAGTATGTACATTTGTATTGTATTAGAAATTAGTTCAACTGGAAAAATGGGAGGGAAGAGGGTTAGATGTTAATTCAGTCAGATTTGGTGATATGATAGAGATTGAAACAAGAGGACGTAGGCACAGAAACTCAAGGATATGGATGAGACTGACAGTAGGAAAGGTTCTAATATCCTAATATGGTTGTTTTCCTTCTACATAGGTTAAAGAAAAGGTCTTTGCAAAACCTACATACAGCAGTAGCAAGCATCTCCCAAAAGTGGTTTGCATATATTTGTTTGGTAATATTAATGATTGAATATAAAGATAATGTTTAGTCACTTAGCTTTTTCCGACTGAATACAATCAACACTATCTTCTGAAGTAACACATTAAATGTGTTGTGAGATTTAAAAAGATGGGGGAGAAACGGCTGCATTTCATACCAGGTTTTGCACAACTTCAGGAAATACCCCAATGCACTTGACATCTGTTGAAGTACTCCTGACCTGTAGTTAAAGCACAAATGCAGGTGCCAGGTCAGCTATTTGTGCACAGTGAGATCTACAAACAGAAATGGCCCAATCATCTGGTTATTTTTAGTAACTTTAGTGTGTGGATAAATATTAACCAGGATATTCTGGAGGACTCCTATGCTCCTCTTAGAAAATGCCTTGGGATCTTTTATCACTGAACCAAGAGAGGAGATATAGCCTTTGGAAGGACATGGGCCGGGTGCTGGCAGGTGGGACTAGATTGGGTTGAGATATCTGGTCGGCATGGACAGGTTGGACCAAAGGGTCTGTTTCCATGCTGTACATCTCTATGACTCTATGACCTCTAACAGTGCAGCATTCTATCACTATTACATTGGAGCATCAGAATCTCTGGAACTTGTGATCTAACTCCAGAAATGAGTGTGCTACTCATTGAGGCATTGCTGACACTGGGGGTGGTTGGGGGTAGGGAGAGAGAAAGAGAGAGGAAAGGAGACTGCAGAATTTACACCACTACTGTACATCCCAGAACAAACAAATTCAGTGTTCTCCAACTTGGCCCATGCAGTAAGTTATTCATTTCAGTTTACTGGGACAGCTTTCACTCCTTGCCCACATTGGAGGCGGGAGTCTTGAGGAAGATGCTCTAAATGGAGCTCATTATGGAATTCATCTCATGAAAAAAATTCAGTCATGGCACGACAAGAGGAGGCGGATTCAATTGTGACATTTGAAAAGCTTTTAAGGAATTTTAGCTGTTTCAGCCTCATGACAGAATGCATTCAGTGGCACTAAGGCAGAAAATGCACACAATCTCTGAACTACAGGCAACCACTCATTTTTCAAAAGACAGAATGTGACCAGATCACAAAAGCAGACAATAAAATACACATCATATTTTCATATTTTGCCATCAAATCGATATTCAGCATCAAAAACAAGAAACTAATTAAAATCGAGCAAGTAATCAATGGAAATCAAGGGAAACATGCATATGTCACAGGAATCCTCTTTAAATCCACCAGTTACACCAACCTCAGCTCCACCTAAACTGAATCACAAGACTTTTAAAACTTATAAGAACCTAAGTTACAAACTGATTGACACAACTGATGCTCTGACACTGATAATCAAAATTAACTTTAACATAGGAAATCCTCAAAAACAAACTTCACTGGAGGAGTGAGTATTAATCAGATCAAATTTGACATTGAGCCACACAGGAAGATATTAGGACAGGAGATCAAATGCTTGGGTCAAAGAGGGAACAATGAAGCAAAATTAAAGGAAAAGGAGGCAAACAGGTTTTGGGACAGAATTCCAGAGCTTAATTGCGGGTAGCTGACAGCACAACATCCAATGGTATAGCAATGAAAATCGGGATGTACAAGTAGCCAGAACTGGAGGAGCACAGGGAGGTGTGGAGGATATTCCAGAAATAAGGAAAGGCAGAGATATTAGAGAGATTTGAATACAATGAATGAGAATTTTAAAAACTGGGCCATTGATAGAGCTGGGGTTATTGTAGGTCACTGAGCAGAGGGATGCTGGATGAACACATTGGAATAAATGAACCTAGGAAGGAACCAAGACATAGATGTGGGTTTGCCCCAACAAATGAGCTGAGGATAGGGTGGATACTAGGTGTTAAGACCATAAGACATAGGAGTGGAAGTAAGGCCATTCGGCCCATCGAGTCCACTCCGCCATTCAATCGTGGCTGATGGGCATTTCATCTCCACTTACCCGCATTCTCCCCGAAGCCCTTAATAAGCACTTGTGTTAAAATCCAAGTGCCTAAAGTTTTAGCTTGCCCCAGCATAAATTGGAAGTGCAATACCTCAAATACAATTCTGAATGGAACTATATGGGCTGAAGTCCAGTAACACTACATCACTACACCAGCATTCCACAAAGCCTTGAACAGAGCATCACGGTCTGGTTTCCATTTCCCACATTTCACATGCACCTCTCTGTGTCTGACTATAGGCGGGCACTTACGGAACTCTAAGATGTCAAGTTACTGCCAATTACGTGTACAAAATGAAGAAAGACAAAATATAAAACTTAAGTTAAACCAAAAATTAAAGTTTGAAGGCAATGCCTAAATGAAACCAGAATGTCAACAAGCATCCAGGTTATGATGTGAAGAGTATAGAAGAGCCTATGAACAGAGCTTCAAGAAGGGTTTTCCCAATGCAGAAACCAATTTCAGCAGTCAAACAGACTCTGCCTCATGTCCAACTCAGAACAATTTCAGTAAAACACCTATACTGCAAAGCTTGCCCTTTAACGTGAAAACTATTACCCCATATTAAAACTACACCACTCATACTGGTGGCCTTATTTTTACTGGTGCAGATTGTACTTTGAAAGAATAACTGAACAGACCAACATGAAATACTTTGTCAGTACAGCCATTGACAGAACAGCATAACATTCTGCATGAAATTAGTTACAACTGAACACAACGAAATACATAAAATTAAAGCAGCTTTTGGAGCAAACTATTGACTAAAATTTCCAAGTCCACTAGAGCTTGCATCCAATCTGAAAATTCTAAGTCTACATATAACAAAGCCCTTAAACTGAGGCTGCTTACAGCAGCTGTTACCATATAATGTACACTAAAACTAGGATAATTCAGATTAACACAATTAGCAATCGAACAAAAGATTTTTTTTAATGAGAAATATCTATATTGTGTATACAGACACTCATATAGCCAAGGAAAATAAGTTACATTTCAAGTCACAATGGCAAATGAACAGCAAACAATGCAAAGAACAGAATAAATACACAATGCTTATTAACTGTTCTGATATTTCTGAAAAAAAGTTAACATCTATGGAATGTATCTTTAGGACCACTTTTACAAATGTTGTGCAAGTTTCAGTTCCAAAATATTGGTGACTAGAGTTAATCCATCTCATGTGATGAGCATTATACAGCAAAGAAAAGAAAACACAGAAAGGCTCTTCATTCTTTATCCCAATAAGCTAAATAGTTGCCTACTAATTCATCTGAATGTGGACCATTAACTGAATACCTACAGATACAAGCTAAATTGTGCAGCAGCAACAGCATGGACATTTTAGAAAATTCAAGTTTAAGAGCAACAACAAATTCACATTAAGTGTGAAGAGAAAGATAAATCTTGGAACTCTGGAGGAAGACACATTAGGAACAGACTTAATGTGGTGAGTGCATCAGAACAAAAAGCCAAGATTCCAGTACTGATGCATCATTCGGTTCTGTTCCTTGGAGAGTGCAGCAACTGTTATTTCCACAGCTGACTCTCTACTAGTTACATTATGCAACAGCTGAGATGAAATCTAATTTTGTTCATTTACAGTTTAATCCTGTTTAAAACATAGATTAAAATAGTAAACACACTCGTAATAGACAGTGTGCAACATGGTTCGATTCTGACCATCTACAACCTTTTCAATCACATCGCACCTTTAAGATGGTAAAGCATCAAAAGGCACTTCCCAGGAACCATTATCTGACAAAAATTGGCACCAATCTACATCAAGTAGTATTATAATACCATGACCTGAAACTTGGTTAATGAAAGAAAAGGATATCCACAAAGAATTGTATATACAGAGGTATTAACTTTATTAAACAAAATATAACAAATTCAACAAGAAAATAACTGATCCACTCTCCAATTTCTTGCATGGAAATTTCACTTAACATTCCTCAGACGGCTCAATGAGCAAAGATACCAAATACCTGGACTATGAAGCCAAAACAACAAATCTCAACAAGGCTGGGACTGAAGTTTGAGATGAAAGCAAACAGAATTAGGATTCTTGTTGACTTTATGATCATCACAGAGATCAAAACATCAGGGCAGTATGACACATCAGAGTTAAGGCTATCTTATAAAAGAATGAACACTCAGTCAAGCCACCAAAGACCTCTCTAATGACAAATTGTACTCAGCAGCTTCCATGGACTAATACAATCTGGACACAAGGATGTGGTAGACAGGGGAAGGGAGGGAAAGAAATAAAGAAACTGTCACCTCTGCTGCAACACACCAGGGACAACAGTTCAAAAGAATATGTCGAATATTTCCGATTGTAAAGAGTACCCTTCTGTCAAATAAAGCCAACAATGAATCTTACTTGCCAACAGATGAGATTACTTTTAAACATCCTACATCAATTCTTACACTTCAAATCAGAAAAGAAATGAAAATTTCAAGCAGTTCACAAGACTGAAATCCATTGACTTAAAAATAAATCAAGAACCAAAAAGTGAAAATCATCTTAAATACATACAACAATAGTTATGGTCAAGAATACATTGAAAGGACAGTGGTATCAGATTTAATAGCAACTTTCAAACAGGAAACTGGAGGAATACCTGAAGGGGAGAAAACCTCAGAGCCAGACTATGGGGAGAAGAGTATGCAATTGGGTCTAATTGGTTAATTCGTTTTAAGACCAAGCAGAAGCAGGATAAGCTGAATATTCTCCTCCGGTGCTTTACTATACTGTTCCATGTTGCTCTCATCAAGCTGCCAACGCACATACAATACAGCCTTAATTGTTGTACCCTGCTCTGCACTGGGTAGCACTTCAATGCACAAAGGGACAAAGGTGTCCCTCATTTCCACATAACAGCTTGGTGGATTTAATTCCCACTTTCACCAGGCGAAAAAAAAACGTTGAGTCATTTCATTCTCCGTTATCTTCAGAATTGCTCCAATGACTAAGCAGAATTATCATCCCAGAGAACAATTCCTGTCTCTCTGAAAGATGCACATATTCAGCAGGTTCAAATTCTTGGCTGCTGGGACACAGTTCTCTGACAGTGTGGGTGCCACATTAGATAGGAGATATTAAGGCCATTTATATGTTATCTATAAAGAGCCTCCAAGTGTTACACATCACAGGCCAAGTGACGGCCAAATCTCAGAAACTAATCTGACTGAGAGATGAGGCCTGGCCAAACTGGGGCACGATATTATTTATAGAAATATCGATATGGAGAAAAAGGTGACAATCTAGCCAGACATTAGGAGAGAGGGAGAGTATGAAAATAAATCTCAGTGGGAGGATTTATATTTCTGATCTCTCTTGCCCGCGCACAAAAATACATTTGGCATCACGGTCTAAACAAAACACTTCATTTAGTCGTTGGTCCAATCATTCGGGACAATAGACAATCCAAAATGGAAAAGGTATAGCGAGAGGCGAAACCGTTAGCTGACAGCCATGAAAGCGGGTTTACCTTTATACCGCTCCAGCACGTCCTCATAAGCCTGCAGATACTGCAGTTCATCGGCGTAATAGTAAGCAGCGGGGCTGAACCCTGAGCTGTAGCCGGCCATGGGTGCTGGAAAGGAGCGGTCGGCACCGTCTCTACAGCTCTCCTTCAACTTGGAGGGAAGGACTGACCACAGGCACACACACAGGAGACACACTGAGGGCTGGGAACTTGGCAGAGCCGATGGGGGGGGGCGAGCTGAGCGAAGGACCGCCCTGGACTCACCAGCACCAATCGCTCTGCCCTTATCCTTCCTGTCCCTCCCCCGGCCCCCAGGGTTGGCGGAGAGAGAGAGGGAGAGAGAGGGATACCGGCCGCTCTGGTCACTGCTTCTCCCCACCCAGCTCCTCTCCCGTTAACAATACAACAGCCGGCTGCACATCACTCTCTCTGAAGTACCACAGACATCCCCTTCCCCATCCTACACACAAGGTTTCGGGTGTGGGGTGGTCCACCAGGAATATTAGAAGGGCAGGATTTTGATTTATATATATATATATATGTTAAACAAGCTGCAGAAGATGGCGTGAGGTCTCTGCCGTGCAGAAACTGCAGCGTTTTGGTATTGTCTGAGGATGAAGGGAGGGGAAGGGAATCATTCCGTCATATCCACGTTTACGTTCGAATTGTGTTTTTTTTAAAAGGGAAACATTTTACAAGGAAAATGTTTTTCTTTAACCAAAATTGGTTTTCTAAATGTTTCTATTTATAAATCAAATCTAACATGATGTTTTCAAACCAAGCATATCTGGTAATATAACGTACACACATCATCATTAGCTGGAAGAAGGTTCCATACCTGGTTACTCGGAAAGAAAATGAGATATAAACCAACATTTCTCCCCGAGACATAACCAGGCACACCGCAAGAAACCCAAGATGCCTGTCATTCTGTTATATTATAGCATATCACTATCTCGTATGCTAAATAAAGACCGAAAGAACTGCGGATGCTGTAAATCAGAAACAAAAGCAGAAATTGCACGTTCTGAAAAAGGATCACTCGATCCGGAACGTTAACTCTGATTTCTCTGCACAGATGCTGCAAGACCTGCTGAGATTTTCCAGCAATTTTGTTTTTGTTGCAATCTTTTAATAAGTCTGTTCTCAGTACTGTCAGGTATACATACTGTATACCTGTATGTCTGTACACTGTATGTCGATGGGAGCTGAGGAAGTCAGGGAGCTATATATATATGTCCAGATCTGAACCAGACCTCCAGCAAGCAGAAACAGCTAGTTGATAACAAAGGGAATTAAGTGAAACTGAAAACATTACTGTATAACGCATTGCTTGTCAGTTTCACGCACCACCCTCAATTAAATCATCGCCCCAATTCAGTGAAACAAACGGTAGCTTTCATTTGGAAGAAAATAAAGGCGTCTCATTGTAGAATTAAACCCTGCAGCTCTCCTGCACGACAATAAGATTCCTCATTGCGTCCGATGCACAGCATTCCAGATTTTTAACCCGATAAATATGTGAAGTCTCACCGGCTATCCTGAGAACGGCTCTTTCCGCCGGGTCCAGCACCGACCCTCCGTGAATTTTTCTCTTGGATCTCTCGTGTTTCGGCAGGTTCCACGGCAACGTGTCCCCGGGAGCTGGCGAGACAGTTCCTGATCTCTGACCAGAATCATCCTCATCGTCGGAATAATCGGCGGAAGACATGGAGCAGGGGCGAGAGCTGCTACCGACACTCTGTATGGAGGGGTGGGGGTGTGAAGGACAGACAAAAGCTCAAATGAAACCCATAGACACACATATCTATTGGCTCACAAATGATGAGTAGGGCACATGACTTAAACCAACGCGTTTTTGAAAATTAAAAAATCATGGACCTACATCTTTATTTCCCTCTCCCTTTAATTAACACTTTCACTTTTACCAAGGATATGTTTCCAAAACACATGACTTGATTTCTCAATCCCAATTTCGCACAATGACCATGAACAGAGTTGGCGACTGCTCCTAACAAACTGTATTTGTCTCCCCCATCAGGGCTAACTCTGACTTACCATGGTTCACAGGAAACGATTCACTCCACCAGCGTTTCTTTTGTTGAGGCCGGTTTCTGTGTGTGTGTGGTTTTTTTTTATATAAAAATAGTTATCCAATTTCTACTGTCCACCCGGGGAGATGAAGGATGAGAGCCAAGGCTTGTTTCTGCCGCCGCTGCCGCCGCCTTACTGAGCACCAGGTGTTGCTTACGAGTCCTCCTCCCCAGGGTCTGCAGCCTGGCGAAGTGATAGTGTTCTCCTTCCAGTCATCCACAGCAAGGCTGGCGGTGCATTCACACGAAGCTCCGCACTGGTCAACTGCAGCCAGCCGCCGCTTTATGGAGCCGCAGTTCCGGCTACAGGGGACTTTTGGGTTCAGTGCATCACTCAGTGACTCACCACTGCTTGAACTTCTCCCTTTCCCTCTCTAACAATGCCTTTTGTTCCACCCAGACATTGAGTGACCCGGCATCGCCATTATTTACAAGGGATGTTCTGGGCTCCCGGTACATTGTGGAAATATGTGAACATCCCATTTCTCGTCACATCCAATTGACGAATTAGCCAACTACGTCCCCCCCTATATTTTACAAAGACAATACACCACTACCTTGCACCAAGTCCCAAGAGATTCCCAGTTCGGCAGCGATTGGTTAAATCGTCCTGTCAATCTGGGCAGGGAGGCGACAGGGTCGCACACTACCGGTCAATGGTGGCATCCCAGACATTTCCCTGCGTCTCGGAGACAGACGACACATTGAGGGAAATGTGTAAATATCGCCAAATGATTGCAGTTTCGGGAATGAACCAGATTTATGACTGACACTCCCAACACTACCCCGCAGGGGGAGAAACGTCCTGGTCTTTTTTCTGCCATGTAAACACTAACAGAAGAATTTATTTCGGTGCCATAAGGAAGGGAGGGCTAAGACTGTTTGGACAAAGGGCTAGCGCCAGCATGAATAGGCTGAATGATTTCCTTCAGTGCTGTATCATTTTATGTTGCAACATAAAACAAGGAACAGGGTGTGTTGGAGATCTGAAACAAATAAAAACAGTGTTGGAGAAACTCAGCAGGTCTGTGAAGAGAGAAACTGAGTTAATGTTTCGAGTCCAGCGACACTTCTTCAGAAACAGATTGAAAGATTCGGAAGAAGAACCATGTTCGACTCGAAACATTCACTGTTTTTTTCTCTCCACGGATGCTGCCAAACCTGCTGAGTTTCTCCTGCACTTTCAGTTTTGTTGCAGATCATAGAGATGTACAGCACGGAAACAGACCCTTCTGTCCAACTAGTCCATGCTGACTAGATATCCTAACCCAATCTAGTCCCACCTGCACATATCCCTCCAAACGCTTCCTAATCATATACCCATCCAGATGCCTTTTTAAATATTGCAATTGTACCAGCCTCCACCACTTCCTCTGGCAGCTCATTCCATACGTGTACCACCCTCTGTGTGAAAAAGTTGCCCCTTAGGTCTCTTTTATATCTTCTTTCTCTCACCCTAAACCTCTAATTCTGGACTCCCCCACCCCAGGGAAAAGACTTTGTTTATTTGTCCTATTCATGCCCCTCATGATTTTATAAACCGCTATATGGTCACCAACACTCCAGGGAAAACAGCCCCAGCCTATTCAACCTCTCCCTATAGCTCAAATCCTCCAACCCTGGCAACATTCTTATAAATCTTTTCTGAACCCTTTCAAGTTTCAAGATTAGATGAGATTAGATTAATTACAGAGTGGAAACAGGCCCTTCGGCCCAACAAGTCCACACCGCCCCGCCGAAGCGCAACCCACCCATACCCCTACACCTAACACTACGGGCAATTTAGCATGGCCAATTCACCTGACCTGCACATCTTTGGACTGTGGGAGGAAACCGGAGCACCCGGAGGAAACCCACGCAGACACGGGGAGAACGTGCAAACTCCACACAGTCAGTCGCCTGAGGCGGGAATTGAACCCGGGTCTCTGGCGCTGTGAGGCAGTAGTGCTAACCACTGTGCCACTCACATCTTTCTGATAGGAAGGAGACCAGAATTGCACGCAATATTCCAAAAATGGCCGAACCAATGACCGGTGCAGCTGCAACATGATGTCCCAACTCCTGTACTCAATACTCTCACTGATAAAGGAAAGCATACCAAACACCTTCTTCACTATCCTATCTACCTGCGACTCCACTTTCAAGGAGCTATGAACCTGCACTCCAAGATCTCTTTGTTCAGCAATACTCCCTAGGACCTTACCATTAAGTGTATAAGTCCTGCTAAGATTTGCTTTTCCAAAATGCAGCACCTTGCATTTATCTAAATTAAACTCCATCTGCCACTCCTCAGCCCATTGGTCCATTGATCAAGATCCTGTTGTAATCTGAGGTAACCTTCTTCGCTGTCCACTACACCTCCAATTTTGGTGTCATCTGCAAACTTACTAACTATACCTCTTATGCTCCCATCTAAATCATTTATATAATGATTTGGATGGGAGCATAATATAGGACCCAGCACCGATCCTTATGGCACTCCACTGGTCATAGGCCTCTAGTCTGAAAAACAACCTCTGTCTTCTACCTTCAAGCCAGTTCTGTATCCAAATGGCTAGTTCTCTCTGTATTCCATGAGATTTAACCTTGCTCACCAGTCTCCCATGGGGAACCTTGTCGAACACCTTATTGAAGTCCATATAGATCGTCCACCGATCTGCTCTCATCAAACCTCTTTGTTACTTCTTCAAAAAACTCAATCAAGTTTGTGAGACATGATTTCCCACGCACAAAGCCATGTTGACTATCCCTAATCAGTCCACGCCTTTCCAAATACTTGTACATCCTGTCCCTCAAATTCCCTCCAACAACCTGCCCATCACCGACGTCAGGCTCACTGGTCTATACTTCCATGGCATGTCCTTACGACCTTTTCACTTTGTGAAGACTCAGTTTCATCCTCCCAGTTAATGCCATGAGCACGTAAACATCACACTTCCATCAGTTAAAGTTCAGTTCTATAATAACATCCAGTGAACGGCACAGTCATGCACACCAGCTGGTCTATATGAGCGTTTATGCTCGACTGCCGCCTCTTCCCACTTCTCTCCATTCCATGGGACGGAGCAAGAGAGTAGAACTTCAGTACAAGATTGCCATTGCAATCAGCCCAAACTAATAGAATTTGAATCGATGGGTGGGAAAAAATCAAATCTTGCCAACTAAGTCTAAGAAATTGGACCATATCAAAGTTACTCACTTGATGGAGAACTATCTTTCGTTTTCGGCCAAATTTGCTGCCAGTTCTTTTTGGCAGACAGCAGATCTGAGATGGGGCCAGTTGTCCATTTTTATGAACGCACACTGATATACTTCTGTAAATGTCACAATAATTTTTATCTCGCTGTTACTCAAAAGGCATTTTTTATTAATGTCAAAACAGGTTTGTCTGTCCAGTTAGGGTCAGAACCTCAAGATATACGATGCTGGGTCCGCTCACCAGAAATTGTTCAGAGATTATGTCAGGGGCTCCATTTCACTGGAAATCTCCTCCCATCGAGCCTGTGGCGGGACTTTGAAGAAACGGAGCCATGGAGACTCACTACAGCTCTGGACCCATAGCCCTGCAATATCCCAACCTTCAAGATTTTACCCAGTTCCCCTTCAGAAAGTTACCACTGAAGCCACTTTGACCACATTTTTAAGCAACGTATTTTAAAACAGAATTGGAATATATAATGATCAGTAATGAATAGTAACTGTGTTATATTATGTTGGTGCTGTTTAAAAATTGCTTGATTTCCAAATACGAGCCGCCAGTCGATTTGTCTTTTCCATCGAGGTTTCTTGAGAACAGGAAGAAACTGAAAATATTCCTGTAAGTACAGGATAAAGTTGCTCATAGAGTGATTAATAACGTCAGAATCTGATCCCAAACCGTCGCCGCGAGGTACGAATACCAGTCTAATCAATAAATGGGTCAAAGATAATTGATTAGTATCATTCGGAATTATCTTGAGAGTGTACAAAGTTAAAAATCACACAACACCAGGTTATAGTGCAACAGGTTTATTTGGAAGCACTCGCTATCGATGCGCTGCTCCTTCATCAGGCAACTACCTGATGGCAGAGCATCGCTCCGAATACCAGTGCTTCCAAATAAACCTGTTGCACTATAACCTGGTATTGTGTGATTTTTAACTTTGTACGCCACAGTCCAACACCGGCACCTCCAAATCTTGAGGGTGATGAGATAAAGAGCATATGTTGGTGCCAATCACTGAGAAACTCCAATTTGTCTGAAGTTAAGACAACCCGTGTATTGTGTCAACAGTAGTTGACAGCGAACATAGTCCCCCTGGTCCGGACGCTAGAGGACTCACCGCTCTGCGTGTTGGAGTCCCCTGCACGGAGTGGTAAAACTCTGCCTGCACCCGACTGCTCCTCTTGATTTTCCTCCTTCTTACCAGATGTTCCTGATCGCTCTCAGGTATCTCCACCAGAGGCTTGGACTCGTCCGAAACTCGCAATCTGCTGCTTCTCCTGCCATGCCGTGGGCTGTGTCTGAATCCCTGAGCAAAAGCAATAAGAACACAGGGTTTGTGTTATGTGTTTGTAAGGAACGCCCTTTTACTTTCCCTAAACTGGAACACAACTTGGCGTCACTGCCTTGAGTACACCCAATTAGTAAAGTGCAGAGGGCGGGCCGGAGTTCTGCATGGTTTCCAAGCAACTTCTTATCGTTTATTAAAGTCTTCTCCCAAACTTTGGTTTATTAAATATATATGCCACAGAGGAAAATGTGGAACTGCAATAAGGATACGGGGTACATCAAGCATTCCAGCTTTTTAAAAAATCAAAAGGAAGGGAAAATACAATATGCTCAGTGATGTTAAATTGAGTGGTACAGTTCATGATGGAGATGAGAGCTGAAGGTTTCAAAGGGGGAGTGATTGATTAAAGTGAGTGGGCAAAACTGTAGCAGAGTTCGGGCCAGGAAAGCGTGATCTCATCCATTTTGGATCCAAACAAAGGGTAAGTAGTATATTTTCAAAATGATGAGAAGCTAGGCATATGCAGAAGCACAGGAAGAGAATTAGAGGTCCATGCACAGAAATCAATAAAAAAAGGTACAAAAACAATGGGAGGCTAGCCATATCATATTAAGGAGGCAGGCAAAAAAAGAAAAGCTGCAGCAGTATTTAGTTCTGGTTAGGTCACAACTGGAGTATCATATGCAGTCTGGGAATCTCTTCAGAAAATATACATTGGCCTTGGAGGGAGTCCAGTACATATTTATCATAATCATACTAGAGCTAAAAGGGTTAAACAATGAGGACATAATTGATCTCCTCCTGGTCCAATGCTTCTGTATCTCTAAGGTGTGGTGTATAGCATATGACATTCCAAGCACTCATGGACCATATTCAGGCCAAGGGTGGAACAGTCAGCTGCACACCAGAGCTCCCTCTACACTGACCCTTTCCAGATCTATCATCAGAAAGGCACGGTCCTATTGCACTAAAGCTCATTCAAGTGCCATCCCCTGATCTTTTTACAGAAATTGAACATTTGTGTGAAATCAACAATAGTCTCAATGTTAGAGAATTTTAAAAATTCAACCTTGTGTGAAGAAATTTCTTCCAATTTCTGTTTTAAATAATTGAGCCCAGGAAGGAGAAACATCTCTGTGAAACCCCTTCACAGTCTTGTATGAGTCTTCCATTAGACTATTACTCAACTTTCCAAAGTTCAGAGAGTTTAGGCTCAGTTTATTCACACTTTCATCATAGGGCAACCCTCTTATTCTAGGAACCAATGTTGTGAATCTTCACTGTACCAACTCAAGGCAAGTATATTCTTCTATAAATTATGGAGACCAAAACTATGTATAGTTTATAGTTATGTATAAAAATGTAACAAGACTTTTTTTTATTCTTGTCCTCCAACTTCCTTGCAGTGGAGATTAATAGGTCATTTGTCTTCCTAATTGTTTGCTGTACCTGCATGCTTGTTTTCTTTAATCCCTCTGCATGCATATCCAAGCATCCTTAAGCATCAACATTTAAAAGTTCACGCCTTTTAAAATTTATTTTTCCATTTTTGTTACAAGAATGAACAACACCATACTTCCCCACATTTTACTCTAAATCTTTTGCCCCTTCATTTAATTGTTATAACTTTCTGATCTCTCAGCTTACATTCCCAGCTAGATTTGTATCATGAGCAAACATGGACACATTACTCTTGGTGTCTTCATCTGCCATTATCACATTGTAAATAACTGAGTGCCAGGACTGATGCTGATTGATTGTACTAAGTACAGTCAGCCAAACTTGAAAATGCTTGCCTCCCTTCCATGAATCTGAAGATCTATGTTAATATTGTCAATCTCAACTCAACAAACATTTACTTTGTGTATTATTATGAACATCTCTTTGAAATCTGAGTATATTATGTTTACGTGCTCCTTTTTTTTAGTCCTACAGGCTGGTCCTCAAAAATTGTGTCAAACACAATTTCCCTCTCATGAACCATGTTGACTGCCTGATTCTGGTATGATTTTTCTAAGAACATTGTTAAAACGTTATTAATAACAGATTCCAGCATTTTCCTGATGGCGATAGTTGTGTGGGTGTTTTTTCTGCTTACACAAAGGTGTTACATTTGCTAACTTTCAATTCACTGTGACCATTCTAGAATCGAGAGAATTTTGTAAACAGTACACCCATTGTCTCTGCAAAGTTAGCTCTGTTTTCACCCAACGATACAATCTGATCGAGGATTTTTCAACTTTTAGTTTTGAAGATTTCTTAGATTTCTCTCTGCAAATGTTAATTATCTTAATTTCCCTGCTTTTAATAGTCACTTCGATACACTCTATTTCTGGTACGTAAATTGTGTCTTCAGTGATGAAGACAGACAAAATATTTTTTCAATGGCTCTACCATTTCATCATTCCCCATGATATTCTCTCCTCCCAAGATGAATGTTTAACTTAGTTATTCTCCTCTTCCTACTTGCAAAAGAGTTCCAATTTGTTTTGTATTCCTGGCAGGTTAATCTCATATTTAAAAATTTCCCTCATCAGCTTGTTGCTTGCCCTTTGCAGGGTTTTAAGCACCCTAGATTTTCAGGCTTACTACTATTCTTCGCAACATTATAAGTGCCTTCTTTGAACCGAATATTATATTTAACATTCCTAATAAGCATCTAATGGGTCTTTTCCATTGAAGTTTTGTTTTGTAATGGCACGTATATTTGTGGCACTTTTTGAATCATTTCTTTACATGTTTCCCCCTGATTATTTGCTGCCATAACTTTTAATCAATTTAACCAATCAACATTAGGCATCTCTCCTGTGTTGCCTCGCTAATTGGTTTTGTTTACACGTAAGATCAGTTCTGGGTTCAGTTATGTCACCCTCAAACTTCAGATGAAATTGTTCTTTCCAAAGGATCTTTATCATTAGTAATTAATCATGCCTCACAACACAACATTGAATCGTAAACAACTTTGTCACTAGCTGTGTGCACAAAATATTCTTCCAGAAAATTCTTCTGAATACAATCAACCGTATCTTGTAAAATAACTTTGCTAATTTGATTGGTCCATTCGCCATGAATATTAAATCTCCCCAAGATTATAACATTAACCCTGGTTTACGCAACTGTGCAATTACATTTTAGCGTCTGACAAATACTGCCTTTAGTGTTTTCTGACTTTCCGCCAAGATTTAATTACCCAACAAATAAGTGTGCGTGTCATTAGACGAGGGAGGGTTCAGGGACAACTGACTCCAACCCAACCAACCAGAATATTCACTAGCTAAAGCTCCAATTAGCTTGGTAAGAGCTGAATGGCAGATGTCTCTACAAATCACGGGCCTCAATGTAGAGGTCCCGCCTCACCAGAAGCTACTACGCACAGGCGGGGAAACTCTGGGTCCTAAAGAATATTTCTTCAACGCTCGTCTTTCGCGGATCGGATTGTGAGGATGTAGTTTATTTTGTGTCTCGTGGGTTGTAATTTGTTGACGGGGGTGGTCAGTGGGGTTAGAAGGAATGATGGGCAAGTGGGATGTGATTTTCAAAGGCCACACCCTGCCATACTGGTAAGAACGGGTGTCCCCTGAGCCCATTAAATGGACACCCTGGTTTCCCATTAGGAATTTCTACCACTTTTCACTGCCCGGAAAGCACATAATCAGAGTTCAGGCCCTTAAGTGTCCATTAAATGACCACTTGCTATCAAGTTGAGGACAACTCCATTGGACCTTCTTATCCAGCACTAATTGCCAAGGTGGTTAGGGCCAAATCACACAATTATTTGTCCCTCTTTGCCACTTGTAGAGAGGGGATAATTTTGCTGTTTGTTATAACTCAATTCCACCTGTACCTGCACTGTTATTGTTATGATTTGCTGAGCGAAGAGTCTTTCCTACCGCTGTCATTATATCCTTCAATAATAGGGCTAGTCCTCTTCCTTTTCGCCTGTCCTTCAGAAATTTGTGTAGCCTTCTTCCCCAACATTAGTCATCAAGCAACTATGCCTCTGTAATTGTGATGATATCAAACTCATTTGTCTCTATTTGTGATGTTAGTTTATCTGTTTTGATTTTTGAGATTTTGTGCATTCAAATAAAAAGCTTTTTTTTTTGTAACCAATGATCTTTACATGAAGCTAATGCACTGACATGTTATTACCATTAAACTCCATGTCCCTTCCTGTCCCACCTGCTTGCCTTTACCCAAATTGCTGTGTAGTATTGCCTCAACCTTTCTCTTCATGTTTCCAATTATTCCTCCACCTAATATCATCTTCTAATATAAAGCCCTATCTACAGTCCTATCTAGTTGTATGACTCAACAAGATGCTGATTCTAGCCTATTATAAATGGAGACCATCCCAAAAGATTATCTCCATCTTTCCCAGTATTGGGGCCAGTGCTCCATGAATGGAAATCCCTGTTCCCACACCACTTTTTAAGATATGCTTTTAATTCTCCAGTATGCTTGAATTTATGCATGGTTTGGGTAACAATCCAATTACTAATATCTTTGATGCTCTGTGCATTTGATTCTAATTCCTTGTACTTTCAGAATAGAACATCATTTCTAGTTCTTTGAATATCACTAGTTCTTTTGTAATCCATGACAAGTGGATCCTCCCCTCTTACTCCAGTCACAAAGAGACGACTTTAACCCTGGCAGTGGGAAGGCAACACGATCTGTGAAATTTCTGGTTGTGACTCCAAAGAACAACATCTATCCCCCTGACAGCATTGTACCTCATCACGACTGCATTTCTTTTCAATGTAGGACTGCAATACAAACACGAACTCTCACATGTTGCCATCATTGCATGCAACCCTCCCAACCATGCCTATGTAACTATATCTAATTAACTGGATAATTAGTTACTAGTTTAATACAGTAATAGCAAATGACCACTTCCTAGCTTAGGGCCAATGGAAATGTATTCAAATGTGCAGGAATATAGAAAAAGCAAAGAGGAGGATGAATTAAAAGCTCTTTAAAACATCCGATGTAGTAGACCTGTTGGACCAAATGCTATGCTAATCTGCAATCCTATAAGCCAAATGTGCATGTCTATCCCTGGCTCCTCTGTTAGGAGAGGTGAGGTGACTACTTTCAGTCCTGCAAATCATTCCCTAACAGTGGGTGGCATGGTGGCTCAGTGGTTAGCCTCACAGCGCCAGGGACCTGGGTTCGATTCCAGCCTCAGGCAACTGTCTGTGTGGAGTTTGCACATTCTCCCCGTGTCTGCGTGGGTTTCCTCCAGGTGCTGGTTTCCTTCCACAGTCCAAAGATGTGCAGGTCAGGTGAATTGGCTATGCCAAATTGCCCATAGTGTTAGGTGCATTAGTCAGAGAGAAGTGGGTCTGGTTGGATTACTCTTTGGAGGGTCAGTGTGGACTGGTTGGGCCGAAGGGCCTGTTTCCACATGTCGGGAATCTAATCTAAACTTTCCCTTGGAAAAACGAAACCATCCTTCAAAAGTAAAAGATTGGCATGTCCCTGTATCCCTCAAGATTGTAATGGGCTTTTCTCTTCCGTTAGAAGCAAAAGGTCTCATTATATCCTTTGACAAAAATCCCTCATACCCTTCACTTATTTTGTTTCCTCCTGCCTTCTTCATAGGGTTCATCTCTGTCCTTTTTACCATAGTCACCACTACCTACTGGGTCGGGATGCTTTCTTCTTTAATTCCTTTTCCTGCTTCTCCTGTCTGAATGCCTATGGCCCCAACTGGTTTCCTAAGCAGCTTCCAGCCAGTTGCCTTAATGTGCCCTAATTTACTGCAGCAAAAACACTTCAGTTCCCTGAACTCTCCTCCACTTTCAATCACTGCCTTTCTATCCTGAGATGGTGATTAATGAACACTCCAGGTATCCCTTCCTTATCCTGGCTAACTTCCTTCCTCTCTCACTCTCCCACTTTCTGTTTTTCTCAGAACTCTGGGAGTGATGGGATGAGGGCTGATGAAACATTTCATAGTCATCGGCCATCCAAGCTTCCTGCCTAACACTACCAACTTTCTGTTTCTCTACATGTATACGTATTCTGATTGCAGGTAGTAAGGAGGTTTTAAACTCTTCCAAGAAACAACCTCTCTTAACCATTCATAAATTGTTTTTACTCTGGATGCCCTGATCCACTTGTCAAAATTGATCTACTTCTTCCTCTTGAACTCGAAGTATGTCCCAGCTGTTTTATTGGACTCCAAACCTTTGTCTAAAGGCCTATAGGACTAGTTAGTAAGTTCACCCGTTAAAAATAATTGTTGTCACGGTTTGTAAAGTCTGAGTCCTCCTCTAATAGGGATGCAAATACATTCAATGCTTTTCCAGTAACTTTGTTTGATAGAGGCAAAGTCCAGAGGTCTTGAGGCCACCCCATCTGGGTCACTACTTTTTCAAAGATAGCAAGAGCGCTTCCACACATTATCCTTCAAGTCTCGGGAATACCTATGATATCTTGAACATTTCCTGGATCAACCTTGATTTTCTAACAGCTTCTGGGCTAATCTGTTAGCTTTTACTTCAACTGTCTAACTTCCTCTTTCTCTCCGGCATCAGCCTCCAGCTCCATTTTTCTTAGAGCTAACTATTATGCTCTCTCTTCTGTTCTTTCCTGAGCTTCCCATTCTAACCCTTCCTCGTTTCCTTGATGTAGTTACTCAACTGTACCTGTCCCCTAACACTAACCTCAGTTCCATTACTGTCATTTCCCTCTGACTCCCTCTGTTTCTCAGATTTAACTGTGATGCGATCTGCAGCACCAACTGTGCCTTTTCTGTCTTTGGTGGACTTGCTCACCCTAGGTCTCCCATAACTTTGGACAAATCCCCTTCTTTTGTCCCTCTGTATTGACAGATATTTCTGTCAGTCCCAAGATGCTTGGACAATTTCCATTTCTTTTGATATTTTATACCTCAAAAAACATCAGTACCAGAAGTTTCACATTTAGTACAGTAATTCTACACTACCCTTAATGTCGAACTGTTCCATATCACAGACATGAGCCCCCTGTTGTGTCAGGAACACTGAATTATCCAAATGGACAAGCACAAAGTGGTGAAGTGTAACATGTGATTGAACGTTTGTTGAATTATTGCAATAACACCTTCCAATTGACCTGTCCCGCATCGAACTACCTGGACTATTACCCCAAAATCCCTATTTTATCCCAAACTGGCACTTAAACCTGACAGACAGAAGATTGGTAGTGGTGGTTAGACATTAGAGTAAAGACAGAAAGGTGATAAGCTATGTGGCTGGACTCAGACTGTTTGAATTTCAGGCTAACAGTTTCAACCTTCAAATGTGTTAGACCTCTCTGAGCAATTGTATGACACTTTGATGTGGAAAGAGTTAAGCTTTTGAAAGAATCACTGAGTTGGGTTGGTTTCTTCTTCTGGGCAGTCTCCTCATGGAAAAGCTACCACTCAGACACTCTGTTTTTGATGAGGAGCCATATTCAGTCTTCCAGTTCGACCTTTACTACTCCAGTCATAGTTATCTATTCTTTCCTTCAAGCAGTGTCCCCACGTTTCACGTCCAAGTGAGCACTCCGAGTGGGTCACCTCTGCAAGAGCAATCCTTTCTGGGACCTCACTGCTCAAGTTCTAGCCATTGACTGTCCCCACAGGGCTGCAAGATTTGGCTTTAAAACTCTATTCCGTGTTCCCCGCCCCCGACCCTGTCATTTTTCCCTCCAGATTGTAACTTGTTTTACAGGGTGATTATGAGGTCACAGGATTGAACTCCCACCTAGCTTTGGTTGGATTTCTGCACTGTGGGGAGTGACTAATCAGTGAGCAATCCCAATCCGCACTGATTCTTGTTGTCCCCAACGTCAATTCCCCAGTGGAGAGGGGGGCATTGACTGCATCATGAACCTCATTCTGAATCCCTCTCTTTTCTGATAATTTGTTTTTAAAGATTAATGTTTGATGTTAGTTATAGAAAATAAAGTTAGAAAGATCAGAAAGGGTTATAACAACATGGTTTAAAAATATTTACATTGCTAACTCTTTCTAGTTCTGATAAAAGATTATCAAAATGGGACATTAATTCTGTTTACCGCTCCACATATGCTGCCTTACCAGCTGAGTGTTTCCAGCATTTTATGTTTTGATGTTGAAGTTGGTTATACTCAGATTAAACATGTCCTTTGTAGAAGGAGGAAGATTTTAATGCATGAATGTGAATAATTACACCTCTGACAATGCAGCACTCTCTCAATGCTGCACCAGCCTCTGTGTTCAAACCCTGGTTTTGAACCTGAACAAATGGCCTTGTGCCTCGCCACTCAGAGTGCAAAGGCTGAGCCAAACTGATGCTTGCAATTTGTGGATCACATAAAAGCTTCTCCGTACCTATTTAACATTCTACAATGTAAACACCCACAGTATTATGTTTGTTTTACACATTTAAAATCAAATCAGTTTATACATTTGTCGGTAGCTCAACCATAAAGTCTGAATTCATTTTCATCTTTAAATAATGATATCGGAAGTGCACTTACATGTGATTGGAAATTATGTTTCCTCGTTTTACAACAAAGTCTGGGATCACATCAAGTCCTGTTTGCCCACTCCCAACTGTGTTTAACCTATATTAGCTCTTGTGCAGCAACACCTCAAACTGTTACTCTATGGTGTGTTTCTCCCTATCTCTGTAATTATAGAATCAGACAATTTTACATTAGGAGGCCATTTGACCCATCACATCTCAACTGGCTCCTGAAAGAGCTATCCAGCTAGTCCCATTCTTCAGCCCTATCTCCTTAGTCCTCTGAGTTCATTCCTTTCAAATAGGTATCCAGCTTTTCTGTGAAAACTCCTGTGGAATCCACCTCCACCATTCTCCCAGGCAGCACAATCTAAATTGTAACAACTCTTTGAGTAAAGAAGTTTCTCTTCATCTCATTCCAGCTCTCTTTCTGACAATCTTGAAGTTGGGACCCCAAGTCACTGACATATCAACCAGTGGAAATAGAATATCCTTCTTTACACTGTCAAAATTGTTCATAATTTTGCACACCTCAATAAAGGATGTCCTTCTACCCTACGAGTCTCAAAGATCTCTGTACTTCTCAAATTCTAGCCTCTTTCACTTCCCTAGTTTTCATATCTCCATACTGTCTTTCATGTCTTCAGCTGTCAAGTCCTGAAGCTCTGTACTTTCCACAGCCTCACTTCCCAACATCTTTTTGAAATCATTCCTCAAAATGTAACTCTTTGATCAAGCTTTTGGTTATTTGTTGTAGCGCCTATTTGTGTGGTATGGAGCAATCTCTGTCTGTCTGTTTTACTGTTCTCATTTCTGAAGGCTGGGCAATGGACTTCCATAAACTAAACAGTGCATTGGTTTTGCATTGCTTTCTGTTAGATGGCTGACCAGGAAATTCTCCCACTCTTACTGCCTGTCTTCAGGAATATTTGAAGATGTGACAGGCTGATAATAAACCTATTTGACCACATCACCAAAGCACTAACAAATCTTGGTTTAGAACTTAGATGCGGAGCTTCAAGCCCAAAAGATAGGGCCCTCCCATGAAGCAATAGGGTGCAATAAGTTTCTAAACCTCTTCACACCTACCTGAGTCCTTATGCAACTGGATGAATCCAAAATTGTTGGCTGTTTTTAGAATCAGATTTTATTGTCACGTGTATTCAAGAAGTACAGTGAAAAGTGTATAATGTCACCGCCACACATGGCACCAACCTAGGTAGAAAGGTACCCAGGTACAAAAGACTTGGGTACAAAATAATAAAAGAAATAAAGCTAAAAACAGTAAGCACTGCCTTCACAAAATAAGTAGAAAAGTAAAGAAATACAGTAATAGTCAATATTAAAGTCCTTCTTAATGTAGGCTGGAAAATTAAACAAATAAACTTAAAAGTTTAGCAGTATTTGTTGAGTCCTCTGCTTAGCTCATTCTCCGAGCGACCTCAGCTGCCTGTTCTTGACACCACTGCAACAGATACCATGGGACCTCCCTCATCACTCGCTCTTCCTGTTTTGGGCAGCAATGCCATCGCTGATAATGAAGCTGCCGCCTTTCCAATCTCCTCTTGCTGCCTCCAGAACATGCCCAGACAGGACCCACTCACAGGCTGAGATGCCACCGGCTCAAGAGAACGGCCGAGTCACCACCATGCTGGGCCAAAAGACTACCACGGGCGGGCCAGGCCAAGATAATGCCTTGAGGAGAAAGTGAGGTCTGCAGATGCTGGAGATCAGAGCTGGAAATGTGTTGCTGGAAAAGCGCAGCAGGTCAGGCAGCATCCAGGGAACAGGAGAATCGACATTTCGGGCATAAGCCCTTCTTCAGGAATGAGGAAAGTTTGTCCAGCAGGCTAAGATAAAAGGTAGGGAGGAGGGACTTGGGGGAGGGGCGTCGGAAATGTGATAGGTGGAAAGAGGTCAAGGTGAGGGTGATAGGTCAAACTGGGGTGGGGGCGGAGAGGTCGGGAAGAAGATCTCAGGTTAGGAAGGCGGCTGGCCTGTGCTGAGGCCGAGAGCAAAGAAAAGAAATACCAAGAGAGAAGTAGTCGGAGCAGTACAAATTGACTATCCTCAGAGAAAAAGATTTTCTCAACTCTGTCTGAAATAGGTGATCACTTGCTCTAAGATTATGTCCAATGGTCCTTGACTCTCCCACTGCATCTAACTTGTCAAGTTCCCTAATAATCTCATAGTATTCAATAACGCCTCTCCTTATCCTTCTAAACTCCAATGAGTACAAGCCCAACCTATACAACATTTCCTCATAAGGAAAGTATTTCATCTGGTATCAACCTTGATTTTCCTTCAATAAGGGGACTCCACAACTGTTCACAATAATCCAGGAGTGGTCTGTCTCGCGCCTTGTATAGCTTTAGCAAGACTTCCCTGTTTTTAGGCTCCATTACCTTTGAAATAAAGGACCACATTTCATTTGCCTTTCCTATTACCTACTGAACTTGAATACTAGCGTTTTTGGGATTTATACACAAGGATCCCCAAATTCCTCAGAACTGCAATCTTCTGCAGCTTTTCTCTATTTTAATAATAGACTATTTTAATAATACTTAGCTCGTCTATTAGAATCACAGAATCCCTACAATGCAGATTAAGGTCATGTGGCCCATCAAGTTTATGACTCTAAGTCTACACTGACCTTCTGAAGAACATCCCACCTTATCCCATAACCCTGCATTTACCATGGCTAATTGACCTAGCATGCACATCCCTGGACACTACGGGGCAATGTACCATGGCCAATCCTCCCAACTCAAACATCTTTGGACTGTGGGAGAAAACTGGAGCACTGGATGAAAACGCACGCATACACAGGGAGAATTTGCAAACTCCACACAACTTACTTACGGCTACCATACAAATCCAGGTCTCTCGTGCTGTGAGGCAGCAGTGCTAACCAGTGCACTGCTAAACAGTGCCACTCTACTGCCCTTTCTCCCTCCCAAAGTGTATAACCTCACATTTTCCCATCTGTCAAGATTTTGCCCACTCATTTGTCTATATACCCCTGCAGACTCATTGTGCCAAATGAAATAAATTTTGAACAGATATGATCTAGTAACTCAAGACTAATTATCCATTAGGTGTTGTAGGCTATCGTCAGCAACAAAATTGTATTTAAACAAAATCTGCAACCTCATGGCCTGGCACATCCCTCACTCCACCATTACTACAAAGCCAAGTGATCAACATATTTAAAAATAAGGTGTCAGTCTGGTGAAACTACAAAACAGGATTATTGCAAGGCAAACAGCATAAACAGCAAGAGACAGACAAGGCTAAGTGAATCCACAACCAATGAATCAGATGGGACCCTGCCACATCCCATTATGAGTGATAGTGGACAATGAAACAATCACTAGAGGATGAGGCTTCACAATTATCCCCACCCTCAATAATGAGGGAGACCAAAACATCAGTGTAAAAGATAAGGCTGAAGTGTTTGCCATAATCTTCAGCCAGAAGTGCAAAGTGGATGATCTACCTCAGCCTCCTCCAAAAATCCCCAGCTTCACTGCAGATACATAAAGAAACCGTAAGCTGAATGCACTGGGTATTGCAAAGGTTATGAGCCCTGACAACACTCCAGCAATAGTACTTAAGACTTGTGCTCTAGAACTTGCAGAGACCCTTAGCCAAGCTGTTGCAGTACAGCTATAAATTTGCTATATATCTGGCAGTGTGGAAAATTACCCAGGTATGTTCTATATAGAAAGTACAGGACATATCTAACTCAGCCAAATACCACCTCATCAGTCTACTTTTGATCATCAGTAAAATGATGAAAAAAGTAATCAACATTGCTACCAAACAGCATATATTTATCAATAATCTGCTCACTAGCACTCAACTTGGGTTTGGCATGCAGTTTGCAACTCCTGACCTCATTACAAGTTTGGTTCAAACATGGACAGAAAAACTGAACTTTAGAGGTTTGGCAAGAGTAACTGTCCTTGACATCAAGTCTGCATTTGACCAAATGTAGCACCAAGAAGAACCTAGCAAGACTACAGTTAACTGTAATCATGGGGGTAAACTCTCCACTGGTTGGACTCATTCTTAGCACAATGAAGACGGTTGTTGGAGGTTGTTCATCTTAGCACCAGGATTTGTGTGAAGATATCCTCAGGGTAGTTTCCTAGGTCCAACCATCTTTAGCTGTCATTCTTCCATTCAAGGTCATAAGTCCATGGGGTGGCTCACTGGCTTAGTGGTTAGCACTACTGCCTCATAGCACCTGGGACCTGGGTTCACTTCCAGACTCAGAGAACTGTCTGTGCAGAGTTTGCACATTCTCCCTGTGTCTGCATGAGTTTCCTCTGGGTGCTCCAGTTTCCTCCCACAATCCAAAAATGTGCAGGTTAGGTGAATTGGCCATGCTAAATTGCTCATAGTGTTCAGGGATGTGTAGGTTAGGTACATTAGTCAGGGATAAATGTTAAGTTAATAAGATAGGGGAATGGGTCTGAGTGGATTACTCTTTGGAGGATTGGTGTGGACTTATTGGGCTAAATGGCCTATTTCCACACTGTAGGGCTTCTATGGAGAAAAAAAAAAGTTGTGTTGTCCATTGATTATTGCACAATGTTCAACACCATTCCAACTCCTCAAAAAATAAAGCAGACCATGTGCAAATGCAGCAAGACATGGACAATATCCAACTTGGGCTGACAATTGGAAAGTAACATTCACAATACACAGCTATTTCCAGCAAAAGAGAGTCTAACCATCCTTCACTATTCAGTGTCATTTGAACTCTCTCCTTAAAGCTATTGGAGACTGCAGTAGTTCAAGAAGGCAACTCACGATATCTCAAGGGCAATTAGGGATAGGAAATAAATGCTGTCCAGCCAATATTGCCCACATTCCATGAATAAGTAAACAAAAAATCCCCATTATTTACATTCACTGGCTATAAACTGTACTGGATGAGGCATGTAAATAGTGTAGGAGAAAGTAAGGCCTGCAGATGCTGGAGATCAGAGTCAAGAATGTGGTGTTGGAAAGACACAACAGGTCAGGCAACATTGGAGGAGCAGGAGTTCCTGATGAAGGGCTTATGCCCAAAACATCGATTCTCCTGCTCCTCAGATGCTGCCTGACCTGATGTGTGTTTCCATCACCACACTCTCGACCCATGTGAATAGTGTGGCTATTTGCATGTCAAAGGCACAGAATCCCGACACGTATAACTCACCTCCTCCCTTCCCAAAGTTGTTTACCATTTACAAGGCACAGGTCAGGGGAGTGATGAGATAGAAAATCCCCCTTACCTGAATGACTGCAGCTCCAAAAAACACTCAGAAATCTTGATATCATTTAAACAAAGCAGCTGACTTGATTGGCACAATATTCACATTCACCCCCAGCATCAACCCTCAGTAGCAGCAGTGTGTGCAATCTACTAAATGTACTGTAGAAATACCACAACCACTTCCATCTAGAAAGACAAGAGCGGCAGACACATTGGAACGCACGATCTGCAAGTTTCTGTCCAAGTCGCTCACTATCCTGACTTGCAAGTTTATAACCATTCCTTCAATATCAATGGGTCAGTGTCCTGGAACTCCAGCTCCAATACCATTGTGGGTGTACCTATGGCAAATGGACTGCAATAGTTCAAGAAATATTAACTCACAACGACCTTTTCAAGTGTAATTAAAGATGTGCAATAAATGTTTGTCTAGCCAGTAAAGCCCATATCTCTTGAATAAGTAAAAGGATCAGGTTGCTTTGTCTTCCTCATGCATCTCTCAACACAGGAATTTAAGTCAGCATCACTTAAAAAAAATTACTTAGACATTATCACAATGCTACGTGTTGGATCTTGTTGTTGCAAACTGGCTACATTGCCACAATGACTATGTTTCAAAATGTACTCAATGACTTAAAGTGCTTTGGGATGTTACGTGGGACTTGTACACTGAAAAGGGTGTCGTGGTCATAACAGCAATTTGGAAGACCTTCAGGTGGTTTCACTTTTGCATTCAACAAAGTTTCATGGGTTCAGCATTGAGATTCATGTCCAACAGTCCAAGAGAGGAAGCAGGCAATGTTCATTGATACACTCCAACCTATCATGGTGAGTGTACCCCACCGTATATGGACTGGCTGACTGACACAGATGCTAATGTGGAAAAACTGAGGACTGCAGATGCAAGAGATCAGAGACCCAGGTATGTCTCTGGAAAAGCACAGCAGGTCAGGCAGCATCCGAGGAGCAAGAGAATCAACCTTTCGGGCATAAGCCCTTCACATTCCTGATGAAGGGCTTATGCCCAAAACGTCGATTCTTCTGCTTCTCAGATGCTGCCTGACCTAGTGTTTTTTCAGTGCCACACTTTTGACTCAGATGTTAATGTCACGATTTAGTTTATAAATTTCTTTTGGCTCTGTTCAAACTAGCTTTTATGTTTAAATTATTCTAATAGGTGTGTTTCCTCATAAGAAGGCTCGTGCATGTTTTATCCCTCATAGTGACTAGCAAAGAAAATATGTATTGAATAGCCTCTTTCTCAGCAGGATCATTCCATGATCTACATCACTGGGACAACCCAGAGTCACTTTATGCATAAACGAAAAGCATTCTCCAACCTTTGTACATTTTTGAAAGTCATGTGCAAGGGGAAGTTGAATAACATATTCTGCAAATAGCAAATGCCATCATGTTTTCTTCCGAGATTCCTGCTTAACTACTGATCAAATGGAAAAACGTCGTACTTAGATTCTCCGTCTCAAAATATCCCTTTATAACTTACAACCAATTACGCAATTTTGAAATACAGTGACTAATGTAATTCAGGAAACATGGCAGACAACACACAGCAAAAGAAGACTTGCATTTTCATAGCACCTTTTTTAATGCCAGTACATAACAAAATGTTTTATGTCTAATTAATTATCTTTTAAAATGTATTCACTGTTGCAATTAAAGAAGCAAAGCAGTCGAACTACACTTAGCATAAACTGAATTAAATGTGTACTTAGATCTTGGTTGGTGAATATTTCCTGTCTATTTGAAAGGATAGCCAGGATCTCAATTTCACGTCTTATCAAAAAATGACATCTCCAACAGTGTAACACTCCCTCAGTACTGCGGTAGAGTTTCAGCTTAGGTTTTGCGCTTGAATCTCTGGAACTGAATCTGAACAAACCAGCGCATGACTCAAGCAGGAGAGCTGACATTCGTGGAAATGATATCAATATTTTCACCTTCCTGTACTTGATCTGCAAATATTGCATCATCTATGTTTCCAAGACAATAATTTGTATCTTAATTTCCGTGATTACATCCTGCATTTATCTATTGATCAGGAAAGCCAAGCCAAGCAAATCCTGTCATTTCTACCTTCCCAGTATTAAAATACTGTCACTCATATGTTTTCTTACTGTAAAACCCATTTTATCATTCAGCGGTTTTAAAAGCACAATTTATTAAGCAGTTAGTCATCATATCTGTTGTGAACTGTCTGAAACTGAACTGCAGGAACACATGGCTGAAGAAACATTTGCCGACTCAGTGAATTAATATTGACCATGTGATTTGGATAATGTACAGCAATACTATTAGATAGATTGGTATTGTTTCTGAGAACAGGATTGACTGGGCTTGCAAGCCTGGCAAATCCCTTAAAGGAGATTGGTACTGTAACACACTAAAGTAAGAGTGGGGCTTCTGTAAATAACTTGTAATTAAAAATAAAGCTTTATGACCACTCTCTTGTGCTTAATCCATAAGTGAGAGGGTCAGAGTCTGGTACTTTGTCTGAGATAGCACTGACCTACACTCAGTGCAGGAATTACTGTCAACAGAGTATCACTTTCTTTACCCAAACTTGGTACCTACTGATTTCTGGGCTGTAAAAAAAATATTAACTTTACATAAGATTACAAATATTTTTAAAATGACATTCAGGTATTTTGGGAATGCCCTGTTAAATATGAAACATTTCATAATCTTTGATAGTAGAAAAGTTGTTTTTCACTTTTCTTTCAATGTTCATATTCTGACAATCCAAACCCATAATTGTATTTTCATCAGAGATTTAGAAATGAGTTCAGAAAAGTTTAAGAAGAAAATACACAATCATGAATAATAATGCAGGTTCCGATTCTTTACAGCAGATCATTACTGTGCATTGAACGCTCAATACTCAGCCTCACCCTAGGTGGATTTAATGGAAGCTAGAGGCATAATAAACTTTCATTTACTTGTCCCTTCTATGCAAATTGATCTGAACCTCAAGCATGTACCCACTCATGAATGCCAATGTGAACTCTTCCATTTTGTCCACACTTGGAACCCTAATGGTTTATTTGGAGAATAGAATACATAATCTATATTAATGCTCCCCATGCGGTACAGTATTGGAGGAAGTACTGCATTTCAGATGAGACATTAAATTAAGGTCCTGTCTGCCCTCTCAGGTGAACACAAAACAACCCCTAGCACTGCTTCAAAGAAGAGCAGATAGTGTTTCCAGGCATTTCAGTCAATATTTATCCCTCAGTGAACCGTGAGTGCTGCACTGTCAGAGGTATCATTTCCCAGCTGAGATCTTAAACTGAGGCCCAGTCTGCTCTCTCAGGTGAATGGAAAAGAACATATGGCACTACTTCAAAGAGCATGGAAGTTTCTACTGATTTTCCAGAGAACATTTATCCCTCAGTCAAACACAGGAAAAGCCGATTGTCTGGTTATTATAATATTGCCATACTTTATAGTGGCTTTCTTTAAAAAGTACTGCACTGACGCTAAAATGATTTGAGATGTCGAAAGGTAGTAAAAAGTGCTGTATCATAGCAAGCCCTGTTTTCTTTCTTTACAATCCAATGCATAATAGGAATTACGTGGCAACTTCCCCAAAATAATTTCAATTTGGACTCCTATAGTGGGTGCAGAGGAAATACTTTGATCCCACGTGTATGGTCTAGGTTTAAGCGGAGTCTCTCTGACATTCCTTTGCAATGGTGTAACAGCTATTCAAGTGTTTATCTTTTTAGAGTCAGAGATGTACAGCGCGGAAACAGGCCCTTCGGTCCAACCAGTCCATGCTGACCAGATATCCCAACCCAATCTAGTCCCACCTGCCAGCACCTGGCCCATATCCCTCCAATCCCTTCCTATTCATATACCCATCCAGATGCCATTTAAATGTTGCAACTGTACTAGCCTCCACTGCTTCCTCTGGCAGCTCATTCCATTCACATACCACCCTCTATGTGAAAAAGTTGCCTCTTAGGTCTCTTTTATATCTTGCCCCTCTCACCCTAAACCTATGCCCTCTAGTTCTGGACTCCCCCACCCGAAGGAAAAGACTTTGTCTATTTATCCTATCAATGCCACTCATGATTTTGTAAACCTGTATAAGGTCACCCCTCAGCCTCCGACGCTCGAAAACAGCCACAGCCTATTCAGTCTTTCCCTATAGCTCAAGTCCACCAACCCTGGGAACACCCTTGTAAATCTTATCTGAACCCTTTCAAGTTTCACAACATCTTTCTGATAGGAAGACCAGAATTGCACGCAATATTCCACCAGTGGCCTAACCAATGTCCTGTACAGCCGCAATATGACCTTCCCATTCCTGTATTCAATACTCTGACCAATAAAGGAATGCATACCAAACGCCTTCTTCACTATCCTATCTACCTGCCACTTCACTTTCAAGGAGCTATGAACCTGCTCTCCAAGATCTCTTTGTTCAGCAACACTCTCTCGGACCTTACCATTAAGGGTATAAGTCCCGATAAGATTTGCTTTCCCAAAATGCAGCACCTCACATTTATCTAAATTAAACTCCATCTGCCACTTCTTAGCCCATTGGCCCATCAGATCAAGATCCCATTGTAATCTGAGGCAACCCTCTTTGCTGTCCACTACACCTCCAATTTTGGTGTCATCTGCAAACTTACTAACTTTACCTATTATGCTCACATCCAAATCATTTATATAAACGATGAAAATTAGTGGACCCAGCACCGATTCTTGTGGCACTCCACTGGTCACAGGCCTCCAGTCTGAAAAACAACCCTCCACCACCACCCTCTGCCTTCTACCTTTGAGCCAGTTCTGTATCCAAATGGTGAGTTCTCCCTGTATTCCTGAGATCTAACCTTGCTCACCAGTCTCCCATGGGGAACCTTACTGAATGCCTTACTGAAGTCCATATAGATCACATCTACTACTCTGCCCTCATCAATCCTCTTTGTTACTTCTTCAAAAAATTCAATCAAGTTTGTGAGGTATGATTTCCCATGCATAAAGTCATGTTGACTATTCCTAATCGGTCCTTGTCTTTCCAAATACATGCACATCCTGTCCCTCAGGATTCCCTCCGACAACTTTCCCACCACCAACATCAGGCTCACTGGTCTATAGTTCCCTGGCTTGTCCTTACCGCCTTTCTTAAACAGTGGCACCACGTTAGCCAACCTCCAGTCTTCCGGCACCTCACCTGTGACTATTGATGACACAAATATCTCAATAAGAGGTCCCGCAATCACTTCCCTAGCTTCCTGCAGAGTTCTAGGGTACACCTGATCAGGTCCTGGGGATTTATCCACTTTTATGCATTTCAATACATCCAGCACTTCCTCCTCTGTAATATGGACATTTTTCAAGATGTCACCATCTATTTCCCTACATTCTATATCTTCCATATCCTTTTCCACAGTAAATACTGATGCAAAATACTCATTTAGTATCTGCTCCATCTCCTGCAGCTCCACATAAATGCCACCTTGCTGATCTTTGAGAGGCCCTATTCTCTCCCTTGTTACCTTTTTGTCCTTAAGGTATTTGTAAAAGCCCTTTGATTCTCCATAACTCTACTTGCAAAAGCTATCTCATGTCCCCTTTTTGCCCTCCTGATTTCTCTCTTAAGTATACTCCCACTGCCTTTATACTCTTCAAAGGATTCACTCGATCTATCCTGTCTGTACCTGACATATCCTTCCTTCTTTTTCTTAGCCAAACCCTCTATTTCTTTAGTCATCCAGCATTCCCTCTCGAAATCTCATTTCTGAAGACTTCCCATTTTCCAGCTGTTCCTTTACCTGCGAACATCTGTGCCCAATCAGTTTTTGAAAGTTCTTGCCCTAATTTAGCCTTCCTCCAATTTAGAACTTCAATTTTTAGATCTGGTCTATCCTTTTCCATCACTCTTTTAAAATTAATAGAATTATGGTCGCTGGCCCCAAAGTGCTCCCCCACTGACACTTCATCACCTGCCGTGCCTTATTTACCAAGAGTAGGTCAAGTTTTCACCTTGTTTAGTAGGATTTTCTTATTTTTCCGACTTATACAATGAATAACTGTAATGTTATGTTTTTTCTTTATTTCTCTGTTTTGTATCTAAGATCTGTACCCAGGTATTTTATATCTAAGATGGTGCGTACCTAAGATGGTGCTGTGTGGGGCAACATTGTGAACTTTTCACTGTACTCCTATACTTCTGTGCTTGAGTACACATGACAATAAACCTAATTCTAAACTCATGCAAAGCAGCTCAGCTGTTTAACACTTTTGTGTTTAATACTCTGGAACATTTATAAAGGGACACATTTTATTCCATTTTTTAATAATCTTTTAAAGTTCAAGTCTAACATTTTTGGTAATAACTAAATTGTCATCTTCTTGACTGATGAGCATGAGGAGGAATGTGAAATCTTCTCATGGTGATGTGTCATATGCACATATCGAGTACATTTCCTCGAAGAGACAACATGTATCACCAAAACGGATGGAATGAGGGACAAAACAAAGCGTAACAACTCAACAGGTCAGACAGCATCTGTGGAGAGAAGCATGACTGAACGTTTCAGTTCAATGACCTTTCACCATAACGGATGTAGTAAGGGTGAGTGTGTTGTGTGGAGGGGAGGAAACAGAAGGGTATGCTCCAATTTCCCATCTCCCCCTCTTCCGACAAAGCAATTGACCTTGACTATATGTTTGACTGATCCTGAAAGGCCTGTTACAAATATGGCCAACACAGAGCCCCCTCCAGTTCAGTATCAGTTTGGAAATTAAGTTGGCAAATTAAATTCTTTAAACATTGAAAAGTCACCACAAACTGCTGAGAAGTCAGGGAAAATGAATGACAAAGTTATTTGGAAGGAAAAAAGCAATCTTTCATGTATTAATTTAAATGGAGAAACGTGTTCCTTCTGTTCTCAACAAGTTGCATTTAGATAACGCCTTTTGATAGAACAGAACTTCACAAGATGTTTTCACAGTAACATTATCAGCAAAAAACTGAGATGGAGCCACAAAACATATTAGGACCAAGAAGTTGACCAAAGAAGTACGTTTTCAGAAACATTGTAAAAGAGGAGAGAGAGAGGTAGAGAGGCAAAATTTAGGGAATCCAGAGTTTAATAGGCAATGGTGGGTCCAAGGAAATAAAGGATGCACACGAGTCCAGAATTGGAAGACAGCAGACAATTCAGTGAGTTTCAGGATTGGGGTTCATCACAGAAATAGGGATAGGCAAGATCATACAGGACTACAAAACATGACATCATTTCGACCAGATATGGACAAAATACTCATTATTTGGTACAAACAAGGACTGCAGATGCTCGAAACCAGAGTCTAGATTAGAGTGGTGCTGGAAAAACACAGCAGGTCAGGCAGCATCCGAGGAGCAGAAAAATTGACGTTTCGGGCAAAAGCTCTTCATCAGGAATAGAGATGAAGGGCTTTTGCCTGAAACATCGATTTTCCTGCTCCTCGGATGCTGCCTGACCTGCTGTGCTTTTCCAGCACCACTCTAAGCTAAAATACTCATTATTGTCTAATCTGAACTTCACACACAAAGCTCTTAGAGGTTAATGTTGAGGCTGATTATTACAAAGTTATTTTCTAATGTTTCCCTTCTTCCTTATCAAGGATTCTGGTGGAATTTTGTCCACAGACAGTGAAACATAGTCCAATTATTGTCAACCCTGTTATACAGTTATACAGTTTGCTGAGGAGGGTGCAGGTGCAGGTGACTTGATCCTGAGCTTCTGGTGATTATTGATAACGATGCTGATAACTGTATCTGCCCAAGGAACCCCCTTCATTGTCGTAGTTTCAGTACCTCAAACTAACAAGCCCATTCATCTGCCATCCACATTTGATTAATTTTAATCTAAACATATTCTCAGCAAACATGAAGTACTAAACAAGGCTCATTTTCCAATGGATGATCCCACTTGGTACAATTTTTCCCACCACATATGCCAATAGTTTGCCCAGCCCTGATGATCACATATTGATGGAGATTTAACATCTTTACGTTATCTTGAGGTTGAGTTGAGTGCTATTGGGATGCTCAATAAGTAACTTTGTATGACCTTGAATTGAGAAAGCAAAACAGCATGCTGTACCTCAGAACGGAAGTGCGATCTCATCCCTGCATCTGGGATAAAATAAGGGAAAAATATTATTTATGGCACAGAAGCAAATCCACAGTATTAGTTACACAACAATGGTAATGTTACATTTAATGTAGTTTAGTTCAGGGTCAGAATACACAGCTGTAGTTTGATAGCAAAATTGCACACATCTCTAAATCAATTCATGCAAATACTTATGAATGAAACCTTCTAATGGGTATCTTGATAGAAGTTATCTTTGAAAAATTTAACACATCAGAGTTACTAAATATGAGAGTGAGAGATTGGGTGAGGAGAGAAGGGATAAGGGGGTTGATGGAGGGGATGAGAAGATGAGGCAGGGATCAAGGGTGGAGGGAGGGAATGATGGGGGCCAGGGAGGGAAGGGAAGGTGAATGAATGAGGAGATTAGAGGGGAAGGAGTGAGGAAGAAAGGGGGAAGCCCTGTCTAAGTGAGGACAGGGGAGAAGGGTAGGAGTTAGAAGGAGACCGAGGGAGGAATTATGAGGGAGCATATAGTCTGAAAGGGAAGTTGGGAGCTATTGGGGGACAAGTGGAGTGGGAGAGTAAAGGTATGAGGGTCAGTGGCGAAAGGATGACGGGTCATAGAGAAGGGAGTGTAGGAGGAGGGGGTGAGAAAAGGGTGAAGGAGGGGGTGAGAGAAGGGAGAGGGAGCGGGTGAGAGAAGGGAGGGGTTGAGAGAAGAGATGGGGAGGGGTGAGAGAAGGGAGAGGGATGGAGTGTGGAAAGGGAGGGGGATGGGAGAAGGGAGAGGGAGTTGGTGAGAGAAGGGAGAGGGAGGGATGAGAGAAGGGAGAAGGAGGGAGTGCAGAAAGGGAGAGAGAAGGGAGGGGGTGAGAGAAGGGAGGGGGTGAGAGAAGGGAGGGGGTGAGAGAAGGGAGGGGGTGAGAGAAGGGAGGGGGTGAGAGAAGGGAGGGGGTGAGGGAAGGAGGGGGTAGTTGAAGATGAAGTTGGGTGATATGCGGGAGAATGGAAGAGGATGATTATGCTGCTGAAGAAGAGGGAATAATATTGGGCCTTGGGAATCGAGGGGTTGAGGTAGCTGAGAGGGAGAACGAGGAGCCGCAGAGGGTGCGCCAGGAGTGGGGGAGCGCAGAGGGAGCACCTGGGTGGCTAGAGGAAGCGATAGGGAAACGCACTCTCACCTCGACTCCTGGAACGGCCTGAGCCGACCGACTTGATGGGGTGACGAGCCTTGCGGAGTTTACGGTGCCAGCAGCAGAAGAACAAGATGGTAGCGATGGTGCCCAGCAGCAGGAGCAGCAGCAGCAAAACGCACTGGACGCTGTAGGGCTTGAGCAGGACCAGGAACGCCGCTGCTATCATTGTAGGTGTCTGGCAAGTGGCTCCTTTCCACTAGTACATCATGTGAAGAAAGATTCAGGGCACTGGATATAGATAGCTCAACCTCTAGACCTCGTTTATGCAACTCGGAGGAAAGGGGCTCTCGAAATTTTGAAAGCTCTGCTCGCTTCCACTGCAACCAGCCATCCTGGGACATCTGAGAAGGAGGGGTGGGGGGAATGGAGTTATTGATTCGACGTAGAATTGGAGGGCATCAGTCCATGAGTCAGCATGATGCAAAGCAGCAGTCTCACCGCTGTGCACACTTGCAGCCGCAGTCCCCCTGAATTTGAAATAAAAAAGCCACCGGGCTTCATCTGAAATGTGCCATTCCTGTTTCACCTCAACGCAGACGGAGCCGAGAGGGATGCGCCGGTTTCACTCGACATGCCCCATTAAAATAACAGTTGCGAGTTTCAGAAGATTAGATCATGCCGTCTGGATGAAAATGAACCAGAGCACTAACTGCAGCAGCAGCAACAGCGTGGGGGTGGGCGGTATTGAGGCCGGTGTTCTTACACACACTGACGCCGATCCCCGCGCCCACAGTGCCGAATTCTGTCTCAGGTCTTCCCTCCCGCAGAAATCAGGCACTTCATCCTCAACATCAGCAACGCCAGGACGCGGGCAGACGCTCGATTTAAACAAGACGGAATGCCCAGTTCATGTCATTCCTTGCGGCAGCGATCAGCCAAACCGCAACAAAAATAGACACACAGAAAAAAAAACAGACACACACAGGAACAGGAATTTATTTGCCCATACAAGTCCGCAACTCGCCGTTTTGCTTAGGGTCCGTGGCAAGCAGCGTTGAGTGGTGAAATCGGTAGGGAGCCGAACTTTTCTGATGGGTCATATTTTAATAAGTTGCGATTTCTAAGGATGGTACATCAGAAGGTCTGGTCTAATAACAGAATGCTTTCTTAATTATATCCGAAATAAATAGATGGTTGGTCATTTTCAGACATAGAATTAAGTCGAAATTACAGTACACCAACATCACTTCTATCCACTAAATCCATGCCAGTGTTTCTGATCCACACAATCCTCCTCCTGCTATACGTCACACCCTATCAGCATATCCATCTCCCACATCTAATTTACTTACAAATATTTGGTGATACCTGATAACTGCATTTCAAAAAAAGGAGTTTAATCAGTTTTGGTTATTTTTGTTTGTAAAGGTGAGCCCAACCTTTATCCACCCCTAAAGTAAATTAACTAAATTTCACTATGTCACAGAGAGTAGATACAGCAAAAGGATTAAAACAGAGTAACGTAAGAAGTGGAGGCAATTTAGCTTAAATCTGTTCATTTAATTAGATCGTCAAACGGCTCTCTGCCTTTAATCCTGATGAAGGGCTTTTGCCCGCAACGTCGATTTTACTGCTCCTCGGATGCTGCCTGAATTGCTGTGCTCTTCCAGCACCACTAATCCAGAATCTGGTTTCCAGCATCTGCAGTCATTGTTTTTACCTAACAGCAAAGAAAGCCCGTTTCCCAAGCGTGCCTTTCTTAGTTCAACTATTCACTTGACTCACACCCACTGCAGCTTTGGGACCATCAACCTGATGGAAGATACTGTTTGGTCTGTCTGAAACCTGTTGGTCTTCCAGTGCTTGTTGGTCAACAACTCAGATGCGGACCTTCCAAGATCAGGCAAATTACATGGTTAATGGGCTGAGGAGTAGTGGATGGAGTTTAATTTGGATAAATATGAGATATTGCATTTTGGTGGGCAGGAGTTATTCAATTAAAAGTAGGTCCTCAGGTAGTGTTGTAGAACAGGGACCTAGTGTTTCAGGTACACAATTTTTTGATGTTTGGATCACATATAGACAGAGTGGTTAGGAAGGCATTCAGTACACTTGCCTTCATTGTTCAGACGTTTGAGTATACAAGTGGGTCGCCATGTGCAGGACATGAGTGAGGCCTCTTCTCGAGTACTGTGTGCAATTCTGGTCACCCTGCTGTAGGAAGGATATCATTAAGCTGGAGAGGATTCCGAACATATTTACCAACACGTTGCCGTAAATGGAGGGTTTGAATTAGAAGGAGAGGCTGGATAGGCTGGGACTATTTTCACCAGAGCATAGGAGGTTGAGGGGTGACTTGATAGAGGTTTATAAAATCATGAGAGTTATAGATAAGCTGAATAGAAAAAGGTCTTTTCCCCAGTGTGGGGATTTCAAAACCAGGGGGCATATTTTTAAGGTGAGAGGAGAAGAATTTTACAAAAGACATGAAGGGCAACTTGTTTATATACAGTGGTTCGTTTTGTGGAATGAGCTTCCAGAGGAAATGATGGATGCAGGTACAATTAAAAGACATTCGAATAAATACATGAATAAGAAATGTTTGGAGGGATATGGGCCATGTGCAGGTAGGTGGGCCTAGTTGAAAGGAAGCAATGGAGAAAAGTCAATGTCTGAGGCCCTTCAGCCATCAGCAGTCAGGAATGGATAAAGAAAATATCCCGCCAGCTGTATGTTTGGCATGTAATGATAATAGTAAAGAGTCACTTAATTGCAAATGTGATTAACGTAAAATATTGGAAGAAACTGAGTTGGTTTGAATTTCATGCCAACTTTGATTTGTCATGTAATGCACTTTTAAAAATGTAATGAATAAAGTATATTTTTTGTAAAAAGTTCTACAAAGAATATTGCACTCCAGAGTGAATTATGTATGGAGAAAAGTTTAACTTTATTGCACTATGAAATATTGACGTCAAAATGGTTTGCAGCATACCTTTACAAATTTTATAAATAAAGTACATTTTAAAAGAAAAATAACAGTCATAGTGAATCTGTATTTTAACTCCATTGAGCTGTCTTGGTTCCATAAACCTTAATTCCTTTCCCAATGAAAACTTTTCAATCTAAGTTCTAAAGTGTTCAATTGACTCCTCTCCCACCCAAACTCAATCAATGCCAGAAAGCCATTAATGTGAGACCAAATACTTCTTCAGAGGTGTGCAATGTTTTCAGGTTGTACTACTACAGTTATTCCAGTTGGCAACAACCTAAAACAATGATTTTGAAAAGAGTATTAGTTGTAAACTCACTGCCAAAGACATGACATGCAGCTGGAAACTTAAAGGTTCAGTGAAGTTGTAAAGAGTTTAGAGGAAAAGACCATTTTCTCTGGTTGGCAATGAGTTTAAAATTGCAATTCATTCCAAAAGAAAAAAAAAGTGAAAATAAATTTCTTTATGTGCAGGATTGTTGGAGAATGGAATTTCTTGCTCATGATGTAGTGAAAATAGAAAATTTTCTTTGTAGAAAAATGGATAAACTAAGATAAAAGGCTGAGGCCTGTGAGAAAGCAAGCTTCAGTTTTGATAGCAGCTGCAGCCAAAGGTGGAGTTAGTGAAAAATTAAAAATGTGCAAGATTGCACTAGAGGAATACAATAGAGATCCTGAGAGGTATAGGGCTAGAGTATTAGAGATACGTTGAGGGTGAGGCTCTGAATACATTTAAACATAGTATAATAACATTTAATTGCCACTCAAGGGCTTTTCTCATATGAAATAAAAGCTGTCCTTGCCAGTGATACACACATTATCACCACATAAAAGAAACTTGAAGCATTGCCAAACTGAGAACAAACGGAGAACAGGGGTGATAGGTGAACAGAACTTAATGCAAGTTAGGAAAAGCATAGTGGAGATTTGGATCAACTCACATTGGTGAAGATGCAAAATACCGATTCTGATGTGAAATGAAGTGAAGAGCCTTAAAGTTACAAAAGCATGAGGAACAGCTTAGCAGCGGGTGAATTGAAATGAGAAGAAATATGCAATGTTACAAGAACATATGGGTTGGAGATTCACCTCAACATAAGTTAGGATGGCAAGCTTGACTCATTCACAGTAATAACAGAATGTCAACAATCTATTGCAGCAAGATGCCAACACTGCCTTACAAATGTGCGAGCTCATTTCAATGATCAGTCTAAAGCATGAAAGGTTTATCGTGAGGCAAATCAAAGTATAAATCACTTGAATCTTCAGTCCTAACAGGCTGAGCTCCACAAGTCAAGTGATGATTGCAACATCCACACACAATGCTGTCCTTTGCAATCCTTACAAAGTCTGTTTCATTTAAAAACTCTATTGGTTATTAATCTATTGAAAGAAAGGTCTTGAAAGGGAAATTTGACCTTGATATTTGTTGAAAATGACCATTTACACTCCCAAATCTGGGCATAAATGTTCTGTTATCATGTGGCAGCTGTCTTCCGAGCAAAAAAATCTCTTTGAGAAAAAAAACAACATAAATTTTACCATAGTAAAAGCTTCCTCTTAGTTTTTCAAAATTGTTTGAGGCATATGCTGACCAAAAGTGCAAGAAGAAAGATATTCCATCCACACAGTGAGCTGAAAGCTACTGATCCATCTTGGGAAATTCAGTTTACTGTGCATGCTTTGAATGCCAAATTAAAGTATCAAAATTCAAGTCAAGGCTTTTGGGAGAGGATTAGGCCTTCACAGAAATGCCTGCTTGAAAGACACAGAAAGTCATAAAAGAGAATTAATTTGTTGGGAAATAATTAATTGAAACATTTTCGGTCATAGCCTGAATTTACATATCAAAGTTTTAGTTACTTCAGAAAAAATAACAAATGAAAGAATTTTCAAAAGGTATTTTCCAATTTTTTTTAGAAAATGAAGGAAAAGATCATCAGAAATATGGACTATCAAATATTAACTTACATCTTGTGATTGTTTTACTTGAAACCTTCCTTTGACTAAAATGGGTTTAAATAGAAAGAACCATGAACCTAAATACCTGCAGTGATAATGATAAGTGGCAAATGATAATTTCACATATTGGGAGATGCAAAATTCAATTGCCAGTTAACTAGTTTGGAAAGACAGTAGAGTTAGATTCCAAAATACACAAGCAATTATATTTCGATTCTGAGCAGCAAAACAGAGGGAAGGTTGCACGAACTTGCAATAATAAGAGCTGGAACTCTCTCCCTACCTGCCTATTTTGCTCATCATTTTGGAATATAATGCTGTTGAAAAAGCAAATTGGGAAAACAACATTCACCCACTAAGTTCTGATGTATCACTATTGCTGACAGTCAAACATAAAAGAACTGTGGTCTCAGGTTAAGAATCTACTTCATGGATTACAAGGATTAACTGTGTCACCTTTACCTTCCCAGATCTTATCAGGCAGTCTCCCTTTGAAATTTATTACCTGTGTTGTGTACACATTTGATGTCATGATTTGGTTAAGTTTTCTTAGGGTTGGCCAATATATCCTTCCTAACATGTGGTGCCCAGATCTGCTTACAGCCAGGTGGGGGCTAATCAGGATTTTGTATGACTGCAGATTAACTTCTACATTCTAGTATTCCAGTCTTCCAGATGAAAAGGCTAGCATTCAATTAGCTTTCTTGAATGTTTTCTGCACCTGTACATGGCATTTTAAAGACCTGTGCACCTCAATCCCCAAGTATCTTTGGGCATTTAATGTTTTAACACTTCAGTTTGCAAGATTTATCATCATTTTGTGCTGCAAAAATTGGTATGGTTGTCAGTTCAGCTATCAAGTTGTCAAAGGCACGCTGGTAGTCTTTTTCCATTCAAATCTTTTTGTCTGTCTTTCTTCAAAAACTCATTAAGAGTCATCACAATGCTAAAATAAACCTCTGATAAAATCCATTCATGCCGATATAAAGCACAATTTTGCCTTTTGTCTCAGTAACAGGGAAATCCAAGACAGCCAAGACTTTTGCTTCTCTTGGTGAAACTTGGCTTTGCACCCCTGTATGGCTGAAATAATCATATTTAGCAAATTCACATTTAGCAAAACTTATGACCAATGCTTCTTTATAATCAATCAAACAACTCCTTCAAGTGATGTAATTGCTCTTCCCATAATTTGCTGAACACATCAAGTTATTTCTGTGGACAACACAGTTGCATAATCCTTTAATAACTTTGTTGCTTAGCCAGTGAAAAAATTCTGGTGCATTTTATATCCCAAGCAACATGACTTGACATTGATAAAGTCCTTCCATTGTTACAAAAGCTGGTATTTCTTTGACTGCATCAGTTAATGGCACTTGCCAATATCCTTTTAAGAAGTAAATCTTTGTAACAAATTGTGGTTGTTCAATCTTCTCGATACAACTTTCCAAGTGTTGAATCAGATATAATTCTATTATTATCCTGTTGTCTTTGAGATAATCAATACATGATCTTTGTGACGCAGCCAGTTTCAGCACCATCATGGACAGGTGAGCTCCAGCAACTGTGACTCAATCCAGTAATGTTCTTATCCATCATAATCTCTTTTTTCTCTGGGTTGAATCTGTAAGGCTGTTGTTTTAGGAGTAATGCATCCCCTATATGATTAGCATGTGTAGCTAAAGGTGATTATCCTGGACCATTCATGCAAAATTAATTTTTTTAAGCTACCTCAAAGGTGTTTGTAAGTCACTTTGATAGTATTCTAGAAAGTGGCATAATATTCCATCAACCTGTATAAGCACCCCTGTACTGTCCAAACTGATTACTGGAGGGTTAATTTTTGATTTATAAATTTCAGATTTATTTTCAAATCGTTCTGATATTTTCTATTTCACTCCTTATTCTTTTCCCCACTGTAAATTAACTTCTGTTCTGACTATTTTTCTTGTCCTGGCATCTCTTTAACAGATTACCATGACATATAGAATTTTCCATGTGTCTTAATTCACATCATTGAGCTCCTTTTTAATTTGATAAGATCCAATGAACCTTACTTTTGATGATTTCCCTGAGACAGGTAAACTGAACACACTCATGTGCACACACACACACATATTTTCATTCATACACAAATAAGACATGGAAAAGACAGATGGTTCGACACAAAATATATGGGTGGGAAAATATAAAGAAGGAAAATGAAATTCTGTAGATTCAAAGTCTAATCCACACGGTTTAGAAGCAATTTTCACAGTTCTTTGGATTTTAGCAAGAATGACTTATTGTCTGTAGCTTCTTGGATTCAGTATTGATTTCATGGACCATGTTCTTTTCTTAAATTAGACCACTTTTATAAGTTATTTTTGTCTTCACATTGACAGAAAGGAGAGAGATGTTTGCTCTTTCCTGGTCCTGGGTGTTTCCTGCTGCATTGCTCTCACAGGTCTGTGCAATCTGCTGCACGACCAGTCTGAGGTCTCCTTACTTCAGAAACTCCTGAAACTGCTCGATGTTAACAATGTGACAACCTCAAGGATTCAAAAGTAATTCCATTTAATACAAATAAAAATATGCAGCTCTTGATTTTCATGTTGCAAAGCTTCCCTGATATTTTGGCTATACAACAGCATCCGGTTTCCATTCTAGTTTGTACTTTTAAAAGGAAATATGTGTGGTCCATTACACCAGAACCAAAATTATGAGCTTTGGTCTTGTTATCTGCTTTATTTCTCAATGTTCTTTGAGTACTTTTTGGTCAATTCACTTTTTCTCTTGACACACAAACTGGAAGCATAGGCTCTGAGCATGATGTTCGCAAATTTTTATTTCATCAATTTAAGGAGTCCTCTAAACTCAGGTCCTTATATCATGTTCAAAATGACTGGATTCTGTGGATTCATTAAGAACATCACTGGTGGCAAACAGTAACATATTCCTGACAAGAAGTTCTATTCATGGTTTTAAAGATTCATACGTCCTTTTAATGCTCCTTGATGTTGTGAATAATAAGCTTAAGATACAAAGAGTTTTATTCTAAATCTATTCATTATTTATTTGAATATTTGTAACAATATTTGAAACTTAACCTTATTGCAATCCTTTGAGTAATCCACATCTCAAAAAAATTGAACTGTTCTACTACTATTTTTGTTAAAAATCACACAACACCAGGTTATAATCCAACAGGTTTATTTGAAAGTGTTAGCTTTCAGAGCGCTGCTCCTTCATCAGGTCGCTGTAGAGCAGGATTATAAGAAACAGAATTTATAGCAAAAGATTACAGTGTCATGCAACTAAAACAATATATTGAACAAACCAAGATTACTGTTAAGTTTTTCATCTTTTAGAATGAGTTGCAGGTTTTGGTTCATTAACATGTTAATCCCAGAACTTCTTTTAAGTCACATTCTTGAGATAACCTAAGGTTTTGTAAAAAAAGGTGCCATCTCAGCTCAGACAATGTATTCAAGTTGTGAAGTTAGAGTCTGTCTGTATTCCAATCATGAGTCAGACTGCTTCTATTTCCAAAGTAGGAATTTATAAAATGTTACATGGATTGACTGCCTGCAGATTGTGTGCTTTTTGAGCAAAATAGAATGTATCTGCATATACAATTCTGCAACTGCAAATTCATCCCATAGACATATATGTGTGTGTGCATGGGATTTACATATTAATGAACCAAAACCCACAACCCATTCTAAAAGATGAAAGACTGAACAGCAATCAAGGTTTGTTAAATATATCGTTTCAGTTGCATGACACTGTAATCTTTTGCAATAAATTCTATGTCTTATGATCCTGCTCCACAGCTACCTGATGAAGGAGCAGTCCTCTGAAAGCTAGTGCTTCCAAACAAACCTGTTGGACTATAACTTGATGTTGTGTGGTTTTTAACTTTGTCGACTCCAGTCCAACACCAGCACCTCCACATCATGGTATCATTTTTGTTGCAATTTTTCCCAAAAGCACTGCAACAGAAAACCTTTTTGAAAGATACATAATTGATGAAAGACACTGATTCCCATTCCTGGATTTAGATAGGAGTCATACGCAAACTATTAAGTCCCTGCTAAATAGTTCTTTGAAAGCTTGTAACAGAAAAAGTATGGATTTCCCTCATGCTCAAGTGTGGTATGTCTGGCAAAATTTCACTACACCTTTATGGAATCCCTATGATTAGAAATGCTTTCGTATTTTAACCTCTGTTTTCCTAACTCCGACCATTGGAAATTTGTTTAATTCATTAAGCTACTCATGAAATTTTGGCATGATAATCAGATGGAACAACTGAGAGATTGCTGCACATTCCTCATTGACTAGTATTTCAGGTGGTCTCCATTTCCTCATTAGCACTTTGTCTTTTAAATAATAACACTCAATTACTGGTCATGATTCAACTTCTGAGAAGGCTGTTGGCTATAGCTTTCAATTCAGGATTCACCTGTTATATTTCTGCTGGCACAATTTCTCTTTCAAGAAGCCATACTGACTCTTCTTGATCATATTAAATATTTCTAAATGTTCTGCCATTATGTTCTTTATTATAGGGTCGACCATTTTCCCAACAACATCTGTTAAGCTAACTCAACTGTTTATACTTGGTTATTGTCTTCTTCACTTTTGAATAAAGATGTTATGTCAGCAGTTTTCCAATCTTCTGATTCTTTTCTAGAACTTAAGGATAATTTGAAAATTATGACCATTACATCCACTATCTCCCTTAATATCTCGGATGCATTTTATCAGGGTCAGGGGCCTTATCGGTCTTTAGTCCCTAGTTCCCCTAGTACTTTTTCTCTAGGGATAGTTATTACATTTATTTCTTCTCTCCTGTCTCCCACTTGATTATTTCATTTTTTTTGGAATGCTATTCATGCACCATGAAAACTGATGTAAGTATTTATTCAATGCCTCTGCGATTTGTTGGTTCCCCATTATTATTTCCTCAGGCTCATTCCCTAATGGGCCTATGTTGTCTTCCTTTTTATATTTAAAGAAGCTCTTGCTGTCTGTTTTAATATTACCAGCAAGTTTATCCTCAATGATAATTTTCTTCCTCTTTATTTTTATTGATCATCTTCTGTTGGTTTTTATAACTTGCCTAATTCCTTGGCTTAACTGTAAGCTTTGTCACATTGTATGATTTTTCTTTCAATTTGATGCTATTGTTCCAGGAAATTGTCCCAGACACACTCTGTCCACTCCTTCATGGTTTCCTTTGCAAATCTTACTTTCCCAATTTACATGGAAATGCTAGAATTCAAAAAGAGGGTACAAAAAATTAGCATAAAGGGATTTTACCTGAATGCTTGTAACATTCGAAACAGGGTAGATGAGCTAACGGCAAAAATCATTATGAATGCGTATGATTTAGTTGCCATTATGGAGTCATGGTTATAGGATGGTCACAAGTTAAATATCCAGCAGTATCAGACTATTCGGAAGGACAGACAGGAAAGTAAAGGAGTGGTGGAGCTCTGATATTTAAGGATGACATCAGGCCAGTAGTGAGAGATCATATAGGTTCGACAGAGAAAGCTGAATCAATTTGGGTAGAAATTGGGTAGAAGAAAAAGTCACTGGTAGGCGTAATATATAGGCCACCAAATAATAACATTAAAAAAACTAATGTCTGTAAAAACGGTATGGGAATTATTATGAGGGATTTTAATCTACATGTTGATTGGTCAAACCAGGTCGGTCAGGGTAGCCTTGAGGAGGAGTTCATTGAATATATCCGCAATAGTTTTTTGACCAGTATGTAATGGAACTGATGAAGGTGTAAGCTATCCTAGATCTGATCCTGTGTAATGAGACAGGAATAATTAATGATCTCATAGTTAGGAATCCTCTTGGAAGTTTGGTTGAATTTAGATTACAGATGGAAAGTGTAATGATAAAATCCAATACCAGGGTCGTGTGCTTAAACAAAGGAGATTACAATAGGATGAGGGACGAGTTGGTTAAAGTAGAATGTAAGCAAAGACTGGATGTAAGTTTGCTTGCTGAGCTGGAAGGTTCATTTTCAGACGTTTCATCACCATATTAGGTAACATCTTCAGTGAGCCTCCAGACAAAGCTTCATCCAGAGACTCACTGAAGATGTTACATAATATGGTGACGAAACATCTGAAAATGAACCTTCCAGCTTAGGGAGCAAACCTACAACTAGAACCTCAACCTGAGCTACAAATCTTTTCAAAACTTGCTGTAAGCAAAGACTTTATGATGGGACAGTTGATAAACAGTGAAGGACTTTCAAAGCAATTTTTCAAAGTGCTAAGCAAAAGTAAATACCAGAGAAAAGGAAGGACTGTAGGAAAAGGGGCCATGGGTGTGCAAGGAAATAAGGGAGGCTATCGAATTGAAGGAGAAGGCATACAAAGTGCAAAGAACAGTGGGAAACAAGAAAATTGGGAAAACTTTAAAGGTCAACAGAAAGCCACAAAAGAGCTATAAAGAAGAGTAAGATAGATTATGAGAGTAAACGAATTCAGTATATAAAGACAGTTGGCAAAGGTTTCTATAAATATATAAAATGAAAAAGAGCAGCTAAGGTCCTTGAGAGAATGAGAAGGGGGATTTAGTAATGGGATATCAGGAAATGGCCGAGACATCAAACAGGTTTTTTTTGTTGGTTTTTCACAGTGGAGGACACGAATAATGTGCCAGTAATTGACAAGGAGACGAAGGTAGGTGAGGTGAAAAATGTGTTGCTGGAAAAGAGCAGCAGGTCAGGCAGCATCCAAGAAGCAGGAGAATCGACGTTTCAGGCATAAGCCCTTCTTCAGGAAGGTAGGTGAGGACATGGAAATAATCATTATCACAAAAGAGGTAGTGTTGGGCATGGTAATGGAGCTAAAGATAGATAAGTTTCCTCGCCGTGATGGAATGCATCCCAGGGTACTAAAACAGTTGGCAGGAGAAATAGCAAATGCACTTGTGTTAATTTTCCAAAATTCGCTGGATCCTGGAACAATTACAGCAGATTGGACAACAGCAAATGTGATGCCACTGTTTAAAAAAGGTGGACAAAAGATGGGGAATTATAGACTGGTTAGCTTACCTTCTGTCGTAGGGGAAATGCTTGAATCTATTATCAAGGAAGAAATAGCAAGACATCCAGATAGAAATTGTCCTTTTGGACAGATACAACATGGGTTAATGAAAGGCAGGTCATGCTTAACTAATCTACTGGTATTCTATGAAGACATTGTGAACACGGTGGATAACGGAGACCCGGTAGATGTGGTGTATCTAGATTTCCGAAAGGCATTCGACAAGGTGCCACACAAGATGCTGCTGCATAAGATGAAGATGCATGGCATTACAGGGAAGAGGTTTGGTTAACTAACACTTAGCAAAGAGTGTGGATAAACTAGTGCTTTTCTGGTTGGTGATTAGTGACTAGTGGTGTGCCTCAGGGCTCAGTGTTGGGACTGCAATTATTCACAATTTACATAGGCAATCTGGAGTTGGAAAGCATATGTAGTGTATCAAAGTTTGCAGATGACACTCAGATGAGTGGTAGAGCAAAGTCTGCAGAGGACTGTGAAACTTTGCAAATGGACCTAGAGAGTTTAAGTGAGTGGGTAAAGATCTGGCAGATGGAGTACAATGTTAATAAATGTGAAGTCGTCCATATTGGTAGGAATAATAGTAATAAGGACTATTATTTGAATGGTTAAACAAAAACTGCAGCATGCTGCTGTTCAAAGGCACCTGGGTGTTCTTGTGCCTGAAACACAGAAGGTTGATCCACAGATGCAATCGGCAACTAAGAAGGGAAATGGAATTTTGTCCTTCATTGCTGAAGGGATTGAGTTTAAAAGCAATGTGGTTATGTTGCAGATGTATCGGGTGCTGGTGAGGCCACACCTGAAGTACTGCATGCAGTTTTGGTCTCCGTACTTGAGAAAGAATGTACTGACACTAGAAGGGGTGTAGAGGAGGTTCACTCGGTTGATTCTGGAGTTGAGGGGGTTGGCTTATGAGGAGAGACTGAGTAGACTGGGATTATATTCAACGGAATTTAGATTAGAGTGGTACTGGAAAAGCACAACAGGTCAGGCAGCATCCAAGCAGCAGGAAAATCGACATTTCGGGCAAAAGTCCTTCATCAGGAATGAAGGCAGGGAGCCTCTGGGGTGCAGAGATAAATGGGAGGGGGGTGGGGCTGGGGAGAAGGTAGCCAAGAGTACAATAGGTGGATGGAGATGGGGATGAAGGTGATAGGTTAGAGAGGAGGGTGGAGCGGATAGATGGGAAGGAAGGCAGGTAAAACAGGTCATGAGGATGGTGCTGAGCAGGAAGGTTGGAACTGGGGTAAGGTGGGGGTTGGGGAAATGAGGAAACTGGTGAAGTCCACACTGATGCCCTGGGGTTGAAGTGTTCCGAGGCAGAAGATGAGGCGTTCTTCCTCCAGACGTCGGGTGGTGAGGGAGTGTGGTAGAGGAGGCCCAGGACCTGCATGTCCTCGGCAGAGTGGGAGGGGGAGTTGAAATGTTGGGCCATGGGGTAGTGGGGTTGATTGGTGCGGGTATCCCGGAGATGTTCCCTAAAGTGCTCTGCGAGAAGGCGTCCAGTCTCCCCAGTGTAGAGGTGACTGCATCAGGAGCAATGGATACAATAAATGACATTGGTGGATGTACAGGTGAAACTTCAATGGATGTGGAAGGCTCCTTTGGGTCCTTGGATGGAAGTGAGGGGGGAGGTGTGGGCGCAGGTTTTGCAATTCCTGTGGTGGCAGGTGAAAGTGCCAGGAGGGGAGGGTGGGTTGTTGGGGTGCGTGGACCTGACCAGGTAGTCAGGGAGGGAATGGTCTTTGCAGAAAGCAGAAAGGAGCGGGGAGGGAAATATATCCCTGGTGGTGGGGTTTGTTTGGAGGTGGCGGAAATGTTGGCAGATGATGCAGTTTATGCAAAGGTTGGTAGGGTGGAAGGTAAGGATCGGGGAATTCTGTCCTTGTTACAGTTGGAGGGGTGGGGTTTGAGGGCGGAGGTGCGGGATGTGGATGAGATGCATTGGAGGGCATCTTCAAACACATGGGAAGGGAAATTGGATCTTTAAAGAAGGATATTTAAAGAAGGAGGCCATCTGGTGTGTTCTATGGTGGAACTGGTCCTCCTGGGAGCAAATACAGAAGAGGCGGAGGAATTGGGAATACGGGATAGCATTTTTGCAGAAGGCAGGGTGGGAAGAGATGTAATCCAGGAGCCACCTTCATTGGAATTTAGAAGAATGAGGGGGGATCTTATAGAAACATATAAAATGATGAACGGAATAGATAAGATGGAAGTAGAGAGGATGGCAGATGAAATTCGGACAAGTGGGCATGGCCTCAAAATTAGGGAAGCAGATTTCGAACCAAATAGAGAAGGAACTTCTTCACCCAGAGGATTGTGAATCTATGGAATTCCAGGCCCAGTGAAGTAGTTGAGGCTTCCTCACTGAACATTTTTAAAGCTAAGATAGATAATGTTTTGAATAGTAAAGGAATTAAAGATTTGGTAAGAGGGTGGGTAAGTGGAGCGGAGGCCACAAAAAGATCAGCCATAATCTTATTGAATGGTGGAGCAGACTCAAAGTGCCAGATGGCCTACTCCTGCTCCTATTTCTGATCTTTGAGACTCGCATTCACCCTATGCCAGTTTGTCTGTGGCTCAGGTAGTAATCCACCGATTATTATCTTGAAAGTTGAGCATTTAAATTTAGCTTCCATCTGTTCAAACTCTTTCAGCAGAACTTCCTTTCTTGTTCTATCAATGTTATTGGTTCCATTTTTGAATGACGACTATTGATCCCTCCCCTCCCTCTCCTAATTCTTCTCTAGCCCCCTGGAAGTATCCTTAACCCTGGTACCAGGTAAGCAAAACAGCTTTCAGGACTTCTGCTTATGGCTGCAGAATCCTGTATTCCCTTATACCACAACTGTATTCCTATTGCTTCCCCCTGCTTGAATGGCGCCCTGTAGAACAGGGTCAGTTTGCTCATTCTCCTTGCAGTCCTCACTGTCATCCACATTCCTGAAGAAGGGCTTATGCCCAAAACGTCGATTCTCCTGTTCCTTGGATGCTGCCTGACCTGCTGCGCTTTTCCAGCAACACATTTTTCAGTACTGTCATCCACACACCATGTAAGATCTTCAGAAATATTGGACAAGTGCTGAGGTTCCTCAGATGTAACTCCTAGGTCTCCAAACCTGCCTCAACCTGCTATCTCACCTTCCTGTAAGCACTTTAGAGCAAAGTAACTTTCCCCTTCCCTGATGCGGTGCAATGTCTGTAGCTTGGACTTAACAACAGATGTGTTTGCTCTGACCACCCGAATGTCTAGCAGCTTCCACAGGCTGCAGCAGCAACACATCACATATCTTGGCATCATTATCATATTGAGTTAATACATAAATTAATTATTCTGCATTCACTACTCATTGAAATTGTAGTGTAATTTTAAAAACATTTTTAGTTTTAAAATAAGCACATTCAATCCGATACTTAACCAGCTTATTTTTAAAGAAAAAAGAGAGAAAAACACAGCTGGAGATTTAAATGTAAAGTGAAAGCCTTACCTTTACCTTAAAGATTAGAAATATTCACCAGTTCTACTCACCAATCAGTCACTTTGGCTGCATTCTTGTCACAGTGTGGTTCACGATGAAACTCTGTCACTGGTCTCACTGCAGATTGGCCTCTCATGGAGTATTAGCATCATACAGCATGGAAACAGACCCTTCAGTCCAACCCGTCCATGCTGACCAAGTTTCCCAAACTAAACTAGTCCCACTTACTTGCATTTGGCCCATATCCCTCTCATCCTTTCCAAATCAAGTACCTGTCCAATGGATTTTGGATGTTGCAACCGTACTACATTTACACTTCCTCTGGCAGTTCATGCCACATACGAATCACCCTCTGTATGAACAAGTTGCCCCTTTAAATATTTCTCCTCTCACCTTAAAAATACGTCCTCTCGTTTTGAACTAAACTACTCTTGGGAAAAGACCTTTGCTATTCCCCTTGTCTATGCTCCTTGAGATGTTATAAACTTCTGCAAGGTTACCGCTCAATCTCCTACGTTCTAGTGGAAAAAGTCCCAACTTATCTAGCTTCTCCTGATATCTCAAACCTCAAGTCCCCGTAACATCCATGTAAATCTTTTCTGCACCCTTTCCAATTTGATAACATGCTTTCCGGTCCATGCCTTTTATCCTCTCCCATTTACATCTCATCTGGAGTATTTACTACTTACAATAAAGATTAGATAAAGCACCTCTCTACCCCTTTGCACAAAATTCCCATTTGAACCAAATTTCCAGTTCACTCACTTGGCCATTGTCTCCTTTACACTGGCATTAATTCCTTCAACATGGTATAAAGAAATAGCAGACCACTTTGAATACAGTTAGGGCTATGGGGATGAGATCACATCCCTGCTCTCATCTTGAAGACTTGTATTTCAGAATTAGCTGCATCTCCAGGTGATGGCTCCAAAGCAGATACTAACCAGGCCATGATCAAAGAGGAATCTCAGTCACTAGAAAGGTTTAAAATTACTAAGGAATAAATTTTGATTAACATATCAATCCTTCAACTATCAATTCTATACCTGACCAGCTTATTTTTTAGATTAAAGTTGAAAAGGCACCAAATACCCAATGAGATTCATCCAACGATATAAAAGGAAGTGAGAGTGTAAATTGTTGAGACACTGGCAATTATGTTTCAATCTTCCCTCGATTCTGCGGTGATGCGAGGGGACTGGAGAATTGCGAAAGTCTTGCCCTTGTTCAAAAAAGATTATAAAGATTGGACCAGCAATTGCAGACCAGTCAGTTTAACCTTGGTGTTGGGGAACTTCTAGAAATAATATTCAGCATAGAATTAATAATCACAGAGAAAATGTTTGGATAGATTTCAAAGAGTCAACATGTTTTGCTGAGGAAAAATCATATCTAACTTGCTGGAATATTTTGAAGAGGTGACAGAGAGGGTTGATGTGGTGGATATGCTTTTCCAAAAGTTTCAGGTCATGGAATAAAAGGGACAGTAACAACGTGAGTGCAAAATTTGCTGAAGGATATGAAACTGAATAATAGTTAAGAGGTATTTTTCAGGTGAAAGAAGGGTTATAATGGAGTTCCCCAAGGCTCAGTATTGGAACTCTTGCTTTTCTTGACATACATCAATGTCTAGATCTTGCTGCGAAAGGGACAATTTCAAAATTTACAAAACTCCCAAGCAAAACTTCAGAGAATTGTAAACTGTGCCGGGGGGGGGGGCGGGCAGTGAAGACCTTTCAAAGGACATTGATGCTTTATGGCAGTAAAAGGATAGGTAGCAGATGAAGTTCAGAGCAGAGAGTCACAGAATCAGAGTCATACAGCATGGAAACAGACCATCCAGTCCAAATAGTCCACACTGACCATGTTCTCAAATTAAACGTTCCACCTGCCTGTGATTGGCCCATATATCTCCAACCCTTTCCTATTCATGAACTTATCCAAATGTCTTTTAAATGCTGTAACTGTACCTGCATTCATCACTTGTTCTGACAGTTCGTTTTAAGACATGAACAATTGTCTACGTAAAACAGTTGCCCTTCACGTCCGTTTTAAATTTTTCTCCCCGCATCTTAACAAGATGCCCCCTAGTTTTGAACTCTAGGGAAAATACCCATAGTCATTCACCTTATCTATGCCGCTCACGATTTAATAAACCTCAATCAGGTCATGCCTCTATCTCCAGCATTACAGTTAGAAAAGTCCCAGTCTTTCCATCTACTTTTTGAACTCAAATCGTCCATTCCTGGCAACATCCTGGTAAATCTTTTCTGAACCCTCTCCAGTTTAATAATATCCTTCTTATAACAGGGCTACCAGAATTGCACACTTTAATCCAGAAGAGGCCTCACCAACCTCAACAAAGAAATGTGAGATGATGCACTTTGCTCCAAAGAACATGGAGAGCCAGTAAAACATAAAGGATGCTATTCTAAAAGATGTGCAGGAGTAGAGACCTGCTTGCATATGTATATAAATCATTAAAGGTGGCAGGACAGCTATGGAGGACTGTTAATAAAGAATACAATATTCTAAACTTCATAAATAGGTGTACACAGCAGGGAAGGTACGATATGCTGAAAAGATAGACACTGGCTAGATCTTAACTGGGAGCACACTAGTGTAGAGTTCTGCGAGCCACACTATCAAAAGGATGTGAATGCATTGGAGAGTGTGTGAAAAACATTTACAAGAATGATTCCAAGGATAAGTCAGCACAGTTATGCTTTCTCTCCATGGATGCTGCCTGACCCACTGCGATCTCCAGCATTTTTTGTTTTCACTTCAGTTATGAGGATAGGTTGGAGAAGTTGGGACTGTTTTCCTTGGACAGGAGAAGGCAAAGTGGAGTTTTGATGAAGGCTTTCAAAATCATGAAGGGTTTGGACCAATGGATAAGTAGAAATTTTTTTCGCTAATAAGTGAATCAAGAACCAGTGGGCACAGTTTCAGAGTGCTTTACAAAGGAAGAATGTGAAGTGAGAACCTTTTTTTCCATAGTGAGTAGTTAGGGAATACACAGTCTGAGAATGTGATGGAGGCAGGTTCAATTGAAGCATTCAAGAGGACATTGAATTTTTTTAAAAATGAAAGCAATATGCAGAGTTATGAAAAAAGGCAGAAGGGCACTATTATTATATGCAGAGAACCAGTGAGATTACAATAGGCTGAATGGTCTCCTTCCAATGCAGCTCCAGCACTGGTAGTGAACCATAAAAGTGGAAAGTTATCCAACTATGTCCTATGGCAAAAAAGAACAAATATAATCCAGATAATTAATGAAACATTAGTCCACTCTCAGTCATGAGAAAATGAAAGTGTCATCAACAGTGCCATCAGTCACTACTACTCACCAGTAACCTGTTCACCAATGTTCTTTTTGGATTCTGCCAGGACCATACAGCTCCTGATCTCATTACAGCCTTTGTTCGATCAGGCAAGAAATGAGGTGAGATGGACAATAAGGTGGAGAATTGAAATTCATGACAGAAGAGCCATGTTTGTGAGCAAAATAGAAGTGTTCTGCAAAGTATTCACTCAGTGTGTAGATTAGAGTAGAAAATATCTACAGATTTGCAATGAATATAGCTCACTAAATTTAAAGAAGTGGAAGTAAATGATTGTTTCCCTTTGAAAGGAGTTTTGGGGCTTTGCAGATATGCTGCGAGATAAAGGTTCTTGTGGTGCAGTGGTAGTGTCCCTACCTCTGAGCCTAAGAGACCTGGGTTCAAGTCCCTCCGGCTTTCGAAATTTGTAGTAACATCCCTGAACAGGTTAATTAGAAAATACTTTTTAAAACTGTGCTGCAGGAAAGGGAGGGGTTGTGAAGATGTCAAAGGAGTGAACTAGGGTCTCACCAAGGCAACAATCCCATCAGATTTCTGAAAGTGGAGAGGGGGGGGGGGGGGGGGGGGGGGGGGGTTGTTGCTGGCATAATGTTGGAGGTGGTGGAAATGGCAGAAGACAAGCTGTTGATGTCAGAGGCTGGAAAGACAGAAAGTGACCATTCTGGCAAATCAGTTCTGCACCTTCAGTAAAGTCTTGACTTTCTTTCTGAAGTTTGTATCTCAGAATTGGAAACAATGTTGCAGAGGAGGCCTAGCCAAACTTTTATGAAGATTTAGCTAATTCCTAGCTCTTGTACTCTATGCCTGTATTTATGAAGTCAAGAATACCATATGTAATTTTTAAAATAGCCTTTGCAGCTTGTCTTGCCATCTTCAAAGAATGGTATTTATTTACCCCTGGGTCTCTTTGATTCTTTATTTTCTGTAAAACTGTATTCTAAGGGAAAGCCGCAGACTGATGGTTAATCTAAAATTTAAACGGTGTGAAAAGTTAAATCACTTAAGATCCAAACAGTTCAGTTTCCAAGCAGTGTTTTCTTCAGGTTTGAATGCATAATAGGATCATACCTGAAAAAGGGGTGGGGGAGGGGAGGGGGTGGAAAGGGAGAAATCCTCTCAATAGCAATCAAGTATTGAAAATAAGGAAACAGATTTTCAAAACCTGTTAAATAAAGAATTCCAGTAGCTGGTTGCTGTTACTTTTTGGTTCACATATTCGCTGAGATACCATGAACTATATTTGGCAGAACGTGCCAAATTCCACAAAAATTAAGGAAGATGAGTTTTCCTTCCACTCCCACAACGGAGCCAGAAAAGAAGGTCAGATATTTGTTATTCTTACCACATTGCAACTCCTGTTGTTTCACACTAATGCAGCACTGTTTTCCTTTTCAATGTTATCTCCATTTCCTTTTTAGAAATTTATTGAATCTGCTTCTGCAACACCTCCATGCCAAGCATTCCAGATCATCCTGACACATTTCATTAAAGTACTTCTCACCTCTCATTCTAACTATTTTGCCAGTTATCATGCATCTTCACCCTCTGCTTCCTGACCCTATCAGTGGAAGCAGTTTCTCCTTATCAATTCTTTCAAACCTCTCTCCATTGGCCATCTCCCCTTCAATGCTCATTTTCTAGCCTCTTCAGAAAACTGAATCCCTGGGTTCTATGACCATTCTGGCAAATCTACTCTGCACCTTGCCTGTCCTCGGATGCTGCCTGAATTGCTGTGCTCTTCCAGCACCACTAATCCAGAATCTGGTTTCCAGCATCTGCAGTCATTGTGTTTCTATGGCACAGTTTATATTAAACATGTTTATTTGTAGCAATGTGTGTCTTTGATTGGAAAAACTAATCACCATCAAAATGCACAAAATCATTACCCATGTTTATATTCTGCAGATGTTGCTCATGTTTAGCAGTTTGCCAAAAAATGTGCATTTATATGGTGTCCCTTGATTCCTTGAGAACTCCCAAAGTACATTAGGACAAAGCAAAATTTCAAAGAGAATGCTGCATTGTTGGAAATGTTGTCTGCCCTCTCAAAGGACATCAACTATGCCACAGTGCAATTTAAAAGAAGTATAAGGAGTTGCCCCAATGTCTTATTTCAGTTGTCATTCGGATGCCACAAGACTAGAAGGGTCCATCTAAATGAAACTATTGGTCTTCATTGTAACATCATGCAGACTGTCAGTTCCTATGTGATCACAGCATTCCCTCACAACTGTACCAAGAGAATCAGGCAAAATACAATCGTCAAAACTCTAAAATGGGGATTAGAACCACCACCTTCAGATGACAGGCTGCAAATCACTAAACCTTGGCTGACATTGACAATAAATACTTTTGGAACCGTGCACGTGAAAGTAAATTGAAATACCTCAATAAATTAACTCACTTATTAAACTAAACTGACATGCAAGATTTTTTTCCCTACTTTCTTTCATAAATTTCTAATAGCAAGGGAGTTTTTTTTAATGTGAAATGTTTAAAAGCACCACACCTGGTTAGCATTGATGCAGACACACCTGACGTGTACATTGTGATTCAGGCGCCCCCTCTGTTAACAATGGAGATATTACCGCAGGCGCAGTGGCGGGGAAGCAGAGCAAGCTGACGCTATGCGACAGCGCGGGAGGGTAGCGCAGGCGCAGTAACCGGGGGAAGGGGGGAAAACGCAATAGCAATTAGATGATAGTGCAGGAGCAGTGAGCAAGGAGTCAGAGGTTTGCCGTTCACGGAGGCGCAGACAAGTAGCAGGATACTTCGGCGCATGCGCACCTACCAGATTCCGTGAACACGGCGGCGCAGGCGCATTGACCGGGTACTGGGAGAGACAGTGGCGCAGGCCCAGTGACCGGGTTTAGGAGCGGACGGCAGCGCAGGCGCAGTGACAGGGTAATGGGACAGACGGCGGCACAGGCGCAGTGATCGGGTACAGTGAGTGGCGGGGCAACAGCGGCGCAGGCCCAGTGAACGGGTTCAATTCGTGGAGACAGTTGCGCAAGCGCATTGCGGAGCTGGGTCTACGAGCGGCCTGGTGTGTTAATGGCAATGTGAGGAGTGGGTTGGTGAGCATACGTTAGTTGTTAGCGCGCTTGAGGTTATTCCTTTTCGTTCCGCGTATTGGTCAATCTTTCATTCATTCACCACTGGGTAAACAATGCTGAGAAGAGTGGGTATATGGGCAGCTGAAGCAGGGCACTGAGTCCTGGACTGTGTGAACAAGTTTGCAAGCTGCAGGCGCTGGTGAAGAAGGAAGTTGGTGTTGTGCTGGAGGTTGGTGCAGAGTTTAAAGCTGAACTGGGGAAGGAATGTTGGATTGCAACAAGATTGCAACAGGGGGCGGAACGGTTCAGTATTTTGACTTGGAAAAAGTAAAGCAGGTGTTTGCTTTACCATTATAACGCACCTTCAGGCGACTTATTTGTAAATTACTGTATCTCTAGCTTGTTACAAGTCTTCCAAAAACTTAACTGTTTCTCCCAACTCGAGTCCCCTGTGTGCATTCCTCGCCACATCATTGGCGGCTTTACCTTCATCTGTTCAGACCCGAGGGTCGTATAAAGGGGCTCAGAGCTTAAATAATGGGGACTGGTTGCATTGGCTTGTATTTCGTTAAGTGTAGAAAACTAAATGGGAATTGAATATTCAAAGAAAAACCAGAAATTTAGCTAATATTGTAATTATTGAGGTTGGGGGAGTGGGCAGTCAGTGGAAGATTTCTAAACAAGTATTTATCTTGTTTGGTTAAAATATGAGAGCTTAGAACCAAGGTGAGTAGATATTGGAGTTAAGGTGCATGCTCATCTGCACAGTCTTATTGAATGAATATTTTGGCAAAGGATCAAGCCTGTGGTCTGCTTGATGGGGTGAAGGCTGAAGGAGGTAAGGGACATGTGGGAAATAGTTGAGTTACCTGAGGTGATGTTTCATAACAACTGAGAATAGTGCATGAACAGTGTGAAAGGTGGTGGTTGTCTTTGGATAAGCCAAAGGTCCTGGCAAATGCTTTCCTACCATGGCAGCTAGTGGGATTTGGTTTAGATTAATAAATTTAGTTAATTAATAACTGTGAGACTAGCTTTAAGTTCCAATGTTGATGATCAATTGCCATCAATTGTTATAATGATTCATCTGGTTCACTAAGCCTGTCAGATAAGAAAATTTGATGCATTTAACTGGCCTGGTCCATAAGTCACTCCAAACGCACAGCAATGCGCTTAACTGCCCTCTGAATTGGCCTGACAACCATAGACATGAGGTGCTGGAAGACTGGAAGTTGACGAACGTGGTGCCACTGTTTAAGAAAGGTGGTAAGGACAAGCCAGGGAACTATAGACCAGTAAGTCTGACGTCAGTGGTGGGCAGGTTGTTGGAAGGAATCCTGATGGACAGGTTGTATATGTATTTGGGAAAGCAAGGACTGTTAGGGATACTCATCATGGCTTTGTGCGTGGGAAATTATGTCTCACTAACTTGATTGAGTTTTTTGAAGAAGTAACAAAGAGGATTGATGAGGGTAGAGCAGTAGACGTGATCTATATGGACTTCAGTAAGGCATTCGACAGGATTCCCCATAGGAGACTGGTGAGCAAGGTTAGATCTCAGGCAATACTAGCCATTTGGATACAGAACTGGCTCGAAAGTAGAAGACAGAGGATGGTGGTGGAGGGTTGTTTTTCAGAGTGGAGGCCTGTGACCAGTGGAGTGCCACAAGGATCAGTGCTGGGTCCACTACTTTTCTTCATTTATATAAAGGATTTGGATGGGAGCATAAGAAGTCTAGTTAGTAAGTTTGCAGATGACACCAAAATTGGAGGTGTAGTGGACAGCAAAGAAGGTTACTTTGGATTACAACAGAATCTTGATCAGATGGGCCATAGGGGTGAGAATTGGCAGATGGAGTTTAATTTAGATAAATGCGAGGTGCTGCATTTTGGGAAAGCAAATCTTAGCAAGACTTATACACTTAATGGTAAGGTCCTAGGGAGTGTTGCTGAACAAAGAGACCTTGGAGTGCAGGTTCATAGCTCCTTGAAAGTGGAGTCATAGGTGGATAGGAGTGAAGAAGGCATTTGATATGCTTTCCTTTATTAGTCAGAGTATTGAGTACAGGAGTTGGGAGGTCATGTTGCAGCTGTACAGGACATTGGTTAGGCCACCTTTGGAATATTGCGTGCAATTCTGGTCTCCTTCCTATTGGAAGGATGTTGTGAAACTTGAAAGGGTTCAGAAAAGATTTACAAGGATGTTACCAGGGTTGGAGGATTTGAACTATAGGGAAAGGTTGAATAGGCTGGGCTGTTTTCCCTGGAGTGTCAGAGGCTGAGGGATGACCATATAGAGATTTATAAAATCATGAGGGGCATGAATAGGATAAATAGACCAAGTCTTTTCCCTGGGAATCCAGAATTAGAGAGCAAAGGTTTAGCATAAGAGGGGAAAGATCCTAAAGAGAACCAAGGGGTAACTTTTTCACGCAGAGGGTGGTACGTGTATGGAATGAGCTGCTGGGGAATTGGTGGAGGCTGGTACAATTGCAACATTTAAAAAGCATTATGATGGTGTATGAATAAGAAGGGTTTGGAGGGATATGGGCCAGGTGCTGGCAGGTGGGACTAGATTGGGTTCGGATACCCGGTCGGCATGGACAATTTGGACTGAAGGGTCTGTTTCCATACTGTACACCTCTATGACTCTGAGTGTATCAACCAATCCAGAAAAATCATAACAGATGGACTACAATGGTTCAATGAGACTGCTAATCATCATTGTCTCAATTAAGAGTGCACAGCAAATACTGGCCTTGCCAGTGACCCCCACATCTCATGAAATTATCTTGAAGCAACCTTTTAAATTCAGTTTGGCAAAGCTGTTCAAATGTTTCCATCTCTGAGCAGCAATTTTCAAGTGGCAATATCTCTCTTTTTAAGCTTGCTTTAGAAATGCTGACCCAGAAGTAGAAGACAGGATTTTATGACAAACCTGCAAGATACCTCTTTGATTTGTTTTTAAGTGCTTGACAACAACTCGCTAAATCTTTTTCTGATCTTTTCCCAGGCAGTTCCTTATTGTCTAACATGTCGTCCAGTGATGGGTTGTTGCCAGCAGGAAAATGTGAAAGTGAAGATGAAGTGATATTTGTGAGCGTATGTATTCTAATATTGTATGTTATTCCACAAAATTGTAACTTTTCCCCTCTGGTCTCTTGACCTCATACAGTACAATGTACAATACAATGTCCTTTTATTGTCACGTGTACTCTATTGTGGGAGTATGGTGAAAAGCTTTTTCGATGTCTGCCGCCTTATCGTGCAATTACCTAGGTAGGATTCTTGAGTACAGCAGAGGAATAAAGGTAGTTACATAACTTTAACTGAATAAGTTAAAAATAGGGTCAACATTACAGTAGGTAGAAAATTACAAAAACACATTACAGTGTACCAGCTCAGCGCAGATCCTCTGCACATGATCTGACTGCCCACACCAGAAACCAATCCAACTGCCATCTCTGCTCCCCTCCAAACCCCAGACTGCTCTGCACTGGCACTCAGCTGTTCCAAGGGAAGTGCCAGGAATGCTTCCCACCCCACTCCTATCTCCCATGCTTCTCTCCATCCAGGACTTGCTGCCTGCACACTGCTCCACGGCTGCTTCCATGCGTGCTGCTCTGGGACTTGCAACTGACGCTTGCCGCTGCTAAGGGGAGAGAAGAATAAAAAAGAGACTTAAAAAAATTACATGACATTCTTTGGGAGAAATCTCAAATTTGTTAAAAGGAGATGATTCATCTCTTCCCCTGTATGTTGTTGCTGTCTTTTTCCAGACACAAACACCGTTTGGGGAGGGGCGCAAGCTGGTGGGCCAGAAGGGTGCACTGCAACTATTTTTATTTCAATAACATACTTTATTCATAAAAAAGTACTGTTTACATAATTTGACACAAATGCATTTTGATTCTGTACAATATCGTATCAAGTAAATAAACATTTTTGAATTTGATTCTCTCCCAACAAACCAAAGGTATCTCTTACACATATAGTCATAAAGATGTACAGCACAGAAACAGGTCTAATTCGTCCATGCTGATCAGATATCCAAAATTAATCTCATCCCATTTGCCAGCATTTGGCCCATATCCCTCTTAAACCCTTCCTATTCATATATCATCTAAATGCCTTTTAAATGTCATAATTGTACCAGCCTCCAACACTTCTTCTTGCAGCTGATTCCATACATGCACCAACTTTTGCATGAAAATGTTGCCCAGTAGGTCTCTCTCAAATCTTTCCCCTCTCACCCTAAACCTTGTGCTGGACTCCCCCTACCTAGGTAGAAAGACTTTGCCTATTTACACTATCCATGCCTCACTTGATTTTATAAACCTGAGGTTGAGGGGTGACCTTATATACTCCAGGGAAAACAGCCCCAGCCTATTCAGCCTCTCCCTATAGGTCAAATCCTCCAACCCTGGCAACATCCTTGAAAATCTTTTCTGAATCCTTTCAAGTTTTACACCATCCTGACAGGAAGGTGACCAGAATTGCACACACTATTTCAAAAGTGGCCAAACCGAAGTCCTGTACAGTCACAACATGACCTCCCAACTCCTATACTCAATGCTCTAACCAATAAAGGAAAGATTACTAGGTGCCTTCTTCGCTATCGGAACTACCTGCGACTCCACTTTCAAGGAATTGTGAACCTACACTCCAGGGTCAATTTGTTCAGCAATACTTACCAGGACCTTCCCATTAAGTGTATAAGTCCTGCCCTAATTTGCTTTTCCAAAATACAGCGTGTCACATTTATCTAAATTAAAATCCATCTGCCACTCTTTGGCCCATGGGCCCATCTGATCGAGATCCCATTGTATTCTGAAATAACTTTCACTATCCACTACACCTTCAAGTTTGGTGTCATCTTCAGACTTACTAATTATACCTTCTTTGTTTACATTCAATTCATGTTTATAAATGTCAAAAAGTGGATCCTGCAGCGATCCTTGTGGCACTCCACTGGTCACAGACCTCCAGTTTGGAAATCAACTCTCTGCCACCACCCTCTGTCTTGTATCTTCAAACCAGTTCTGTATCCAAATGGCTAGTTCTCCCTGAATTCCATGAGACTTTGCTAACCAGTCTATGACGAGGAACCTTGTCGACCACCTTATTGAAGTCCCATAGATCACGTCCATGGCTCTGCCCTCCTCAATCCTCTTCATTGCTTCTTCAAAAACCTCAATCAAGTTAGTGAGATATGATTTTCCATGCATAAAACCATGTTGACTATCGCTAATCAGTCCTTACCTATCCAAATACACGTAAATCCTGTCCCTCAAGACTCCCTCCAACTAGTTGCCCACCACTGATGTCAGGCTCACTGATCTATAGTTCCCTGGCTTTTCCTTACCACCGTTCTTAAATAGTGACACCACATTAGCCAACGTCCAGTCTTCTGGCACCTTATCTGTGATCCAGATATCTCAGCAAGGCTCCCAGCAATCACCTCCCTAGCTTCCTACAGAGTTCAAGGGTATACCTGATCAGGTCCTGCATGTCACATAGAGATGTTCCCTGAAACATTGTGAATTGGCGTCCTGTCTCCCCAGTGTAGAGGAGACCACATCGAGAGCAATGGACAGAGTAGATGAGGTGTTTGGATGTGCCGGAAAATCTCTGCCAGATGTGGAAGGATCCTTTGGGGCCTTGGATGGCGGTGAGGAGGGAGGTGTGACACAGGTTTTACACCTCTTGAGGAAGCAAGAGAAGGTGCCATGTGGGTTGGTGGGGAGGCATGGACCTAACGAGGGAGTTGTAGAGGGAATGATCTCTGTGGAATGCTGATAGGAGTGGGGTGGGAAATATATCTGGTGGATGTGTCTGATTGTAGGTGACGTAAATGGTGGAGAATAATGCGCTGTATCCAGAGATTACTGGGATGGAAGGTGAGGACCGAGGGTTCTAACCTTGTTGCGATTGGAGGGATAGGGTTCAAAGGCGGAGGTGCAGGAAGTGGAGAAGCGCAGGAGGGCCTTGTTGATCACAGAGGAGAAATTGCGGTCCCTGAAGTAGGAGGCCATCTGGGATGTCCTGCACTGGAATTGCTCCTCCTGGGAGCAGGTATGGCAGAGGCAGAGGAATTGGGAGGGAGGTGTCCGAGGAGGTCAAGGTGGGAGGTGTTCGTGAAGTTGATGAACTGTTCAACCTCTTATTCCCCACCACCACCACGCAACCCCCTGTGTCCTGCAGTTCCGCATGTAAGCCACTTTGCTGATCTTTGAGGGGTCCTGAATATTTTTATACAATCCCTTTGGATTCTACATAGCCTTATTTGCTAAAGCTATCTTTTTGCCCTCCTGGTTTCCTCCTTAAGTATACTCGTATTGCATTTATACTCTTCTAAGGATTCACTCGATCTCTGCTATCTAAACCTGACTTATACTTCCTTTTTCTAAACCAAAGCCTCAATTTCTCTAGTCTTCCAGCATTCCCTACACCGAGAGTCATAGTCATAGAGATGTACAGCATGGAAACAGACCTTCCGGTCCAACTTGTCCATGCCGACCAGATATCCCAACCTAATCTAGTCCCATTTGCCAGCAGTTGGTCCATATCCCTCCAAACCCTTCCTATTCATATACCCATTCAGATGTCTTTTAAATATTGTAGTTGTACCAGCCTCCACCACTTCCTCTTGCAGCTCATTCCATGCACGTACCACCCTTTGAGTGAAAATGTTGCCCCTAAAGTCCCTTTTATATCTTTCCCCTTTCACCCTAAACCTATGTCCTCTAGTTCTGGACTCCCCCACCCCAGGGAAAAGACTTTGTCTATTTATCCTATCCATGCCCCTCACGATTTTATAAACCTCTATAAGATCACCCTTCAGCCTTCGACCCTCCCGGGAAAACAACCCTAGCCTATTCATCCTCTCCCTATTGCTCTCATCCTCCAACCCTGGCAACATCCTTGTACATCTTTACTGAACCCTTTCACGTTTCACAACATCCTTCCGATAAGGAGGAGACCAGAATTGCAAGTAATACTCCAAAAGTGGCCTAACCATTGTCCTGTACAGCTGCAATATGACCTCCCAACTCCTGTATTCAGTGCTCTGTTCAACAAAGGAAAGCAAACCAAATGCCACCTTCACTATCCTATCTACCTGTGACTCTACTTTCAAGGAATAATGAACCTGCACTCCAAAGTCTTGTTGTTCAGCACACTCCCTAGGACCTTACCATTAAGTGTATAAGTTCTGTTAAGATTTGCTTTTCCAAAAAGCAGCACCTCGCATTTATCTAAATTAAACTCCATCTGCCGCCCATAGCCCATTGGCCCATCTGATCAAGATCTCACTGTAATCTGAGGTAACCTTCTTTGCTGTCCACCACACTTCCAATTTTGGTGTCATCTGCAAACTTACTAACTATACCTCCTATGTTCGTATAAAACTTACTTATTTATATAAATGAGGAAAAATAGTGGAACCAGCACCAATCCTTGTGGCACTCTACTAGTCACAGGCCTCCGGTCTGAAAGACACTCTCCATCACCACCCTCTGTCTTCTACCTTTGAGCCAGTTCTGTATCCACTTGGCTAATTCTCCCTGTATTTTGAGATCTAACCTTGCTAACCAGTAACCCATGGGGAACCTTGTCAAACGCCTTACAGAAGTCCATATAGATCACATCCACCGCTCTGCCCTCATCAGTCCTCTTTGTTACTTTTTCAGAAAACTCAGACAAGTTAGTGAGACATGATTTCCCACGCACAAAGCCATGTTGACTCTCCCTAATCAGTCCTTGTCTTTTCAAATATGCCGCTCAGGATTCCTCCAACAACCTGCCCACCAGCGACGTCCGGCTCAAAGCAGCTTTTCACCCCAACAGGAATATATATGTTTGAAATCTTGTTTTCTAATTTTTGAAGGCTTCCCATTTTCCAGCCGTCCCTTTACCTGTGAGCATCTGCCCTCATCAGCTTTTGAAAGTTCTTGGTTAATACTGTCAAAATTAGCCTTTCTCCAATTTAGAAGTTCAGCTTTTAGATCCTGTCTATCCCTTTCCATCACTGTTTTAAAACTAATTTGAATTATAGTCGCTGGCCCGAAAGTGCTCCCCTGACACCTCAGTCACTTGCCCTGCCTTATTTCTCAAGACTAGGTCAAGTTTTGCACCATCTCTGGTAGATACATCCACATACTGAATCCGAAAATTTTCTTGTATATTTAATAAATTTGTCTCCGTCTAAACCCTTAACACAATGGCAGTCCCAGTCCCAAAATCCCCTACCATTACCACCCTATTATTCCGTCAGGTAACTGAGATCATTCAAGATTATATTTAAATACTTTGAGGTACTAGGACACTCAGGCTCACAGAAATGACTTTGTCTTCTCTGAACTAACTTCTGGGACATCTCACTGTTTGTTAGTAACTAAAATTGGACCAAGTGCCTCATGTCCAATCTATCAGTGGCCTGCCCTTGTCATTTTGGCAATAATGATTGCATAAAACTGTCTCTTCCTGCAGAGAAGTCTGATTTATTTGTTGAATTTTGTAATTTGTGATTGAACAACAATACAATATTTTCTCGTCAGTTTGTTGAGAAACAATTTGTCTCAAACCTGCTATACAGGGTATAGTTCAAAGAATAATTGGTCTAGTTTGTGCAAATATGGATGCAGACCCTGGAATTTTTATGTAAGAGGATCCATTAACATTGGATGATGAGGCTGATTACCTGTTTCATGGAAGTTATTCATTTGTTTTGGAATATTATGACCTATCAAAATGTGAACAGGGTTTTTCAGAGAATGTGTTTGGATATTTGCATAGTAAACAGGAGGTTCTCAATACAAAGAGTAATTCTCCTGAACTTTGCAGGTCAGGATCAGCCAGTCAAGGGAAAACCTGAAAGAGCTGCATAATTGTAATAACATTGAGTTAACACAATGCAGAGAAGTTGCTTGCTTTACTGAGTGCCCCATTCACTTGTTTTTGTTTGGATTCTGTTGGTCGTATTGAGTATTTTTCTAAATGGGTTGTTATAGTTGATTTTGTTTCTTTTCCCTGTCCTATTGGTCAGTTTAGGTGATGGATATTCTTTTCAAATTTCTGTTGCCCTCAAAACCTGGAGTATGTCGAGAAATTCCAGACGAATGATTAAAGAAGCTTTGGTTTCATGGAATGCAGGTTGAATAGATCTCACCTGCATATGTCAGCAATGTCAGCCCTTTGGCACATCAGAAGAAGTGATGTTGGCTACATTTTCACTTTGGGTTCTGTGGAGTACTATTCTGTTAAACCAGCAGATATTGCCTTTTGAGAGATTGGAAATGTGACATGACAAGGGTGCGCAACCAGTGCACTAACTGATCAGTTCTCTTACAACTCAATCATTTCAAAAATGACTTGAAGTATTTTGTCCCCAGCAAGATGAAAGTTTATCCAAGGTTTTAATTCTAACTTTCGTCTTGAAGACATCCCTTTTGGATGCCTAAAACTCAGGAAAGATTTGCAAGGTTGCTTGAGGATATAGCATGGATAAAGGTTGAACATACATGTGGTAAATCATACTGTTGGGTAGTCTTTTTTTAATCAGTCTGCTTCACTTGTGTCCTTTTCCCTTGCTCTTTACATCCTCAATAGAATGTGAAAAGTGTTGAGCTTGGTTATCACCTGCCAAAAATGGCATAGTGATGTGACCTGGGGAGATTGTTCTAAAATGCCAAACACAGCTCAGTGATCTGGTGCAGTGATGCTTTAATTTTATCCACTAGTGTTTGAATGCTGTCCTACTTCTTTTGGCCACAGATTTTGTTTTCTTCAACTGTGCCTTTAGCTGTTTGGAAAGCCTGGAACCTTTTTACCTTGTTTTCCTCCTTTTTCACAAGCCTTCATGCATTCTTCCCTGTTCTAATATCTCCTAATGTGACATGGTATGAGATTTTGACCGATAATACTGTGAAATATCTTTGACTTGTTCAAAATGTTAAAGGTGCTGTGTAAATGGAAATTGCTTAATGGTTTCTATGTATAAAAGAACTTCTTCGTTTTTCAATTCTATCCTTTAAAATTGACCCGACTGCTCTTTGCACTTATTTAACAACATTAAGACGTGTTGATATGTTTAGTAATGTTTGTATCTGGAACCCCTGCCCCCAGTCTGTATCCTCTACCAATTCATTACCAATCTCTATCTTATTTCATTATCAATTTAAAAAAGAAGTCTTGGTCTTGGTGTTGCCATGATCATATTGTTATTTAAGTTAGCAACGTGCTTCACAGTTGGCAGGGGGATGGTAAGCTTCTCAAGCGATCAACTACTTATTGTGATCCCATTATATACTTAGTGTACAATGAAGACTTTTAATAAGCCAATTTACTCCTCACAAAATTATTTAAAATTTTATCTCTCTTCTTTGTGGGTGTGTTGATGGTACAGAGAGGATAAAGACCCCAGCTGCTCCCCGCACTGACATTACTGAAATGGCCTCGTAGGGAGCACTGAATTTTGAGACACCAGAACTAGCGTCTGAGTAGGCCATTCAGCACCTTTTAGATCTGCTCCACATTCTCATAAGATTGTGGTCTCCACTCCTCATTATTCTCTGCCCCCTATTACCTGTAACTCCCTTGTCAATCAAGAATGTAGAAACATCACTAATATCTCCATGACAGCAGAAAACTGGGTTCTATTTCTCACTGTCTCACGGTGCAAACTTGTTTTGCAACTTTAATGAAATGTTTGGTCAAGTGGAATACTGGGGAATGAGTTTCATACAGAAAGCATGATGATCCGTGCAAGAAATTTGTTCTGAAATTAATACATGAGATAATTACTCCTTTCTTTTATGATTAAAGGAGCAGCCATTAAGGCCAGTGTTAGAATGTATCGATCTATTGAGTGATGAAGACAGTGAAGGAAACGGTGCACCAAACAGGGTGAGTACTTGATTGTGCTAGTGATTATAAAGTGTTTAACAGGAACAAGGATATGTAAAACTACAGAATGTTTCTTACAAATTAATCCAGCAAGGAATTCAGGAGAAACGTCTTTGCACAAGAGAATGTGGGACCTGCCACAAGAAATGATTGAGACCAGTTCCGGATTTGCACACATGAGAGAAAGGAACAGAAGGAAATGTTGATAATGTGCAATGAAGTAAGATGGGAGAAGGATTATTTAGAGTGAAAATGCCATTAAAGATGAATTGGGTCTGTTTCTTCGCAGTATGTTTTAGAATAATAGAGTCATAGAGGTGTACAGCACCGAAACCGACCTTTGAGTCCAACTTGTCCATGCCGACCAGATATCCTAAATTAATCTGGTCCCATTTTCCAGCACATGGCTCAAATTCCTCGAAACTCTTCCTACTCGTATACCCATCCAGATGCTTTAAATGTTGTAATTGTATCAGCCTCCCTCCACTACTTCCTCTGGAAGCTCATTCCATACACGCACCACCCTCTACATGAAAAAGTTGCCCCTTAAGTCCCTTTTAAATCTTTCTTCTCTCACCCTAAACCTATGCCCTCTAATTCTGGACTCCTTTGCCCTGGGGAAAAGACCTTATTTATTTACCCTAACAACTCCCTCATGTTTTTATAAATCTCTGTATGGCCACCTTTCAGCCTCTGACACTCCAGGGAAAGCAGCCCCAGCCTATTTAGCCTCTCCCTATAGCTAAAATCCTCCAACCCTTGCAATATTCTTGTAATCTTTTCTGAGCCCTTTCAAGTTTCACAGCATCCTTCCTATAGGAGAGAGACCGGAATTACATGCAGCATTCCAGAACTGGCCTAACCAATGTCCTGTGCAACTGTAACATGACCTCCCAACTCAATGCACTGACGAATAAAGAAAGCATACTAGACGCCTTCTTCAGTATTCTATCTACCTGTAACTCCACTTTCAAGGAACTATGAACTTGCACTCCAAGGTTTTTTTTGTTCAGCAACACTCCCCAGGAGCTTACCATTAAGTGTGCAAGTCCTGATTTGCCTTTCCAAAATGCAGCACCTCCTATTAATCTAAATTAAACTTTATCTGCCACATCTCTCCATTGGTCCATCTGATTAGGATCCCATTGTGCTCTTCATTGTCCACTATACCTTCAATTTTGGTGTCATCTGCAAACTTACTAGGTATGAAAATATATTCCTGTCAGGGTGAAAGGGAAGGTTGGTAGCTATAGGGAATGCTGGATGACTAAAGAAATTGAGGTTATGGTTAAGAAAAAGAAGTATGCATATGTCAGGTGCAGACAGGATAGATCGAGTGAATCCTTATTCTGGATTAGTGGTGCTGGAAGAGCACAGCAGTTCAGGCAGCATCCAAGAAGCAGCGAAATTGACGTTTCGGGCAAAAGCCCTTCATCAGGAAATGTCGGGCTTTTGCCCAAAATGTTGATTTTGCTGCTCCTTGGATGCTGCCTGAACTGCTGTGCTCTTCCAGCACCACTAATCCAGAATCTGGTTTCCAGCATCTGCAGTCATTGTTTTTACCTTGAGTGAATCCTTAGAGTACAAAGAAAGTAGGAGTATACTTAAGAGGGAAATCAGGAGGGCAAAACGGAGACATGAGATAGCTTTGGCAAATAGAATTAAGGAGAATCCAAAGGGGTTTTACAAATATATTAAGGACAAAAGGGTAACTAGAGAGAGAATAGGGCCCCTCAAAGATCAGCTTGGCGGCCTTTGTGTGGAGCCACAGAAAATGGGGGAGATACTAAATGAATATTTGGTATCAATATTTACTGTGGAAAAGGAAATGGAAAATATAGACTGTATGGAAATAGATGGTGACATCTTGCAAAATGTCCAGATTACAGAGGAGAAAGTGCTGGATGTCTTGAAATGGTTAAAGGTGGATAAATCCCCAGGACCTGATCAGGTGCACCCAAGAACTCTGTGGGAAGCTAGAGAAATGATTGCTAGGCCTCTTGCTGAGATATTTGTATCATCAATAGTCACAGGTGAGGTGCCGGAAGACTGGAGGTTGGCAAACGTGGTGCCACTGTTTAAGAAGGGTGGTAAGTGAGACCAGTGAGCCTGAACGTGGTGGGCAAGTTGTTGGAGGGAATCCTGAGGGACAAGATGTACATGTATTTGGAAAGGCAGGACTGATTCGGCATAGTCAACATGGCTTTGTGTGTGGGAAATCATGTCTCTCAAACTTGATTGAGTTTTTTGAAGTACAAAGAAGATGAGGACAGAGCAGTAGATGTGATCTATATGGACTTCAGTAAGGCGTTCGACAAGGTTCCCCATGGGAGACTGATTAGCAAGGTTAGATCTCACGGAATACAGGGAGAACTAGCCATTTGGATACAGAACTGGCTCAAAGGTAGAAGACAGAGGGTGATGGTGGAGGGTTGTTTTTCAGACTGGAGGCCTGTGACCAGTGGAGTGCCACAAGGATCGGTGCTGGGCCCTCTACTTTTTATCATTTACATAAATGATTTGGATGCAAGCATAAGAGGTACAGTTAGTAAGTTTGCAGATGACACCAAAATTGGAGGTGTAGTGGACAGCGAAGAGGGTTACCTCAGATTACAACAGGATCTGGACGAGATGGGCCAATGGGCTGAGAAGTGGCAGATGGAGTTTAATTCAGATAAATGCGAGGTGCTGCATTTTGGGAAAGCAAATCTTAGCAGGACTTATACACTTAATGGTAAGGTCTTAGGGAGTGTTGCTGAACAAAGAATGCAGGTTCATAGCTCCTTGAAAGTGGAGTCGCAAGTAGATAGGATAGTGAAGAAGGCGTTTGGTATGTTTTCCTTTATTGGTCAGAGTATTGAGTACAGGAGTTGGGAGGTCATGTTGCGGCTGTACAGGACATTGGTTAGGCCACTGTTGGAATGTTGCATGCAATTCTGGTCTCCTTCCTATCAGAAAGATGTTGTGAAACTTGAAAGGGTTCAGAAAAGATTTACAAGGATGTTGCCAGGGTTGGAGGATCTGAGCTATAGGGAGAGGCTGAACAGGCTGGGGCTGTTTTCCCTGGAGCATCGGAGACTGAGGGGTGACCTTATAGAGGTTTACAAAATTATGAGGGGCATGGATAGGATAAATAGGCAAAGTCTTTTCCCTGGGGTCAGGGAGTCCAGAACTAGAGGGCACAGGTTTAGGGTGAGAGGGGAAAGATATAAAAGAGACTTGAGGGGCAACGTTTTCACGCAGAGGGTGGTATGTGTATGGAATGAGCTGCCAGAGGATGTGGTGGAGGCTGGTACAATTGCAACATTTAAGAGGCATTTGGATGGGTATATGAATAGGAGGGGTATGGAGGGATATGGGCCGGGTGCTGGCAGGTGGGACAAGATTGGGTTGGGATATCTGGTCGGCATGGACAGGTTGGACCGAAGGGTCTGTTTCCATGCTGTAAATAGCTATGACTCTATATCTCCTATGTTCACATCAAAATCATTTATATAAATGACGAAAAGTACTGGACCCGGCATCAATCCTTGTGGCACACCACTGGTCATAGGCCTCTGGTCTGAAAAGTAACCCTTCCAGCCAGTTCTGTATCCAAATGGCTAGTTCTCCACTTCACGTAAATATATCTTAGTACTTGTGTTCACTGAAATACTTGGTTACTTTGTGAGGTGGTAGTGTGGTACCAAAGAGATTTTACATTGTGTGTCACAGACAAAGAATTAAGCCTCGTCCTTGTTCCTGTATGAAGACAGGAAAACAAGTCTTGGCAGATTATAATAAAGCAAACATTTTGTTGGAATTCATTTGCTGGGGTGGGGTTGGCGTTCGGATTAGTGCTGGGGCTAGGGCTACGGTTTGGGCTTGGGCTTGGGATCGGGTCAGAGTTAGGATTAGGATCAGAGTTAAGATTTGGGCTTGAATTAGGGTTACGGATGAGTTTATGACTAGGGTTGGGTTAGAGCATAGGTTAGGGTTAAATTGTCGGTTTTGGCAAGGGTTAGATCCAAAGTTCGCATTAAATTGTGGACTTGGGTTAAGGTTAGGACCAAGGCTAGAGTTAGGGCCAGACTTAGTTATGATTCAGGCTTGGGTTTAGGTAAGGGTTCAGGTTCAGAGTGCGTGCTGGGTCATGCGTTAGGGTTAGAATAAGGCTTAGCGCTAGGGCCAGTCTAAAGTTTAAGATTCGGGTTGGGGCTTGGGTTACGGGTGGGGTTACGGTTTGGTTTGGTTAGGGCTCAGGTTCGAGTTAAGTTGCAGGCTTGGGTTCAGGCTCAGGTCAGGGCTTGGTCTTGGTTCTGGTTTGGCCATAGGTGATGTTTACATTTCGTGTTAAGGTTTGGGTAGGATGAGAGTGAGAATTTGGGGTACCATTTCGAGCTATGGCAAAGCTACTGGAGGCTTTTGGGTTAGGGCTAGAATTGGGGTTGTTAGGGTTAAGGTTGGCATTGGGATTAGGGGCAGGGCCAGAGTTAGGGTTAGGATTCCAGCTTGGGCTTGGATTTGAGTTTGGGTTAGGGCCAAGTCTAGGGCAAGGGTTCGGACTGGGGTTTTGGCTAGGGCTTGTGGTAAGGTTAGGATTGGGTTAGGGGTTGGGCTTGGTCTAGTGTTAGGGTTAAGTTGTAGGCTTGGTATTGGGTTAGCATTAAGATTAGGCTTTATGCTAGAGTTAGGGTTCGGGTAGGATAGGGTTCAAGCTGGGGTTAGGACGAGGCTCGAGGGGCATGGTGGCTCAGTGGTTAGCATTGCTGCCTCACCGCGTCAGGGACATGGGTTCGATTCCAGCCTTAGGCAACTTGTTTATCTATGTGGAGTTTGCACATTCTCCCTATGTCTGCGTGGGTTTCCTCCAGATACTCTGGTTTTCTCCCACATTCCAAAAGATGTGGAGGTTACGTGAATCGACCATGCTAAATTGCCCATAGTTTTAGGTACATTAGTCTGTGGTAAATGTAGGGAAATGAGCCTGGGTGGGGTATTCTTCAGCAGGTCAGTGTGGACTTCTTGGACTGGAGGGCCTGTTTCCACGCTGTAGGAAATCTTTAAAAAAAAATCTAGTGGTTAGGGTTTTGTCTTAGGTGTGCATTGGCATTAGAGCTAGGAGAAAGTGAGGACTGCAGATGCTGGAGATCAGAGCTGAAAAATGTGTTGCTGGAAAAGCGCAGCAGGTTAGGCAGCATCCAAGGAACAGGAGAGTCGACGTTTCGGGCATAAGCCCTTCCTCAGGAATGAGGAGGGTATGCCAAGCAGGCTAAGATAAAAGGTAGGAAGGAGGGGCGTTGGGAATGCAATAGGTGGAAGGAGGTTAAGGTGAGGGTGATAGGCCGGAGAGGTTGGGAAGAAGATTGCAGGTCAAGAAGGTGGTGCTGAGTCCGAGGGTTGGGACTGAGATAAGGTAGGGGGAGGGGAAATGAGGAAGCTGAAGAAATCTGCATTCATCCCTTGTGGTTGGAGGGTTCCTAGGCGGAAGATGAGGCGCTCTTCCTCCAGGCGTCTTGTTGCCATGGATTGGCGATGGAGGCGGCCAAGGACCTGCATGTCCTTGGCGGAGTGGGAGGGGAGTTGAAGTGTTCAGCCACGGGGCGGTTGGGTTGGTTGGTGCGGGTGTCCCAGAGGTGTTCTCTGAAACGTTCCGCAAGTAGGCGGCCTGTCTCCCCAATGTAGAGGAGGCCACATCGGGTGCAGCGGATGCAGTAAATGATGTATGTGGAGGTGCAGGTGAATTTGTGACTGATATGAAAGGATCCCTTGGGGCCTTGGAGGGAAGTGAGGGGGGAAGGTGTGGGCACAGGTTTTGCATTTCTTGCGGTTGCAGGGGAAGGTCCCGGGAGGTTGGGTTGGTGGGGGGTGTGGACCTGACGAGGGAATCGCGGAGGGAGTGGTCTTTCCGGAATGCTGATAGGGGAGGAGTGGGAAATATATCCTTGATGGTGGGGTCCGTTTGGAGGTGGCGGAAATGACGAAGGATGATGAGATGTATCTGGAGGTTGATGGGGTGCTAGGTGAGGTAAATTTAGGGATTGTGTTCGGGTTGAGTAAGGGCTTTGGAAAGGTCTAAGGTAAGGGTTAGAATTATAGACCAGTGAGCCTTACTTCAGTTGTTGGTAAAGTGTTGGAAAAGGTTATAAGAGATATAATCTCTTATAAAGGTTATAATCATCTAGAAAAGAATAATTTGATTAGAGATAGTCAGCACAGTTTTGTGAAGGGTAAGTCATGCCTCACAAACCTTATTGAGTTCTTTGAGAAGGTGACCAAACAGGTAGATGAGAGTAAACCGGTTGATGTGGTGTATATGGATTTCAGCAAAGCGTTCGATAAGGTTCCCCACAGTAGGCTATTGTACAAAATGCGGAGGAATGGGATTGTGGGAGATATAGCAGTTTGGATCAGTAATTGGCTTGCTGAAAGAAGACAGAGGGTGGTGGTTGATGGGAAATGTTCATCTTGGAGTCCAGTCACTAGTGGTGTACCGCAAGGGTCGGTGTTGGGTCCACTGCTGTTCGTCATTTTTATAAATGACCTGGATGTGGGCGTAGAAGGGTGGGTTAGTAAATTCGCAGACAACACTAAGGTCGGTGGAGTTGTAGATAATAACGAAGGATGTTGTAGGTTACAGAGAGATAGATAAGCTGCAGAGCTGGGCTGAGAGGTGGCAAATGGAGTTTAATGCGGACAAGTGTCAAGTGATTTACTTTGGTTGGAGTAACCGGAATGCAAAGTACTGGGCTATAATGGTAAGATTCTTGGTAGTGTCGATGAGCAGAGAGATCTGTGTCCAGGTACACAGATCCTTGAAAGTTGCCACCCAGGTTGACAGGGTTGTTAAGAAGGCATACAGTGTTTTAGCTTTTATTAATCGAGGGATCGAGTTCCGGAACTATGAGGTTATGCTACTGCTGTACAAAACTCTGGTGTGGCCGCACTTGGAGTATTGTGTACAGTTCTGGTCACCACATTATAAGAAGGATGTGGAAGCTTTGGAAAAGGTGCAGAGAAGATTTACTAGGATGTTGCCTGGTATGGAGGGGAGGTCTTACGAGGAAAGGCTGAGGAACTTGAGGCTGTTTTCGTTGGAGAGAAAAAGGATGAGAGGTGACTTAATAGAGACAAATAAGATAATCAGAGGGTTAGATAGGGTGGACAGGGAGAGCCTTTTTCCAAAGTATGGTGACGGCGAGCATGAGGGGACATAGCTTTAAATTGAGGGGAGATAGATATAGGACAGATGTCCGAGGTAGTTTCTTTACTCAGAGTAGTAAGGTTATGGAATGCTTTGCCTGCAACGGTAGTAGATTCGCCGACTTTAAGGGCATTTAAGTCGTCATTGGACAAACATATGGATGGACATGGAATAGTGTAGGTTAGATGGACTTCAGATTGGTATGACTGCTCGGCGCAACATCGAGGGCCGAAGGGCCTGTACTGCACTGTAATGTTCTATGTTCTAATTAGCATAGGTTTGTTGTTAGAGTAACGGTTAAGGTTTGGGTTAGGGTTTGGGCCTGAATTAGGACTAAGATTTGGGTTGGTGCTTGGATTAGGGCTAGGGCTTGAGCAAGGAGTGGGATTAGGGTTAAGGTAAGGATTAGGATTAGGTTTAGTGTTATGCTGAGGGCTAGACTTAATGTTTAGTTTAGGGCTAGGGTCACAGTTCGGGTAGGGTTAGGTCTTAGGTGAAAGTCAAGGTTGCTGTTGGACTCGGTCAGGGTTGGGGTTAGGTTTAATGGTAGGGTTAGGGTTGGGGCTAGGGATAGAATTAACGTTAGGGTTGATTTAGGACTTGGGCTTCTTTACGGTTTGGGCTGGAGTTAAAATTAAGTTTAGTGGTAAGACTGGAGGTAGGTTTGGGGTGAGGGCTAGCCTAAGTGTTAGGATTGTGATTAAATTGGCGGCTATGGTTCAGCTCTGCAGCAATCCTCTTCTATTCTTGCTGCCAAGGTGCATTGTCTCATTTTGCCACATTATATCCAATTTGCCAAGTTTTGGCAGACTCACTTAACCTGTCTACGTTCCTTGTTGACTGTCATCCTCACCACTTGCCTTCTCATAAATTTTTGAATCATTCACAAACTTAGCTATTGTAAATTGACTTTCCTTATCCAAGTTACTAATACACTATAAGTAATCATGGCCCCAGCATTGATCCCTCTAGTATTCAGTAAATGCAGGTTGCCATACTAAAAATGGCCCCCTTAGTACAACTCTACCTTCGTACAACAGCGAAGTTTGCGAATGATTCAAAAATAGATGAGAAAGTAAGTGGTGAGGATGACAGTCTATAAGGGATATAGACAGGTTAAGTGAGTAGGCTAAAGCTTGGGTTTTAGTTTCTCAGTTGCATCTGAAGCTACTGGAATCTCAACAGGGTTGGAAGTTTCAGCGAATGTCTCCTGGCTGCTACTCTCTGAATTTTCTCAATGTTTTTTTCCCTCCTGGATTGGAGAACTGCCTGTGAGAATCTGTCTGAATTGCCTTTTTTTTCCAAGGGGTATGTTTATGGGATGTAACTATATTGGAACAGTTAATTAGTAATAGCTTCTGTATATATTATTCAGTTAAACTTTCCAATTGAGTTGTTATTCTAAGTTTGTCTTTCTCTTGTTTATATTTTAATGATAGTATTTAAATAAACTGTTTTTACTTAACATGGTGTAGTTTGACCAGCTGCATTGCATCCAGAACATGGCATTCCACATTTGCCTTTCAAATAAGAAAAGGTTAGGTTCTCGGCGATGTCATAAAATATTTTGAGAGGATCTTGTCTGGACAATAACACACCAGAACCGCACTCTTCTACCGTGGTACTGGTGCTGCACAACATGAAAATGTGTACTGTTGCCTGTGGCAGAAAGTTCCATGTGAGGTCAGTGTGAGGTATAATTCCAGATACAACACAGAATGCCAGTGTTCTCAAAAGGATAGTATTTCCATATTTGTCATGGAAGTCAGGACCAAGTTTACGCTCAGCTTTTCTTGCTGCGACTTAGTGAATACTCCAACTGGATTGAGAGCAGGCTGCTGGCTATTAAAAATAGGGACTTTCTTGAGGATAGGTTGTACTTACTCTCTTTGGAATTTAGAAGAACAACAAGACCTTAATGACACATGTAAGACTCTTAGTGACAACTCAGGAGAGATGTGGAAAGGTTGTTTCCTCTGTTGGAGAAACTAGGACCAGAGTGTATAATCTCAGAGTAAGTGTTTGCCCAGTTAAGAGGAGGAATTTCTTGTGTCGGTAATGAAATTGTGAAATTCTTTCCACAGAGTTATCAATGCTGAGATACAGATTGTTACCCTTATGGCAATCTAGGGTTATGGAGAAAAGGCAGGAAAGTCGAGTTGTGAGTATAAGCAGATCAGTTATAATCTCATTGAATGGTGGCACAGTCTTAGTGGCTTGAATGGCCTCCTTTTGCTCCTACATATCATGATCACTCTTCAGGAGTGGAAGGTGGATGAACAGACCAAGTGTTATCAAAAATTGAGAATGGATGATTTGAATTGTCTCCAGTCTCCATGCTGTACCAATTACCTTTCGTATGTTGGATCCTGTAGTACATTATATAGAAAAAAGGCATGATCACAACAGAGCTGGGACAACTAGCTTCCTTCAGAGTCATTCCATGAAAACACCAGATTAAGAAAGGCACCACTTGCAGGGAATTGAGAGAGAGAGAGAGAGAGAGAGAGAGAGAGACCCTAGATCTGAGCCAGACGACGTAGGTTCAAGTCCTACCTGCTCCAGAGGAGTGTAAGATCACCTCTGAAAAGGTTGATTAGAACAAATCTCAGTAACTCTTTCATATAATAATCTATGTTCCTGAGAATGAATTCAGAAATAGTATATGCATGCAATTTGAAACAAATATTTGTTTTGATTTTTTGTAAAAACATGATTAACAATTGCTTTTTGTGTACTTTTTTGGGAAATAAACAGAAACCAAAAGATCACATTGATTGGCAAAAGGAAAGAGTTCTGTCAACATTAGATCGACTGGCACGTCATGTGGAAGTTGAAAAGCAGCTGAAGGAAGAGAAGTGCAAAGCTTTCCAAGTAAGTTCCGAACAAGTAAGCAGCCGTCAAGGTTTTGGAACTGGTGTCTTTTGTTTTTGGTAATTGTATTAAGGAAGTGTATTTCTGGAAAGACCAAAGAACTTGTCCATCCCAAGTTCTCCTCAAGAAGGTGGTGGGCTCCCGCTGAATAGTTTAAGCACTTCTGTTGTGAGGGAAGCTATTCCAGGATTTTGATCCAGTGACAATGAAGGAATTCTAAATTACAATACCAAATCAGGATAGTGTGTGACGTGAAGAAGACTTGCAGTGGGTGGTGTTTCCGTAGACCTGTTACCTTTACTGTGATGAATGGTGGAGTTTGTGCATTTGGACAGTGCTGTCAAAGGACCCTTGGCAAGTTTCTCTAATTCATTTTGTGGATGGGGTTTGCTGTGTTTGAGGAAATGTGAGGACATTGAACAGCGTCATGACAAGACTGCCAATTTATATTATGGATTAGTTCTCTTTTACAGCAGAAGAAATTTGAGATTCTAGATGCTTCAGAGAATAAAGCAGTAAGATTCCATTGTTTTGATCAAACAAAATAACCTTTATTACACAAAGTTAGACAGCTAACACAATCTATAATATGTATGTACAACTTGTACTTTAACATTTGGAATATGGTTTAAAGAGGAACTGGTTGAAAACCTTACAGAACACAACTAGCAGATGTGCTTAACCAGATCCCACGGATTTGTCAGCAAACTCCTCCCACCCCCAATGTTCAGGATACCAAAGAATCACCAATTCTTATTTGGAGTTGTTTGTCTGTTTTCTAACAGATTCCAATTCTACATTTTTCAAGATCGATCTTTGGAAATTTATCACAAGCCACTCCATCACACTGCTTGAATGCCCTGGTTGTGCATTCGCATCCCTTGCATTCTACTGAATTCCTGAGGCTGCACACCTTCTCATGGGCACAATTCCAGTTGATTCGCAGTGAGCTATAGCAGTTAAGCTAGCACTGCCCCGGGTGTTCTCTTAACTCTAATATTTCTCAGCTATGTACCAAGCAAATATTGCTTGTGGACTTCTTTCACCCTGGTCTTGACTGCACTGAATTTTCAAAGGCACACAGAGCTGCTTCTGAGCACTCACTTTGTAGCCAGCAACCTTCTACCACATTCGCCACTCCTCAAGACATTTTGCAAAACCTGACTGTCTGAAACGTACTAAACACAGACCCTCAGCTGTCTGAAACCTCTTCTCCCAGCTCCTAACCATCGTCCAGTTCCCCAACTTGCTTTGTCCATACTGTGAATTGTAAAGTGGTCACGGTTTTATGCCACCACTACATGCAAGCATAATATGCCATTGAAGAACCTGGAATGCTGGACTGAGCATCTACGATTTGTTCAGCCTGTGCACATATTGGAACTTTTAGAGCATGCCAGAATTTGGAGTTTGCCTCCCTACAAACTTCCCCCATGCCCCCTGAAGAGGCAGGTAAGTCAGTGTTTCCAAACAATAGTTAGAGGAATGATGGTCAAGCAAACTTTGTTTTGTCCTTGATGTTGAGGGAATCTGAACCTGGCTCTAACTTTAAGGATAATCCTTTCACATAAATTTATAATGGATAATAGGAGAGAGCTTGTGAGAAACTAATCTAATGATTTAGTCCCTATTTGCAGTTGGATAAGATTGGTTTGTTTTATTTCTAAATTTAAAAGTCTTTTGGATGAAGTTTGGGCAGAATTGAGAAATAGAGAACTTGCAAGATTTCAGAAGTTACTTGGAGACTTGCTTACTGCTGTGACAATATAACTGAATGAGTACTCCTGATCTGTCTAAAACCAGTATACATGCAATCTTCACTCTGGCTTCATCTCTGCCTCTAATTCCAAATCCTTTACTTCCTATCATCTGATAAACATAAAGTTATTGTAAATTATGTAGGGCTTTGGTGAGTCAAACTCTTAAGGTAATTTTTGGCCAATTAGGGATGCTGTAATGGGGAGAAATTATGCTGCTCAAACTGTTGTGAACCTTGGAACCAGCGAACTGTGGATACTCTGTTGTTGAGTATATTCGAGATAGATCTCAATAGAGTTCACGTATGAACAATTTTGTGGAAATGGGGATGGTGCGTTAAGGTGAGGTTGAAGTGGATGATCAACCATAGATTTGTTGAATGGTGGAGCTGGGTGAAAGGATCAAATAGTTCAACTGTTTAGTAGGTAAACAACTTTGTGTCTACCCAAATATTTTGTTATTTTAAACCTAGTGGCCCCTCAGTCTTTTCCTTTATAATATATAGTGAAACGATTAATTATCACCTCATCAGTCTATTCTTGGTCATCAGTAAAGTGATGGAAGATGTCATCAACAGAGTTATCAAGATCACCTGCCCATTAACGTCCAATTTGGGTTCCACCAGGGCCAATGAGTTCCTGATCTCATTACAGTTTTGGTTCAAACATGGACAAGAGAGCTGAATTCTAGACGTGCGGTGGGAGTAACAAGCCCTTGACATCAAGGCCACATTCAACCAAGTGTGAAATCAAGGAACCCTAGCGAAATTAGAAGCATGTGAATCAGGGAGCAAATTCTCTGCTGGTTGGATTCATACCTAACACAAAAGAAGATGGTCGTTGGAGGTCAGTCATCTCAGCTCCAGGATACCTCTGCAGGAGTTCCTCCGGGTAGTGTCTTAGGTCCAACCACCTTCAGCTGCTTCACTAATGACCTTCTCTCCATCAGGTCAAAAGTAGGGATGATTGCACATGTTCAGCACTATTCACAATTCCTCTGATACTGAAGCTGTCCATGTTCAAACAAATGCAACAAGATCTGGACATTATCCAGGTCTGTTTTGGCAAGTGTTAGGTAACATTTGCATCACACAAATGTCAGGCAATGACCATCTTGAATAAGAGACAGTCTAACCACCACCCTTTGGTATTCGGTGTTATCAATGTGCTGGGGGGTTACCATTGATCAGAAACTCCGCTGGATTTGGCGTGTAAACACAGTGGCTACAAGAGCAGGTCAGAGGCCTCAGGCACTGTTTGCTTTAACTGCTGTCTTCATTTGCACTCCACATTGAATGATCTGTGCACATATGCACCCAGGTCCATCTACTGTACCCCATTTAGAATTTTGTTTTATATTGTCCTTCACTGTTCTTCCTACCAAAGTTACCCATAACTGAGAGACACAAAATGGCTGACAAGCTATTAAACAGAATCAAAAGCCTGGTCCAGAATTTAAGTGAGATCATGAGTTTACATGATGGTACCTTTCTATAGGGGTTATTCCAAGGTGAAAGAGTCCTGCACAAACAACAGATGCAAAAGGGTTTATTAGACAGTTTAAGTTCAAGGACAGATAGTTTAAAGATTTGTTACAAACATTGAAGTGAAAAGTAAGCTTTCATGATAACAAACACAAATTAACTCATGGGATTATGGCTTGTAAAGATCTAGAGGATCAGGCAAGTTCATTAAACTATGACAGTGATTTCTCATTAATGAAATGATGTCCCAATAGGTGAAAAGAGTTAGTCGGGACAAAGGCAGTAAATCTCATCCCAGAAGACAGTGTGCAATCAGCCTTGGACATGGTACGGCTGTGAAATCAGACAAAGACATTTCGCAGTAATTAATTGTTTCTTTGAAGTTATTTGCAATATTAAGAAATAGGTTCTAGTTAAAGTTCCTTCAGATTTCAACACAATTATAAATACACATATGGAACAAAAATACAAAATTATTAAAAGCATTGGGGAAAAGATTCAAATAAAAATGTGCAAGTTAACTAGTCTCAGATAGTAAAATGGCCTTCCCCTTATCATTAAAGGACTGTCTTGTGTGCACTAAGAAACAAATTGCTCACAACTCATTAACGAAAGAATACTAACAGTAGGGCTAGATATAAAACTTTACCTATATAATAGAATTAATATTATGAATCTTACAGCAGTTGTTAAAAAGCAAGGGTCTCGAAATGGTCCTCGCTGGACCTTCACAAATCTTCGTCCAGCCGGAAAAATGTCAATTGATCATTTTTCTGTGTCCTATCGTTCAGCCAATTTTGTTTCCATATTTTTATGGTCCTTTTTATGCAATGACCATAACTTTCTTCACAAGTCTCTTATGTGTCACTGTATCAAATACCTTAAGGAAATCCGTGTATAACACATCAAGTTTTATCTCATTGACTCTTTATTTATCTATTCATGAAACTTCGTGAGTTAAGCATGATTTTTTCATTAGAAATCCATGCTAACTCCTCTCAATCAACCCACCTTTCTCAATGTGACTACTAATTCTATCTCAAATAATTTGTTCTAAAAGATTCCCCACCACTGGTTAAACTGACTGGTCTGTAATTGCTGTCTTTTGGGGCCTTCTTGAGCAAGGCTGTAATGTTTACAATTCTCCAGTCTTGTGGTACTCCAGGGAGGACTGAAAGGTTATGCCCAGCATCTCTGTAGTTTCTCCTCTCGTTTTCCTTAAATCCTTGGATGTTTACCATCTGGTCCTGCTACCTTGTCTGCTTTAAGTGCTAGCCGCCAAAAGTGAGGACTGCAGATGTTGGAGATTAGAGTTGAGAGTGTGGTGCTGGAAAAGCACAACAGGTCAGGCAGCATCCTGATGAAGGGCTTTTGCTCAAAATGTTGATTTTCCTGCTCCTTGGATGCTGCTTGACCTGCTGTGCTTTTCCAGTGTCACACTCTTGGCTTTAAGTGCCAGCAGTCCATCTAAGACTACTTACTTATTAATTTTGAGCCCTTTTAGTGATGCGTTTCCTCCTTAGTCAACATGGCCTGGAATCAATCCCTCTTTCATAAAGACCGTTGCAAAGTATTTGTTTAACACCACAACCATGCCTCCTGCTGTTGTGTGTAGATTCCCTTTGTGGTCTTTTATCAGTTCTAGAAATTCTTTAACCATTCTTTTTCGACGTATATGCCTGGAGAAGATTTGGGATTCCCTTCTGTAAACTAGTAGTATTTTCTCCTACTACTTTGCTTGTCTAATTTCTTGTTCCTCCTCTCCAAGACTTTGGAATTGCTTTTTATTCTCTGTTGTATTTTCAGCCTTACACATGTAAGCATTTTTATTTCTAATTTTAATTTCTACCTCCTTGTCCTACTTTTCCCATTTGAGGGGCTATACTTTGACAACACCAAAATTATCTGCTCTTTGAAGGTAGCCATTGTTCAGTTACTGTATTTTCTACCTTTCGTTCCATTCATTCTGCAGATCTGCTGTTGCCCCATTGGAGTCAGTTCTCTGCCAGTTGATTTTTCTAACCCTGGATTGTTGAATGTCATTCACCTCCAACAACTTGATGCAACCATCACTATCTCTGAAATGTTCTGCCGCTCACGGTTAAAACTTACAAGAGAAACAACTATACAAAGCTTAAATAGGGATGCTTACAAAGCAGTGAGGACAGATCTTGCTGGAGTGGACTGGGAAAGGAGTTTAGCAGCAAAGACAGTTGAGGAACCTTGACAGATGTTTAAGAAGATGGTTCATAGCTCACAACAAAGCTGCATCCCAATGACAGAAGGATTCAAGGAATATAATGAGCCAATGATTAATCAGCAAAGTTAACGATAATATCAAATTGTGGAAAGAACATACAATATGGCAAAGATTATTGGGTAAGCCAGGATTGGCAAAGATTTGAAAATCAACAAAACAGGACCAAAAAGAATAAAGACAATTGATGGTAAAATTGCTAGTAGTATCAAGATGGACAGACAGCAAGAGCTCCTTTCAAAAAAAGGGTAACAGAGACTGCAGTTAACTTAGGCCCATTGGAGAACAAGGCTGTGAAAATTATAAAGGGGGGGGGGGGGGGGGGCAGGAATGGCTGAGAGGTTAAATATATACTTTTGTCTCAACCTTCACAATAGAAGTGACTAGTAGCATCCCAAAACTACTAAATAATCAAGGGGCAAGAAGAGAGAGGAATTGGCTATTTTCTACTTTATAAGATTGGCAACACCTGACATATTTTTTGGGATTTCCTGAGATTGTGAAAGATGCTCTATTTGTTTTTACATTTTACTAACTACTTGGCAGAGGTACGTTTAAGTAGTTCAATGAGTCAGCATTTAAAGTGCATTCTCTGAAAGGCCTGGCGATACATTTGAAAGACATCAGGAGTTGGTGCAGTGATTGCTTTTGGATTGATTTCCAGAAAGCAATTGGGTAAAACAAATCAAGCATATTTCCATATTACAAGTAGCCTTCTGTACATTTGCTGACAGCAAGTGAAAGATGCCGATTTGAAGTGAGAGAAACATTTAAAGTTTTAAAACTATTGTTTCTTTCTGCATAAACTTAAACCAATTGTGCTATTCAGTCAGTTCATGTCTGATCTGTACTTAGCTGCAGTTGTCCACTTTTTCTCCATGTTCTTTGGTACTGTACCACCAGTAGATTATTGTTCAATGTATACTGTGTCAGAATGCAGAACATGGTCCATTATCCAACGATGAATAATTTGTATTCGCGGTTTTCTCAGTGGTGGTTTAACATTGCTGTTCACTCACGATGAGGAGTCAGGTCACAAGTCTATCCTGGCCAGAACAGAAATTGAATCTCTGTCACTGGTGTTAATCTTAAGCCTGTTGTAGTCATCTTGTTAACTCCTTCTCAGTCTATGGATTTTAATCATCAGCAATTCAGTTGATCGATCCAACAGCAACTGCTGTTTTTTTTCGGAGAACACTGGATTTCTACAGGCCACATTCAGTGCAGAGATCTTAGTGGGTTGTGGGCTAGAGGAGGTAAGAGATGCCAACTCACCAGCTGCTGTGCGTCAGTCATGACTCCTCATTGGGACCTGCAAATGTGTTTTTTCTTTGCAAGAAATTAGCCTGCAGAGAACAGAGAGGCATTTCCCTAAGGTTACCTGGACAACAGCTCTGGCAACCGTGGGATAAACAGCTTATGCTAGACTGTTATGTGGTTCATGTTATGCCATTATTACTATCAGGAAACTTGGTTTCTAAAGTGGACAGACAGTATATAGTTTTATGTTTGATTTGCATTTCAATGGTGAGTGTATATGTGTTTTAAAAAAGACTAATTTCTGAGACTGGTGAAGGGTTTTCTGAAAATGTGTTGATTTCCATTTAAATGAGACTTATAAAATCTTTGAGGTCATTAATCCAGTACCTTTGAAAAAGGGTAAAAGAAAAATTTTGGCTATATCCTAGCAACAAGGTGCTTCTGACAGAGGGGACAGACACAGAAACAAGTTTCTTTTTGGAAAAAACAACATCAAGAATGGCCATGAGTGTGCAGGTTTCTTTCAGGGTGAGAGGCAAGTCATTCAGAGAGAAATAGACCTGTAACTTCAGCGCAGTTTAACAGTCTCAAAAATAGTGCAGAAGAAAATAAGTCCTGAGTGGGTTAATGTCAGTTAGATAAGAGCTCCAGAAACAGAAGGCTATTGAAGAGGAGCTTTAAGAACCCATGTTAAGAAATAAATGAGCTGTGATAGTCATTTGTTTAAGAGCCTCATTGAGTCATTAACTAAAACAAATTGAATGCGGAAAAGAAACCAACTGTCCAGGCCTTTAAATTGAAAACAGGGTGATTCTTCACTGAGATTTGTGTATCTAGATTGTTGATCAAGGCAATAAGGTGGAACCTTTTTATTTCTGTTAATTTTAATAAGACTGTTTCAAATAGATGTTGTACTGCGTAAAAATATTTTGTTAGAATAAACTTTGTTTGTTAGAAATACATTGGAAGCTTGTGAGTTTAGTCACTGGCCACCCATATTAAACAAATTGTAAAAATAAAACTTATGGTCTATCAAGTCAGATTTCTCTTTGGGATCTGACCTGGCCAATATTTCCATCAGCTGGGATCATAACACTGACCATGGTGCGTGCATCTGTGTGTGTGTGTTTGTGTGAGAGAGAGAAAACACAAGTGGGGGAAATAGTAAAGTAAATCAGTAACAGCCAAATTTGTTACACCGTGGTTAGCTATGCTGCACGGGGGAGGAGGAGAAAGTTTGAGAATGCAGTAGTTACAGGGGATTCAGTTGTAAGGGGAATAGATGAGTGTTTCTGTGGCCACAAACAAGACTCCAGGGACGTACATCGCCTCCATGGCAATAGGGTTAAGGATGTCTCAACAGTTACAAGACAACATCATCAGGGTCTACAGCCAGTGGTTATGGTACCAATGACATCGGTTTAAACAAAAGCAATGAGGTTCTAAAGGCAGAATATAAGGAGTTAGGAGGTAAATTGAACATTGGACCTCAAAGTTTGTGATCTCAGGGTTGCTACCAGTGCCACATGCAAAATAACATAGAAATTACAGAATAGATGAATACGTGGCTGGAAAGATTATACAAGGGGGTGGGTTTCAGATTCCCAGAACATGGCAATCAGCTTTGGGAGAGGTGGGACCAGTACAAACTGGACAGGTTATACCTGAGCAGAACCAGGACTGATATCCGAGGGCAAGTATTTGTTAGTGAGATTGTGACTAGTACAAACTAGAATGGGTGATGGGATCCGCCGAAGCAGGGTTAGAAGGGAAAGAGAACTAAGGACCACAATTTTTAAAAAAAACAGTAAAATATGAAAACCAGTTGACAGGGAATCAAGGGCAAGTAGCATATGGGGCCAAAGTACAAATAAAAGTGAGGCTGCTTAAAAATGGCGAAAAAGTCACCCGAAAGGCTATCTTTGTACACTAGCACAAAGCATTCCGAATAAGCTATTCGGACTAACAGCACAAATTGCGGTAAATGGACATGATCTCATGGTCACGAGAAGATTGGAACTGAGATACTTAACATTTAGGGATATTTGACCTTTTGCAAAGACAGGAGGGAAGAAAAAGGTAGTGGAGTAGTGTTAAAAAGAGATGAAATAAAAACAGTTGTGAGAAATGGTCATGGGATTAAATGATGTACAGTCCACTTGACTGGAGGTAAATAACAGCAAAGAAAAGAAGTCATTGGTAGGAATAGTGTATAGACCCCCAACAATAACCACGTTGTAGGAAAGTGAACAAATCAACAAATGATAACATGTTAAAAAGGATAGAGCAATAATTATGGGTGACTTTAATCTTGTTGATTGAGCCATATAAGTTGGAAAGGGTAGCTACAAAAATGAATTAATAGTATGCATTAGAGCTAGTTTCCTAGAGCAGTTTGCCATGAAGCCAACTAGGAACAGGTATCCTGGTAATAGGTAATGGTTAAATAGACATTAATAAATCACCTCTGAGTAAAAGATGCCCCAGGTATTAGTGATCATAACATGAAAGAATTTAATTTTCAGTTTGAGTGTGAGAAGCTTGCATCGGAAATAACTGTCTAACATGAAGGGCATTACAGTGAAATGAGGATGGAGTTAACTAAAGTGGACTGGGCAAGCAGATGAGCAGGAAAAGCAGTAAACAAGCAGTAGTAGACATTTCAGGAAGTAATTCCCGACTCAACAAAAATATATTCCAGTAAGGCAGAAAGATTCTGAGAGGGATAAATCAACCATGGCTAACCAAGGACTTCAAGGATTGTATAAAGTTGAAAGATAAAGCATATACGGAGGCAAAAGTCAGTGATTAGCCCCAAAGTGGGATAAATTCAGAATCCAGTAAAGGAAATTTTAAAAAAAATAAAATTAAAGGACAATCTCACAAGGAATATGAAAAACATCTTGTAAAGATATAAATTGGAAGAGAGAGGTCAAAGTGAACATGGACCCATTAGAAAATGAATCCAGGGAGGTAGTTATTCCATGTTGGAAATAGCAGCGGAGTTGTGCAGGTATTTTGCATCAGTCTTTATGGTGGATGATACTTCAAACATCCCGTTAATACTGAAGAATATGGGAGGGGGATTGAGTACTGTCATCATCACTAGAGCAGTATTTTGCAAACTAATGGGGCTAAAGGCAAATAAGTCCCCCTGGTCCAGATGACTTGTATCTGAGGATCCTAAAAGTAGTAGCTTCAGAGTTAGTGGATGCATTGGTTGAAATTTTCCAGAAATCAATCCATGCAACAAAAGGAGGGAGGCAAAAAGCAGATAACTATGCTGATTAGCTGAACATTTATTGGAATCAAAGTAATAACGCATTTGGAAAATCAAGCAGAATTAGCAAGGCTTTATGAAAGGGAAATTGTCTGACAATTTTACGCAAGTTTTTCGAGAACTGAAAAGAGGGGAACCAGTAGATGTGCTGTATTTGAACTTCGAGAAGGCGTTCAACAAAATACTTTACAAATGGTTAAGTCATTAGATAAGAACTAATGGTATTGGAGGTAGTATATAGGCGTGGATGAAGAATTGTATAATGGGCAGGAAACAGCAAATGGGGATAGAGCGTTCTTTCAGGTTTGCAATGTGTAACCAATGGGGTTTCATCAGAATCAGTGCTGGGACAGCAACTATTTGCAATATTTATTAATGACTTGAGGAAAGAAGCAAGTGTACTGTATAGATATACAGAAAGCATCAATAAATAGAAAAACAGGTTGTGAGAGGGATACAGTTTATAGAGAGATATTGATTGGATAATTAAGTTCTCAGACACTTGGCAAATGGGGTATACTGTAATTGGGAAAATGTAAGGTTGTTCATTTTGTAAGGGAGAACAAAAGAACAATACTATTTAAACTGCAGAAAGCTGCAGTATAAAAGGACTTCAGGATGCTTGTGTATGAAACAAAAAACTAGCACACAGGTGCAGCAGCTATTCAGGAAAGCTAATGGTACATTGGCACTTATTTCTAGGGAGTCGGCATATGAGAGGAAGAACCTCCCCCTCCTCTCTCTCCTGCATTCTTCGCGCCCCCCCACCCCCACCTTTTTGGTGTTAGCGTTGCCCTTGCTTCCAATATTCAATTAGCCACACAGGTGCTTTCCTGATAGTGGGGAAAAAAAAACCCTTCATAAAGGTGTCTTTATTTTCTGTCTCACTGGAAATAGATTTTGTCTATTTATTCTATCCAGGCCACTCCTCAGCCTCCGACTCTCCATGGAAAACCTCTCCCTATCGCTCAAATCCTCCAACCCTGGCAACATCCTTGTAGATGTTTTCTGCAGCCTTTCAAGTTTCACAACAACTTTCCAATAGGAAGGAGACCAGAATTTCACGCAATATTTCAGAAGTGGCCCAACCAACGTCCTGTACAGCTACAACATGACCTCCCAACTCCTGTACTCAATACTCTGACCAATAAAGGAGAGCATACCTATCGTATCTACCTGTGACTCCACTTTCAAGGAGCTATGAACCTGCACTCCAAGGTCTCTTTGTTCAGCAATACCTCCTAGGACCTTACCACTAAGTGTATAAGTCCTGCTAAGGTTTGCTTTCCCCAAATGCAGTATCTTGCATTTATCTAAATTAAACTCCATCTGCTACTTCTCAGCCCATTGGCCCAGTTCAGAGAAAGTACACTGGGATGATTCCTGATTTGGAATGAGTGTCTGAGGAGCAAGGGCTTAAACAGGTTGGGACTCTGCTCACAGGAGTTCAGAATGAGAGATGATCTCAATGAAACATATTCTTGAGGGACTTGACAGGGTAAATGCTGGGAGAGTCTCTGATCAGAGGGAACAGTTTCAGAATACAACGGTGTCAATTTAAGACTGAAATGAGGATAAATGTTTTCTCTGAGGGTTGTGATTCTTGGAACTCCTGGCCACAGAGCTGTGAGCAGAATCTTTCTGCATATTTAAGGCAGGGATAGATTGATTTTTGATCAGTGGGGGAATTGAGGCAGAAATCAGGGGGAGAAAAGCAGGAAAGTGGGTATAAGGAATATCAGATCAGCCATAATCCTGCTGAAAGGTGGCAGAAGCAAGCTCAAGGGACTGAATGGCCTACTCCTCTTCCTATCTCTTACGGCCAAGTGCCGTCACTTTGACAGTATTTCTGCACTAGTGGCTGATTAAGGTGTGTGCCCCTGATGTTCTTGAGTATTTTGCGTTGATGAGTACCCTGGTTGAGGAAAGAGGTGGGGCAGGGGCAGCTTCTGCTGTGATTCTTAGGTGCATTTATTGAGTAAATGATGTTCTTGTCTCCTGAGCATTTCCAGCGTTTTCTGTTGTTTTAATCTCTTAGTTTGATTCTTGAAATTACTAAAATGCTGTCAGTTTGACCTGCTTAAATCATCCTCAGTGTTGCAGCAGTCTAAATTCCTTGAATTATTAAAAGTGGTAAAAAGAAAACTGGGCTGGGTTTGAACAGGTGTGTAAAATATTCTTGTCATGTGAGTACTCGAATAGAATTGGAGAGAAAGAATCTTGTGTATTAAGCAATCACTTTTTAAAATTGATTTGAGCCTGTTAATACAACACACTTGCTGTTTTATTCATTTGGCCAATAGCACTTTGTATTGGTCATATAATATATGAACTGATGGTAACTGTGTGCCAAAAAACAAACAATCTTTAATCCTGTTTAAAAGCAGTCCAGTTGGTGCACTAGAGGACATTAGTGCATCTGTAGTTGCCTCATGGTTTTATAGCTTGAAGGCAACTTCACTGAAGTAAACAATGTAAACTTTCAGAGCTTTGGGGTTAAAGCAGAAGAATAAGACTTGCTGGTTTGCTGTACAGAGAGATGGCACAGGCTTGATGGATTAATTGCCTCCTTTGTTCACATGCAGCACATTGTCGAATGAGTACTTCACAGTTTAATTCAGATGGGAGATAGGTAATTGTCATTGTTTTGAAATGGGAAACTTTAACCGACCACCTTTTGAGAACCTCTGCTGGTAAGACTTACTTGACTGAAGGCCATAACTTTTACAACATCAGCTAATTGTGCATTTCATTGAAATGTCCCTCTCTCTACTCGGTCTCGTACCCACTAGAGGCAATTAACATGTTTGTTCATCTGAGTTTTTACAACATGGCTGGTAACAAAACTTCATGGGACCCCTTAATTTGACCCCAAATGACATCATACCATACCAGAGTTAGACTCTTGATAACTTAACAATTTGAATCCAGTTGTTGCTTGGTTAACTTAGTTTGCTTTTAACTGCATCGTGAAATGTTGTAAAACTTTGGGTTTTTCTGAATTGCTTGTAATTTACAGTAGAAGGTGATTGAAAGATTCACAAGGCCTATTTATTTTGAAAATTATTTAGTGAGGTGGATCCATTGAATCTGCTGTTAGAATGTGAACTACCTCTTAAGGAGAAGCTGGCCTTCCAGCTCTGACTCCAGCTTCGTGCAGTTTCCTTGTCTAGCCCTTTTATTTGTCAAATAGTATCTGGATTTATGTGTACAATACTTTAGTTTTTCCTGGATGTTAAATGAAGGCATTAGTTAATATGTTGGATATGATATTGGATGGGTGTGATATATATTTATAGGAGATATATATTTCCTTTCTGCCAATTCTTCCTTGGTTTATGTTTGGAAAAGCATAATTTATAGTTTCTGACTAGACTACTTGACTTTTAACAGTCTGTCTTGATTGAATGCGACATGGGAACACAGAGATCATGGTTAATCTGATAGTGAGTGACCTTTAATTCCATTTTGCTGCCTGTATGCACCCCTCCTCTATAACCTTTGTTTCCTTTGTAGCTCAAAAATCTGTTTAACTTGGACTTGAATTGATTGGCCCAACCTCCAGTGCTCTTTGACAAAGAGAATTGAAAAGCTTAATGACCTGCGATTGATAATACTTTTGCAGGCAGGGATGAGACTGTAAAAGGATTTGGAAACCAGAGTTAGGATTTTAATGCTGACCCGTTACTGAACTCAAATGGAGCTTAGACTTGGTGTGAGTTAGGACATGGGCAGCATTGCTTCAAACAAGCTCAGATTTATGAACAGAGGAACATTGGAACTTGGCCTGCAGTTCATTGGAATAGCAAAGTTTGGATGCGACAAAGGCAGGAATATGGATTCTAACAGCACATGAGCGAAGGCAAGGTAAAGTCTGGTGAGAGTCCAGAGGTGGAGGGAAGGAATCTGATCATAAGGTCACAAGCTCATTGCAGGTAAAACATGACACTTAGGTTGTTAACAGTCTGATTCAGCTTCAGACAATCACCAGGGAGAGAGCAGAGTTTGTGGTGGGGATTGAAGGAACTTACTTCAACCTTCCCAAACTTCAGTGGAGGAAATTTGTGTTTATTCAGCACTAGATAGTGGATACATATCTTAATATTTTAGAGACGATAAGTTCCAGACCTAATCCCAGGATGTTCGGTTTCTCTTGACCATTGTATCCTCTAGTTGTGGTAAAAATCTTGTGAATCATTATACTTTTCCCTCTTTATCCTCTTCATAAAATGGAGATCATAACTGACAGACCTGCTGAGTGTGTTTTCTTTAAAATGAAGGTGAATGCGACATGGGAACACAGAGATCATGGTTAATCTGATAGTGAGTGACCTTTAATTCCATTTTGCTGCCTGTATGCACCCCTCCTCTATAACCTTTGTTTCCTTTGTAGCTCAAAAATCTGTTTAACTTGGACTTGAATTGATTGGCCCAACCTCCAGTGCTCTTTGACAAAGAGAATTGAAAAGCTTAATGACCTGCTGACAGAATAAATTCCCTTTTATGTCCATCTTAGTACGAGGTTCTTTATTTTGAAGGTTTACCCCAGTTTCTAGATTCTGAGAGAGGAAACATCCCCTCAGCATACCATCACATTTTCTCAAATGAAGTCTGTCAAGATCATGACTTTCCGTAGCATTTAAGTAGTGTTACATTCAATTTAAATATTTATTTAGAAGGAAAATTTCTGGATCATTCATTTTTCAGAAGTTATTTTATTGGATATGCTCCTTTATCACCTGCCCTGTCGATCCAACTTGTTATTATCGACGACTTTACCTCTTAGGTTCTAATAGTGTGTGTTTTTGCAGGAGAAAGTGGATTCACAGCATGCTCACGGCATGCAAGAATTGGAATTCATTCAAGGACAGCCTGCAACAGAAGAAGCAAGAAGATGTGTTGATGGGTGGCTGAAAGTACCAGGTATCTATCTTCTGGCAATTTATTTCTGACTATAATTTTTGTTGGGCCATAATATGGCTCGCTGAGGAGAAGGAGAACCTGGGTGTTGTGGTTGGGGTTGGGTTGAAAACAGGGGATGGGAAGAGGAACCAGCTGCACACAAATTATTTAGCAATAATAATAGTGGCCACCGGGTAATCTGAGATAAACACTTTTCCAAACCTTTCCACCAGAGCCTTGGAATCAACTGGAGCAAGCAAAGAGAAGCAAAACCTACAGGAATAAAGAAACACTCCCGAAAATTTCTGTCCAATACCGCCCCCTTGGTCGTTGAAATCAATCACATTGGCCAAGTGTTATTCCTTAAGGCACTTGTTTATTATTTGATTGAGATGTGGATGTTCCTGGCAGGGTCGGTGTTTATTGTCCAGCACTTATTGAAGTTCACAGCTGCCTTTTGAAGTACTGTTTTACAAGTACACCAATAGTGTTGTGAGGAAGGAAGTCCCAGGGCTTCAATCCAGAGACAGCAAAGAAATGGTCAACATGGTATGAGATTAAAAGCAGAACTGTAGCAATTCAAAAGGTGGCTCACCACATCGTCTTATCGATGACAATTCCAGGAATGTCAGATAGGAATTTTCAGGAGTATTTCTTTTTCCTTTTTGACTTGAGAGTTGCTTTTGCTTATTTCAGTTGACTCTAAAGCTGCTGTTTCACTATGATGGTCTATTGGTCTTTTCCTGCTTTTTACTTTTGTGTAATAATATGGATAGGTTCTCCTGCCCACCATCTGTCTCCTCTTTTAACTCGGTAATCCACATTGCGACCAAAGAAAAATAATGATTTGCTTTGTCCTAATTCATTGAAAACTAACTGTCCATTCTTTTCAAAGATTCACAATGACCTATTATGTATTTCCAGCTTTGCTTTTATTTCACATTTCAAACAGTTAAGTTAGATTCATTTGATGCATCGTAACTTGCTGAACTTAAAACAAAGTTTTTGATAGCTTGTTCTGTAACCTGTTGCTTTTTATCTTGCCTTTGGCATTTGGTTCTTTGCCCAGATATGGGTGAAGGCTGTAATAAGAAGAGGAGCTGAATGACTCTGACTCTGGTGGAACCTTGTGCGTGATATCAATATCCCATACCCTCCTTGAATCTACCCACCTGCCAATACCTTGCCTCAATTTGTGATTGGAGAAAAATTTCTAATTAGTAGGAGTGTCCAACTGACATAATTTGAAGATCCTAAGCATGCAGCAAAAAGACTTCCTTCGTTTCTCATGCATTATGCTACAAAAGGCTGGCTGGAGGAAACTCCAAAAGTTTTACTTCCTGGGGCAGGAAACAACTTAACAACCACATATTTGTCTTTTGCCAAAAAGATTGTGGACCTGGATGAAGCCTTTGGGGATGCTTAAATTTACTGTGTGGTGGTAAACTTCGAAACCTTACATCTTCGATTTGCTTGCTCCTTCCTGTTGCATAGCTTATTGTGTTATGTAGAAGTTGGGAGGTCATGCTGTGGCTGTACAGGACATTAGTTAGGTCACTTTTGGAACAGTGTATTCAATTCTGGTCTCCCTGCTTTAGGAAAGATTGGTTTATTGTCATGTCTAGCAAAGTACGGTGAATAGCATTTTTAATGAGCAGTACAGGCAGATCATGATGAACAAGGATGTAAAGATCAGAGAGACTAAGACAGAGACACACAAATTACATTACACAGGGTGTGCACTAGGCAAGAGCATGTTAGCAAGGTCAGCATTATTTGAGGCTAGAGAGTCCATGCATTAGTCTACAGCCAGGAAGAAGCTGTTCTTGAAGCTGCTGGTGCGTGATCAGGCTTCTGTATCTTTTTCCTGATGGAAGGGTTGTAGGAGATCATTACTGGGGAGGAGTCTGTCATGATGTTGGCAGCCTTTCCGTGACCGTGAGCCATGTAAATGGAGTCCATGGATGGAAGATTGTCTCCCGTGATTAGTCAGGGCTGTGTACACCACCTTCTGTAGTTTCTTATGGTCCTGGGCAGAGCAGTTGCCATACCAAGCTGTTATGCATTTGGACAGTATGCTTTCAATAGTGCATCTGTAGTAGTTGGTGAGCCTGAGCCACTTGAGGAAGAGGTGTTGTTGGTGCCGCCTTGACTGTTGCATCCACATGTGAAGCCCAGGACAGATTGTCCATTATCGTCACTCCGAGGAACTTGATACTCTTCTTCCTCTCAACCTCAGTTCCGTTGATATAGATGGGGGAGTGTGATGTTGTGAAGCTTGAGAGTTCAGAAAGGATTTACAAGGATGTTGCTGGTGTTGGAGAGGCTGGGGCTATTTACCTTGGATTGTTAGGCTGCGGGGAGAGGTTTATAAAATCATGAGTGAATGGATTGGGTCAGTAGTCAAGATTCTTTCCCTAGGTTGGGGGAGGGTATAGGAGCAATGTGAGAGAGGACAGATTTAAAAGGGACCTAAGGGACACCTTTTTCATGCAGAGGGTGATGCATGTGAATGAGCTGTCAGAGGAAGTGGTGGAGCCTAGTACAATTGTGATATTTAAAAGCTATCTGGATGGGTATGAGAGACTAAGGGGAGAGGTTTATAAAATTGAGGGGCATGGATAGGGTAAATAGAAAAGTTATTTTCCCCAGGTTGGGGGAGTCCAAACTAGAGGGCATAGGTTAAAGTGAGAACCAAAAGAATTAAAAGGGACCTGAGGGGTACCTTTTCTTTTCACGCAGATGGTGGTGTGTGTATGGAGCAACCTGCCAGAGGAAGCTATGAAGATGGGTACAATAACATTTAAAAATTATCTGGATGGGTATATAAATAAGAAGGGTTTTAAGGAACATGGGCCACCAGAGAAGGCGATGGTCGAGTGGTATCATCACTTGAGTATTAATCCAGAAACGCAGAATAATGTTTTGGAGACCTGGGTTTGAATCCCGCCATGGTAGATGGTGAGATTTGAATTCAGTTTAAAGAAAAAATCTGGAACTAAGAATCAACTGATGGGGGGATCCAAGATGGCGGCATCCTGTTGGGATTGCGTTTGCTGGATTTCACGCTGCAACACTGACACAACAGAGCTAGAACCCATTGCAACCGCTTTACTGTGAGTAAAAACACAGTTAAGGAGTTAGAAACCCAAAAAAAATCGGCTTACCTTTGTCGTTGCAATTGGAGAATGCCAATAAAAGGAAGAAGCTCACCCAGGGCTGGGGCTACAGCCCAGCCGTCTGAAGCAGCAGACTCGCTTACTCACTGCACCCTGGTTGAGGAGCTGACCAAATCTTGAGAGGTCGTGGGGAGGCACATCCAGGAAAAAAATCGAAGAGAAGTTGGCTCCTATGTCTGCCAGAAGAAAGAGCCTAAGCGTTGTTGGCATAACGGAGGCGACGGAAAGCGAGCAGCTGGTGGAGTGTATCCCGGAGTTCCTTGGGGTGGATGTTGAGAAGGGAAGGATAACAAAGCGCCCACTGGACTGTGGTACAAAAGCCAGGTGCAGATCACTGACCACATCCTATCCTGGTAAGGTTCCATTATTATAAAGACAAGCTGAGGGCAAAGGAACCCTTGAGAGTCCAGGGGAGGGATTAGAGGGTGTTGGTATGTGGCGGCTCCAGGGGTCGTGTTTTTTCCAGACATCTGTGCAGCAGTGGTCCGATTAAAGGAAGTCCTACGATGGCGTCAAGAGGAGATTGAGAGAACTTGGGATCCTGTATCCTCGAAGATATCCAGCGGTGCTTCGGATCAATCTTAATGGATCCATACATTTGTTCGACTCGCTCGAGAAAGCGAAGAACTTTGTGGACAAGTTGACTTAAGTCAAGCAGCCAAATAGATATAGTGGACAGAGCTGTTTGGGTTTGTTTTTCTTTGAAAAGGACTAATGGAGTCCTCTTTCTGGTAATAAGTTGCTTGAAATGATATCCGGGATGAATAGAATATTTATCTTTAATCACTAAGTTATGTTCAAGGATGGGTGACATTTATTTTTAGTTTACTTGTCCCTTGTACTGACTTTGCTCCTGTGATTTTTTTTCTCTACCGGGTGGTCAGTGTATCTGGCGCAACCCTAGCTGGTAGGAGCTGAGAAGGCATTTGGGATGGTAAGTCGGGTTGTAGGATGTCTAGGTATCCCCTTTGAATGGGGGGGGGGGGGGGGGGGGGTAAATCACTCCAATCAGTGCCTTTGACAATTTTCTTTTTTGTACACAGCAAAACTGAAAAACAAAACAGTTTTTGTGAGATTTGTTGGCTGTCGTTATTTTAGTCTGTGTAGTTTTTGAGTTTTGTGGATTCTTTTGCATGAAAGCTCAGCAATCTGTAGTTCGGGTTCTTCCTCTCTGGAGTCTAAATGGTGCTATAGAAGGTTATGGCTAAGGATGTGCTTAAGTAGTGCACCTGGAATATTAAGGGTACTCATTTGCCAGTCAAGAGGAAGAAGGTACTTTCCAGCCTTAAAAGGGAGAGGGTGGATGTTGCCTTATTACGAGAAACATACTTGGAAAATGCAGAGCATTTGAAGCTGCAAAAAAAATGGGTTTAGTTTTCATCTTTCAATATAAGAAGTCGGGGGTGGCCATTTTAGCTAGGAAGAATCTGCCATTTAAGTTATTAGAGTGCATTAAAGACACACACGGGAGATTTTACAATCCTTAAAGCTTTGACACATGGGGAAGAATACGGGATCTTAAATGTTTACTGTCCTCTGGCCCACCCCCTTAAATTTTTGACAGACACGCTTTCTAGACTGGCTAACCTTGCATCTTAACATATTATCATAGGAGGGGATTTCAGTTGTCTCATCGACCCTACAGTAGACAGATTGCCCAAAGGCTTGCCAATATCATCTTTGCAATCTAAACAATGAAGGCATTTGTGTGCTGAATTTTGGGTTGGTAGATGTTTGGAGGCACCTGTACCCTACTGGTAGAGACTTCACATTCTTTTCGAGCTCACATAAATGCCACCAGGATTGATCTTTTTCTGACCCCTGCAGCACATCTGGGTTCGATGGCATAATGTACAATTGGCAATATCCTATTTCCAATCACGCCCCAATGTATTTAATCATTAAGAGTACGTCAAGGGCTGTTTGAGCATGGGGATAACCCAGGCAAGTACCTAGCATACCTTGCTAAGAAAAGGAGCGCCCCGCAAGCCTTTACCTCGATCAGAGAAGTCACTGGAAATTTGACTTACAATTCTAAAAGGGTTAATGCAGCTTTCTGGAAATTTTCCTCTGAATTATACCAGTATGAAAGCTAAGAGCAGGCGGGTTAGGGTGGAGTCTTTTTTTTAAAGAATTTGGATCTACCGGGAGTGACCCCTGAACAAGAGTCTCTCCTCGATGCCCCATTGTCAGGGCAAGTGGTGCAGGAGGCTGTGAGACAGCTCCAGAATGAAAAGGCGCTGGGTCCTGACGGACTTCCCAGTGAATTTGAGAATATTGTCAGGGCTTAGTATGTTTAATGACTCACATAGTCGTGGCCTCCTCCCACCATTTCCAGGAGAACCGAACATCTCCCTCATCCTTAAAAAAGGAAGGCCCCGGAGGATTGTGCTTCCTATAGGCCCATTTCACTCCTGAATGCCGACTTCAAAATCCTTTCTAAGACTCTGGCATTAAGGCTAGAAACTGCACTGCCCAGCATTATTGAGGAGGACCATTCGGGGATCATAAAAGGTTGCAGGTCAACAGATAATGCCAGAAGATTACTTAATGTGTTCCAAGTATGTCAACAGTACCGGGATTGGTGATCTCCTTAGGTACGGAAAAGGCATTTGACAGGGTCGAGTGGCCATATCTTTTTTATACTCTGCACCGTTTTGGCCTGGGATAGACCTTCATCAGGTGAGTCCAGGTTTTGTGTAGCGATCCTCTTGCCACCATCCTCACTAATGGTATACGGTCAAGCAATTTTAATATTTGCAGGGTCAGTCGATAGAGCTGTCCCTTCTCACCATTGCTTCTCACATTGGTGATTGAGCCACTGGCAGAGGCAATACACAGGGATCCCAATATAACCGCTCCAGAAGTGGGGTCGAAGTCACAAAAGGTCGCACTGTATGCAGATGACATTCTTGTCGTCTTATCAAACCCAACAGTCTCAGTCCCACACCTGACGCAATGCATCAATGTACTAAGTGGCTTCTCTGGTTATAAGGTCAATTTTGCGAAGTCAGAGGCCATGCCCATGAGTGGTCTCCTGAGAGTGCCTGATCCTGAGGCGGATCTCTGTACCCATTTAGATGGTCGCGGGAGGGCTTTCTCTACTTAGATATATTTGTTACTCCCATTTTTAATTGGCTATTTAAAGCCAATTTTCCCCATTTATCCAACAGAATCCAGCAGGATTTTCGTAGATGGGAGGTGCTTCTGAACTCTTGGTTAGTTCGGATAGCCCTCATTAAAATGAACATTCTGCCTTGCCTGTTGTATCCTATGTGAATGCTACCTCTGCTTTTTACTAAGCAAACATTTAGAAGACTGAATGACTGGTTCAGTTCTTTTATCTGGTATCAAAAGTGGCCTCTAATTAAATTGACTAAGTTGCAGTTACCTTACAGAGTTGGAGGAGTGGGTCTCCCAGATATCAAAAACTATCAGTTAAGCTTGTTGCTATCTTGCGTGAATGATTGGGCTCGGGTGGACCCTCATTGAAGCATCTCTGGCAAGATGCCCCCTTATTAGCCTGCTGCTTTTAGACAAAATGAGAACGGTTAAGGAATATTGCCATAGCCCAATAGTCATCAATACTGTCCAGGCATGGAGGGCAATGCACCAGGGTGAGGGCAATATTACCAAAACATCATTTTTGACACCCATAGTTGATATGCTGGGCTTTCAGCCAGGGACGATGAACTCTGGGTTTAAACTATGGGCAGTTAGGGGCGTGTCTTGCCTGAGTGATTTATTCGAAGGAGACATATTGATGTCCTTTGACCAGTTGACTTGAAAATATGAATTGCTGGGTAGGGACCTCTTTTGTTTCTTTAAATTAGAAATTTCATACAAAAAGAGAACACACTTCGAACTGATCCTTGTATGTTTGACATGGAAAAGAGGGTGTTCAGTGCTAAGGGTACATTATCTGCTAGGTGCACACAAAGAAAGGCTTTTCAGGATCCTTACTTTTTGTGCAAGAAAGAACATTCTATTAGGGTGGGTGTCAGAAAATCCCCGGGGCTGATGGGCTGGCATAAGCTAGTCATGGAGTACATCCCCTTGGACTGACTTAGGAGTTTGGTGCATCATAAAACTGAGAATTTCAATCAGACATGGTGGCCCGTTTTGGGCTCCCTGGATACAGATTTGTCCGGCGTACTAATAAGTGCCTTTATAGCCATGGCAATTCTATGTAATGAATCTGATATCCAGCGGGGGGGGGGGAAATACAAACATATGAATACGGATAAACTCATGCGCTTGATGATTGAGGACTATTGCTTTGTTTTGCTGAGCTGTGTTATGGTTATTATCATTATTATTGTTGTTAGATTTTCCTTTTTTAGCTTAGTTATTTATGTAATTTTTAACATTCATTTGAATTGTTTGGTTTTGTATTTGTAATATTCAAAAGAAAAAGTTTATTTTTTAATAAAAATATTTTGTTAAAGTCATCTGATGACCCTAAAACCTACTGTCAATTGTTAGAAAAACCTATCTGGTTCACTAATGTCCTTCAGGGAAGGAAACCCGCCATCCTTACCTGGTCTGGCCTACATGTGACTCTATAGCAATAGCAATGTGGTTGACTCTCAACTGCCCTCTGAAATGGCCTAGTATCTGTCGCTAGAAAGTCACAACAAAGAAATAAAACTAAGACGGACCACCTGGCATTGTTCCCGCAAGTGGACTGCAGTGATTCAAGAAGGCAGCTCGTCACCACCTCAAGGGCAAATACGGATAGGCTGTCAGTGCTGGCCAGCCAGCAACACCCAAGTCCCACAAATGAATTTTTTTTAAAAATGCTGGCAAATTGGGCAAGATCAGTTTAGGGTATCTGGTCAGCATGGATGATTGGATCAAAGGGGTCCAGTTCCATGTTGTACATCGCTATGACTCTGAGTTCCAGAGACTCTCAAACCTCAGAACAAATTCCTCCTCAACTCAATCTTCGGCTGAGGAATAGGACCCATTTGCTGTGTCCACTTTTCTTGTTTATCTCTCAAGTTTTTTATTGCTCATATGTGCTGAAATCCAGCCTCAGCGCAAACCCAGAGTGGCAATCTCCTGGCTGGTGTGGCCTCAGCGTGACCTCCAGCTGCGAGATGATTCCAGAGTGGTCTCCCAGTTTCGAGATCCTTCAGATGAAGCCTGGCAGGAGGCAAGGTGCCAGTGTGGATTGGGTTAGAAGAATTCAGAACTTTTCATTTCTTCTTAAAACTTTACTCCTATAATCTATGATGCTTTTCTTTCTTTATTTTGCTATTTTGTTTCCCTGCTAAGAATTTGTCCTTAAGAATTTGAACCTAGGTACCTTTGTACCAAAGAGAGCGCGATATGTGGTATTTGAGTACATGTGACAATAAAGCTAATTCTAAGATTAAATTCTGAATTGGCACCCTTTATTTGGAGAGTATGCCTTCTGATCCTAGACCGTCCCATGGGGGAAACATGCTCTCAGCGTTTATCCTGTTAAGCCTGCTAAGAATCTTGTACAATTCAACAAGATCACATCTCATTCTTCTAAATTCCAGAGAGTAGAGTCCCAAACTGTTTAGCCTTTGCTCAAAAGGCAGTCCCACCATACCGGCGATCATGTCGTGAACCTTCTTTGAACTGCTTTCGGTGAAATGATATTCTTTGACTAAGGGGACACAAACTGCTGACATACTCCAGATGTGGTCTCTCCAGTGCCTTGTACATTTGCAGCAAGACCTCTCCACTCTTACACTCTGACCCCCTGGAAATAAGGGTCAACATTCCATTTGCCTTCCTGTGCGAGCTTCTGTATGTTGTGCACAAGCATCTCCAGTCCCTTTGCAGATTTCTGCTGTTTTTATCCTTTTAAATAATACTTTTTTGTCTCCCTACCAAAATTAACAACTTTGCAATTTCCCACATACTCCACTTGCTGATTTTTTTTTACCTACTCACATATCACAATTTAATTTGTGAACTGTTTGTATCCCTCTTGCAATCTGCCTTTCCACTAATTTTTGTGTTGTCTGGTCCCACAGCTTTGATGAGACAACCAGTGTAAATCATATTATTCAACAGTCTTGCGCATGAATTCTTTGAAAGTGCATCAAGAGCAATGTGATCATTATCCTAAAGGTTGCATTTCATGAATTGTTTGGGGTCAGTGGTGCAAGTGTGTAGATGGATATTATAGAGGCCATTTTAATGGATGCACCTCTCCCACATATTGAGAACAAATTTCCAATCCTGGCAGATCCATTATTTGTTCAACCAATTTCTCCATCACCTGACCCCACAGTGATTTCTTGTACGGTGCCCAGGCGCAACCTTGATTTTTAGGATTCTGACCATCTCTTACCCCAGATGCATGGTTCCTCGGGATGAGTTCTCAAGACAAATTGCTGATAGGTTTTAGGTGGTGAAATAATACCAATTGGATATGAAATGTATCCTCACCCCCATCAGCCCAGAATTTTCCTTCCACTTTAGAAGAAAACAAAAGATTGTAATTTAAAGCTTTTTATTTAAGCAAATGTAAGAACATTGAAAACATTTACTAAACACACTTTTTAGAAATGAAAATCATGCAAAGAACTCAGATGATTTTCTCTCATGCCTGGTGTCTAGTTTTGTTGGCATAGCCAAGATGCTGAACCACTTTAGTGAGTGGTTAAGTGTAATTGTCTAATTAGTAAATTCTACATACGGCTCAAAGTGATTTACAGGAGGAGGAGAAAGGAAAATACGTAAGCTCTCCAAAAAATAAAACGGTGATGAGCTCCCTAAAGGCCTTCCTCACCACAGCTCACAGGCAGCTAGAATCACATTGGGACAGGAGACTGGAACATTGTGTGTGGAAGACATATGCTAGAAATGTTAAAGTGCTTCAGCATTTGTTGTTTCTGGTGTTAATTTATACATATTGTGGTTCAGAATTTGATGCAGACCAAAGTACTGTTAAGACATTCTTGGTATTTTGTTACTTTGAATGGATTTTTGTTTTGGATTTATTTGGAAAGTGAATATATATAATCAACACCTGAGATGTGATTACATTAAGATGAAGAGGTCAATGAGTGAGAGAGAGATTTAGGCTCTTAACCAGTAAGACCTCTACTTTCATACAAAGAGTATGATTGTTTAATTTTTCATGGTTATAGGGCGAGCCCCACAGGAGACAATGACAGTTTTGAGTAATTGAACATAAGCAGATAAACAGGGAACAACAAAATGTATTACAGTCTTTAGTGATCTGGTCCTCTGTGCATCTTTAATTTTTTTTCCTCAAAATGGTTTGCATTTTACAAATATATATTCTCTTATATACTCACACAAATATATACACAACTCACAAAATAACAAATCAATGTAGATTCATTATAAAGCTAAACATTAATTAAAATACATTTAGGGTCAAAAACAAGTGCAATATCATTGGCAATAATAAACAATTCATTATTTCTTGTAATTGCCCATTCTTAAAGAAATATAAATCGGGTTTTAATTCAAAACAGTTAAAATATTGCAAAAGTAAAAAGACTGAAGACAGAAAAGATGTGCAGAACCGTTTGAAGACCTAGCCAAACAATTCAGTTGAAGTATTCATCATTCTGCCAATGATTGGATAAATGATTGGTTTGCTTAGTTATTTTTTTCCTCAAAATGGTTTGCACCTTTACCTAAATATATCCTCTCTCACACTCGCTCTCCTTCTTACACTCAGTTTCATTCACAGTGTCACTCACACACAAACTCTCAGTCTCGCAGACACTGTCTCAATCTCAGTCTGGAATAGAGTGGTGCTGGAAAAGCACAGCAGGTCAGGCTGCATCCAAGGAGCAGGAAAATCAATGTTTCGGGCAAAAGCCCTTCACTCAGTCGCACACAATCTCATTCACAGTCTCATTCTGATTCTCTCACTAACAGGCTCACTGACTTCACACATGCACACTCACATGTGGCCTCACTCACAGACCCCCTCGAATACAGCAATTCAATATAAATTTATTATAAAGTCAGTGTCATAGAGATGTACAGCACGGAAACAGACCCTTTGGTCCAACCCGTCCAAGCCAACCAGATATCCCAACCCAACCTAGTCCCACCTGCCAGCACCCAGCCCATATTCCTCCAAACCCATCCTATTCATATACCCATCCCAATGCCTCTTAAATGTTGCAATTGTACCAGCCTCCCCCACTTCCTCTGGCAGCTCATTCCATACACGTTCCACCCTCTGCGTGAAAAAGTTGCCTCTTAGGGCTCTTTTATATCTTTCCCCTTTCACCCTAAACCTATGCCCTCTAGTTCTGGACTCCACCCCAGGGAAAATACTTTGTCTATTTACCCTATCCATGCCCTTCATAATTTTGTAAACCTCTATAACGTCACCCCTCAGCCTCCAACGCTCCAGGGAAAACAGCGCCAACGTGTTCAGCCTCTCCCTATAGCTAAAATCCTCCAACCCTGGCAACATCCTTGTAAATCTTTTCTGAGCCCTTTCAAGTTTCACAACATCTTTCTGATAGGAAGGAGACCAGAATTGCACACAATATTCCAACAATGGCCTAACCAATGTCCTGTACAGCTGCAACATGACCTCCCAACTCCTGTACTCAATACTCTGACCAATAAAAGAAAGCATACCAAATGCCGCCTTCACTATCCTATCTACCTGCGACTCCACTTTCAAGGAGCTATGAAACTGCAGTCCAAGGTGTCTTTGTTCAGCAACACTCCCTAAGACCTTACCATTAAGTGTATAAGTCCTGCTAAGATTTGCTTTCCCAAAATGCAGCACCTTGCATTTATCTGAATTAAACTCCATCTGCCACTTCTCAGCCCATTGGCCCATCTGGTCCAGAACTTGTTGTAATCTGAGGTAACGCTCTTCGCTGTCCACTACACCTCCAATTTTGGTGTCATCTGCAAACTTACTAACTGTACCTCTTCTGCTTGAATCCAAATCATTTATGTAAATGACAAAAAGTAGGGGACCCAGCACCAATCCTTGTGGCACTCCACTGATCACAGGCCTCCAGTTTGAAAAACAACCCTCCACCACCACCCTCTGTCTTCGACCTTTAAGCCAGTTCTGTATCCAAATGGCTAGTTCTCCCTGTATTCCATGAGATCTAAGCTTGCTAATCAGTCTCCCATGGGGAACCTTGTTGAACGCCTCACTGAAGTCTATATAGATCACATCTACCGCTCTGCCCTCATCAATCCTCTTTGTTACTTCCTCAAAAAACTCAATCAAGTTGGTGAGACACGATTTCCCACGCCATGTTGACTATGCCGAATCAGTCCTTGCCTTTCCAAATACATGTACATCCTAACCCTCAGGATTCCCTCCAACAATTTGCCCACCACCGAGGTCAGGCTCACTGGTCTATAGTTCCCTGGCTTGTCCTTACCGCTCTTCTTAAACAGTGGCACCACATTTGTCAACCTCCAGTCTTCCGGCTCCTCACCTGTGACTATCGATGATACAAATATCTCAGCAAGAGGCCCAGCAATCACTTCTCTAGCTTCCCACAGAGTTCTTGGGTACACCTGATCAGGTCCTGGGGATTTATTCACTTTTACCTGTTTTAAGACATCCAGCACTTCCTCCTCTGTAATATGGACATTTTGCAAGATGTCACCATCTATTTCCCTACAGACTTTATCTTCCATATCCTTTTCCACAGTAAATACTGATGCAAAATAGTCATTTAGTATCTCCCCAATTTTCTGCGGCTCCACACAAAGGCTGCCTTACTGATCTTTGAGGGGCCCTATCCTCTGCCTAGTTACCCTTTTGTCTTTAATGTATTTGTAAAACCCCTTTGGATTCTCGTTAATTCTATTTGCCAAAGCTAATTCATGTCCCCTTTTTGCCCTCCTGATTTCCCTCTCAAGTATACTCCTACTTCCTTTATACTCTTCTAAGGATTCACTCGATCTGTCCTGTCTATATGTTTCCTTCTTTTTCTTAACCAAACCCTCAATTTCTTTCGTCATCCAGCATTCCCTATACCGACCAGCCTTTCCTTTCACCCTAACAGTAATATATTTTCTCTGGATTCCCGTTATTAGTTGAACTTCAATTTTAAAAAAAGTTAAGATCAAAAATCAGTGCAACATCACTGGCAATAATAAATATTTCTATTATTTCTTATAGTTGCCCTTTATTCAACGCATGTCAATGAGTTTATATCCAGATGAGTTTTAGCCACTGAAAAAATACACATTTTGAAGGCAAGAATGATGTGTTGAAGAATTTAAAGGGCCAAGCCAAACGCTTTAGTTGAAGTATTCATTATCTGGCCAATGATTGCATAAATGGCTGGTTTGCTTGTTTTTTTTTCCCATAAGGCTTGCACTTTCCAAACACTTATTTGTGCTCTCGCTCTCGCTCTCGCTCTCGCTCTCTCTCACACACACACTCACACAAACACTCCCCACTATAATTCAATATAAAGTTCAACATTAATTCAAAAGCAAATCCAATCAAAAACTAGTACATCATCACTGGCAATGATAAATAAGTTTATTATTTCTTGTAGTTGCCCTTTGAAGCATGTCAGTGGGCCTATATCCAGATGAGTTTAAACCACTGGAAAAATAAACATATTGAAGGCAGCAATAGTGTGCTGAAGAGTTTAAAGGCCTAGTTAAGTATTCATCAGCCCATCGACCCTCCCACCTCTGTAACTAACCTACCTAACCAGCACAATATGGTCAATTTAGCATAGCCAATCCACCTAACATACACACCTTTGGACTGTGGGAGGAAACCCACACAGACACAGGGAGAATGCAGATCCCACACAGCGAGTGACCTGAGACTGGAATTCAACCCAGGTTTCTGAAGAACCCAGGCAAATTCAATTGCAATTGGTCAACAAGATAGATACATAACAGATGTTTTTTTTTGCTTCCAAACGATTAAAACATGTTTTTGATATTCATGGAAGGCTGGTGGCAGGGTTCAATTCTCCAGCCTCCCATCAAAAATAGCTAGATGTGCAAGATATTTCAAAAACAGAGATGAGCACTGCACTCAAAAGTCCAAAGTCAATACTATCCAAGTTGTCTAACATCATGTTACTGTTATCCTAACTGTCCAATAATTTAAAATAGAATACTGTCAAGGTCATTTATTCGTATATTGCAGAGTTTTCAAGACTGAGCGACGGTTTTCGGCCCACTATAGTCGCATGAAACGTTATGCTCCTTTTAGCTTCAACTGGCATAGAAGTGGGGACCTTCTTTGGCAAATCTGGGTATTTCCATCTTATATGGTCTGTATTTGTACCGGTCTCTCAGAATGAAGTGGTAATTCACGCTCTTGTTCATTGGGGTACAATGCCCCGTTATCAGAGCAAGAAGTGCAGGAAGCTGTGAGGCAGCTTCAGAGTGGAAAGGCGCCCGGATACAAGTTTGTATCAGCACAGAAAAGGCACAGGAAAAGCACGTTATTATTCACATGAATTTCATAATACGGATTGTACACAGGTCCAACGGCTTCCTGAATATAGAAATATCAATGGCTGCAGGGAACAAAACTAATTTATGGGCGGCACGGTGACGCAGTGGTTAGCACTGCTGCCTCACAGCGCCAGGGACCCAAGTTTGATTCCAGCCTCGTGTGACTGTCTGTGTAGAGTTTGCACATTCTCTCCACGTCTGCATGAGTTTCCTCTGGGTGCACCGGTTACTTCCCACAATCCAAAGATGTGCAGATCAGGTGAATTGACCATGCTAAATCACCCATAGTTTTCAGGGATGTGTGGGTTAAATGCATTAGTCAGGGGTAAATGCAGAGTAATAGGGCAGAGGAATGAGTCTGGGTGGGTTACTCTTCGGAGAGCCGGTGTGAACTTGTGCCAAATGGCCTGTTTCCACACTGTAGGGATTCTATGATTCAATTGTAACCAGTTTTAGTTAGAGAATCAAAGAACCCCTACAGTGTGAAAGCAGTCCATTTGGCGATCAATCCACACCAACCCACCAAAAAGCATCCCACCATCCCTAACCTATTCCTGTAACTCTACATTTACCATAGACAATCCACCTAACCTGAACATCTTTAGACTATGGGAGGAAACCGAAGCACCTGGTGGAAACACACATAGACACGAGAGGAATGCGTAAACTCCGCACAGTCAACCAAGGCTGCTGCTAAACAAAATAAAATCCTTTGTAGCTGATTCTATATTTGGATTCATCCTTCTGACAGTAACGCGAACCGTAATTATTTGGTATGCAGGTGCAATTTATTCTTCCATGCAAAATTATGCTCCAAGGAAGAGAAAAATCTTGATAAAATGGTACTTGGTGAATTCACAAATTAATTTTATCCTGCCTCTTCTGTCCAAATTAATTAGATATACATCATCGTTGGCTGTAGATGTCTAATTTGCCATATTTTATTCTCTTCTGGCCCTAATCCCTGACCCCCTCTTCCAATTACGAATCCTCTACATCCTTCCCAATGTATTTATCAAATAGGGCCAAAGCCTGGGGTTGTCAGTTTTGGTCGTAGAGGAGATAGAAGACACACAAATACACCAGTGACTCCTGATCCCATTGACTGCCCAATAATGAATTGCAACAGGAAGTTTGACAACGGGCATCTGCTGTTAGGGCACTTGAAAAGGTAGGCATTTTCTTTTATCAGTGAAAGTAATACATTTTGTAAGACTGTTTTAGAAACCAAAACTGCAGATTTGTCAATAAGCCATTGAATAAATAAGGAAAGTTTAATACTTTGCCTACTTAATTTTTCTGTATTTTTTTCCTAAAGGAACTGAATAGTTGTAGTGGTTGCTGCATTGTAACTAGTTGGTTCAGTGACACCTCCTCCCATGTTCCTACAAAGGGAGCACAAGGAACATTTAATGGATAACATGGGGTTCTGTTTTGGCTCCTGGTTGGGAATATGGATGCATGTTTGGTGAGAAATGAACCTGAGGATCAGTACTAGTGCTTATTGTGATTATGTATTGTGTTTTGATAAGAGAAACCTGGGGCTTTTCCAGAGCCCATATGCAGCGACCTATTCTGTCACTATTGCTGAGTAAAAATGTGCAACAGCAGGTGGTAACTTCATTGCAACTTTGGTCTAAACATGAGCACAAGCTGAACTCTAGGGTTGAGTTGAGAGTAACTGTCCTTGTCAGTCTTCGACCGAGTGTAGAATCAGAATAAATGGGATGCAGAGGAAAGCTCTCTGTTAGTTGAAGTCACATCAAGCACAAAGAAAATTGATTGTAGTTGTTCAAAGTCCATCATCTCAACCTCAATACGTCACTGCAGAAGTTTCTCACAGTAGATTTTTTTTTATTAACCTGTTCAAAAATGTCATTACAAACTCCTGAGGAAGGTGGGACTTGAATCTGGGCCTTCAGGTTCAGGAGGGTACTACACTGCACCACAAAAGTAGTGTTCCAGACCCAACCATCTTCAGCTGCTTCATTGATGACCTTCCCACCTCCATGAGGTCAGAAGTAGGGATGGTTGCTGATGATTGCATAATTTTCAGCCCCATTCATAACAATTCAGATATTTAAGCAAGCTGTTTTCTTAAGCATCAAGACCTAAAGAACATCTCTGCTTGGAATGGTATATGGCACGTAATACTCTGGTCACACAAGTGCTGTGAAATGACTGTCTCCAACAAGAGAGAATCTATCATCCCTTGATGTTGAATGGCATTACAGTTCCCCCACTATCAACCTTCTGAGGGTTATCATTGATCATAAACTGGACTGGAGCAGCCATATCAATATTGGGGCTACAACATCTGATTAGAGGTTGAGCATTTTGTCCTGGGTTACTCATCACTTGATTCCCTAAAGCCTGTCTATCATTTAAAAGACACAAGTCAAGCGTGTATTGGAATGCTGTCCATTTGAATATAGGTGCAGATTCAAGAACACTGAAATAACTTGAGATTATCCAAGCCAAAACAGTCCACTTGATTTGGCACTCCATTCACTGCCTTCAGTGTTGACCCCCGTCCACCTCTATCCCTTTCAGCTTCCATCTCCTTCACACTGACACATGGTGGCAGCAGTGTATACCACTGCAGCAACTCACCAAGGATTCTTCTAAAACCTTTTCCAAGCCATGACCTCTACCACATAGAAGGAAAGGGCAGCAATTGCATGAGAACACTACCACTTGCAAGCTCCCTCGAGTTTCACTCCATTACTTGCAACAGTATCACCATTCCTTCAATGATGCTGGGTCAAAATCATGGAATTCTCCTTAAAGCTCTAGGAGAAAGTGAGGCCTGCAAATGCTGGGGATCATAGTCAAAAAGTGTGGTGCTGAAAAAGCATAACCGACCAGGCAACATTCAAAGAGATGAGAATTGACATTTCAGGCATAAGTCCTTCATCAGGAATGAGGCTGGTTTTCTGATGAGCTTATGCCCAAAATGTCAATTCTCCTGCTCCTCAGATGCTGCCTAACTGGCTGTGCTTTTCTAGCACCTCACTTTGACTCTGATTTCCAGCATCTACAGTCCTCACTTTCTCCTTAAAGCACTCTGCATGTTCCTTCAATGGTTCAGATAGGCAACATAGAACAGTACAGCACAGAACAGGCCCTTCAGCCCACGATGTTGTGCCGACCATTGATCCTCATCGATGCACCCTCAAATTTCTGTGACCATAAGCATGTCCAGCAGTCTCTTAAATGTCCCCAATGACCTTGCTTCCACAACTGCTGCTGGCAACACATTCCATGCTCTCACAACTCTGTGTGTAAAGAACCCGCCTCTGACATCCCCTCTATACTTTCCTCCAACCAGCTTAAAACTATGACCCCTCGTGTTAGCCATTTCTGCCCTGGGAAATAGTCTCTGGCTATCGACTCTATCTATGCCTCTCATTATCTTGTATACCTCAATTAGGTCCCCTCTCCTCCTCCTCCTTTTCTCCAGTGAAAAAAGTCCGAACTCAGTCAACCTCTCTTTATAAGATAAGCCCTCCAGTCCAGGTAGCATCCTGGTAAACCTCCTCTGAACCCTCTCCAAAGCATCCATATCTTTCCTATAATAGGGCGACCAGAACTGGACGCAGTATTCCAAGTGCGGTCTAACCAAAGTTTTATAGAGCTGCAACAAGATCTCACGACTCTTAAACTCAATCCCCCTGTTAATGAAAGCCAAAACGCCATATGCTTTCTTAACAACCCTGTCCACCTGGGTGGCCATTTTAAGGGATCTATGTACCTGCACACCAAGATCCCTCTGTTCCTCCACACTGCCAAGAATCCTATCCTTAATCCTGTACTCAGCTTTCAAACTCGACCTTCCAAAATGCATCACCTAGGATTTATCCAGGTTGAACTCCATCTGCCACCTCTCAGCCCATCTCTGCATCCTGTCAATGTCCCGCTGCAGCCTACAACAGCCCTCTATACTGTCAACGACACCTCCAACCTTTGTGTCATCTGCAAACTTGCTGACCCATCCTTCCATCCCCTCATCCAAGTCATTAATAAAAATTACAAACAGTAGAGGCCCAAGGACAGAGCCCTGTGGAACACCACTCACCACTGACTTCCAGGCAGAATATTTTCCTTCTACTACCACTCACTGTCTTCTGTTGGCCAGTCAATTCTGTATCCAGACAGCTATGTTCCCCTGAATCCCATTCCTCCTGACCTTCTGAATGAGCCTACCATGGGGAACCTTATCAAATGCCTTGCTGAAGTCCATATACACCACACCAGCATTTCACTACCTTTTTGAGGGTTTATTAGAAATGGAAGATAAATGCTGATCTAACAAGCGTTATCTATATGCCATGACTTATATTTTCAAAAAAACAATTGCTGGAAATATTGTGCGAAATGACAAAGAAGACTTGGCCCTAATTGTGTCACCAGCAAAATAGGTGTTTTACAAAGCCTTAAATCCCTCCTACATTGGTTAAATAGGGTAGTCCTCTATGGCACAGTATAAAGAGTCCATTTGAGTGCTGCACTTAGTACATTCCAGTACCTGACAAATCTATGATTGTGTGGATTCTGCACTGTATAAAAGTCCATGTTGGAGTGGTGTGGATGGACTGTTGCCACTGCTGTAAAAGGCTAACATTAAATGTGATCATCGCGGAGTGAGGAAGATTCTTGATCTGCAAGGGAGTCAAGAGATAGGAGTCAGGCAGGAAAGTGGAGTTAGGTCTGTGTTATTGAATGATGGAGCAGGCTCCTGGAGCCACATGGCTGCTTTGTGAGAAGTGGGGATTCCACGTTTAGCCAGAGAGCATAGATATTCTCGCAAGAGACCTTTACATTTTTATTTTTCATGTGATGGGCACAAGGTGACAGATGGCGTGTGATCAATCCTGGGCTGTTCCATTGCAACCCTTTTTGTAGGGTGCTCTGCTCCTTTAATCTTTGCTACTGGGTGGCTTAGAGGAAGTTCAATTGATATGCTGTGCTAACTTTTCTTGCTTTCTTTTTAAAAAAAGGTTTGACCATTCTCCATGTGATCCCACAATTACTCTTCATGGGTCTCCATCCACTTGGTATGTTTGTGTTGCATGCTGTCAACGATTCATAAACCGACAGAAATATGAAGAGCATTTGGCTTTAAAGGTACGTTATACTGAATGCATGATGAATAAAATTCATTTTTAATACCCCTTTGTCGTTATTTTTCACTTTTAATTTAATCATTCTATCCATTGCTCACTTATGTTGAAGAGAGATTCCTAAGTTAATGGTCATGAATTCTCCAAACTAGTTTACATCTGTTAGTTTTGTTAATCCTTGTTTCTGTTTCCTCCCCTGCAATCTCTTTTCTAGTCTCCTTCTTCCACTCCTATCTTCAACCACCAGTTTCCTCATCAAATATCTGTTCTGGTCCTCTTTCCCAAACCCAGCACCTTCCCACCCCACAAAACAAAAAGCGCAGTGGAATATTTTGTGTACATCTGAGAGGGCAGTCGGGGTCTCCGTTTAACAGTTCATCTGAAAGATAGTGCAGTATTCCCTAATGCCTGCACAGGGATGTCAATTGGGTTATGCGGTCAAATCTGAAAATGTGTTGCTGGAACAGCGCAGCAGGTCAGGCAGCATCCAGGGAACAGGAGAATCGACGTTTCGGGCATAAGCCCTTCTTCAGGAATGAGGAAAGTGTGTCCAGCAGGCTAAGATAAAAGGTAGGGAGGAGGGACTTGGAAATACCTCGCGCATTTCCAACGCCCCTCCCCCAAGTCCCTCCTCCCTACCTTTTATCTTAGCCTGCTGGACACACTTTCCTCATTCCTGAAGAAGGGCTTATGCCCGAAACGTCGATTCTCCTGTTCCCTGGATGCTGCCTGACCTGCTGCACTGTTCCAGCAACACATTTTCAGCTCTGATCTCCAGCATCTGCAGACCTCACTTTCTCCTTATGCGGTCAAATCCCTATCATAAAATTTGAACCCACAACATTTTTCAGAGCTAAGGGCAACTGAACCACAGCTAATGCATCTTGGCCAATAATGTCAGATACTCAGTGCAGTATAACTTGTTTTTCAAACTAACCTCAATGGGATTGGTTTGACTTGGATGAGTATATAATTAAAATGATTACAGGCAAGAAGAGCTTTGGGGTTTTTTTATATTCTCGTACCTTGAACTTCTTCAAAAAGCTTAAACTTCATTGAAAGCAAAGAAAACATTGTCCGTACTGCCTGGAATCAGTTAAAGATGCCAGCTGCAATCAAAACCATTCCATTAAGCATACGCAGTATCTTGTATCTAAACTTTAAGCTATACTGAGACTGAGAGTTTTGACCAGCATGGTACATGCTGGAGTTACATGGTACCTTTATCACAGTTCTCAAATAAAAGAGCTCCTCTTCAAAGTGTAAAATTTGTTATTGTTATCAGTCACTGACTTGTGGCTGAATCACATCTCGAATGGTTTATTACCAGCAGCTGCTACTCCCTGTTTCATGGAGCTGATGAGTATAGAAGAGCTGCGAGCCTCTGCTTAGCTGGCACCTCTTAGGCAGAGCTCCCATTCCCACTGTTCCTGAGAAGTCTGCTGCTGGCCTGTGAAATAAGATTTGAGAAGCTTTTCTAAAAATAAGTAGCAATGGGATCTTAAGCCAGCAGCCAAGATTGCTGACACCTCCACAAATTTCTTCCCAATGATATTTTGATGATGACTGAAATCAGTGCAATAAATTAGCTTATTAGCTAAGCAAGCTTGTCAGCCAGTCACTTTGTACACAGTGAGGTCCAATTGAAATGAATTGCCAGAGTTATTTATGACTTTTAGCCAGACACCGACTTCTATTTGTAACTGCTTTTAGACATTAGACGTTTACTCATGATGAGCCTCTTATACCTGGAGCTGGTGTCCCAATATTTTGCAAGTGGTCCAGGCCAGTTTTATTTTTGTGAGGGGAGCAAACTGTTTCCGCTGGTGGGTTGGTTGATGTTGAGCGGACACTTAAAGATAATTGACAAATGGACCAAGGGGCCAATGATGGAAACTTATTCAACTGCGTTGTGTTACTATTATCTGGCCTGATAGTGGAAACAGATTCACCATTAATTTACAGAAAGGGATAGGATAGAATATTTGAAGCAAAAGACTTTCAGGGCTGAGTTGGAAGAGCGAGGGGAGTGAGACTAATTGGTTAGCTCATTCACAGATCTGTTGCAAATATGATGGTCTGAATTGCCTCCTGTCTACTGACTTGCTGTTGCCTGCCAGTTAATGAAGAATGTGCAGTTATGATGGAAGAATGCACAGATTAAAAGATTGTCCATTTCTTTATAGGTTGATTCACCAGATCATGAAGGTCATCGGTGTGACCTTGAACCACAGGTTACTCAGTGCTTCGCTTGCCCAAGCTGCTACCTCCTTTTCAATTTAAGAGATGAATGCTTGCAGCATATGGCCAAAACAAATCACTTCCTTCAAAGACACAAATTGAGTGGTAGGTTTTGTGGCGGGATGGTAAATGGGAGTGCAGAATGCGTTTGAATATTAGCATCAAAATTGGTATGTTAACCCTGTGGAACTCGGTTACATAGCGATGAGAAATGGTTGGGGGTGGCAATGGTGTGTTTGTAAAATGTTGAATCATAGAAGAAGGCATTTGGCCTCTCGTGTCTATGCAAGCTCTTTTTAAGAGTTGTCCAATTAGTTCTACTATGCCAACTCTTATTCTGATAGCTGAGGACTTTTTAAAATGCATATCCAATTCCTTCTGCAAGTAATTATTTCACTTGTATCCCCTATTCTTTCAGGCAATGCATTTTAGATCACAAAATGCGTTGTAAAACAAGAATTAGTTTAACTGCTTCGTCTGGTCTGTGCCCATTATCTTGAAACTCTCCACTGGATATTGATTTTCCTACCAGTGGAAACATTTCTCCCCTATCCACCACAACAAAACCACTTATAATGTGTCAACACCTCTGTTAAATTGCCCCTCAACCTTCTCTGCTCAGTGGCTCAGTGGTTAGCACTGCTGCCTCACGGCGCCAGGGACCCAGGTTCAATTCCAGCTCGGGTGAATGTCTGTGTGGAATTTGCACATTCTCCCCGTGTCTGCATGAGTTTCCTCTGGGTGCTCCGGTTTCCTCCCACAGTCCAAAAATGTGCAGGTTAGGTGGATTGGCCATGCTAAATTGTCCATAGTGTTAGGTGCATTTATGGGGAATGGGTCTGGGTGGGTTACATTTCAGAGGGTCGGTATGGACTTGTTGGCCCGAAGGGCCTGTTTCCATACTGTAGGGAATCTAATCTAATCTAAAGAGAACCTTCCAGTCTCTCCACTAACTGAAGACCCTGATTACGTGTTCCATTACGGTAAACTAGTAGATTTCTTTATGCAGCTGAATCACTTGCTTCAGTAAAATAGCACTAAAACTGTCTGCATGTATATTTAAAACTTCTGCATTTTTCATTGATTATATTTGAAATGGGACTTTCCTAGTATGTTTGGATTTTTGATGAGCCCCACAAAATGAATAGGTCTAAATGAAACAGATTCAAAAATTCCAAATTTTGAGGAGGCAGGGCACACTTGAATTCACTGGAGATGTCGCCTGTCCTGTGCATCTTTCCATGTGTAACAATTTTTATTGACTGTTAACTGATTAATGATTCAGTTAAATAATATGAAACATGAAATTGATAGGTAATGCTTAGAGACTTAATATCCTGTACATCTGAGCAAATGAGAATATTGTCCCCTTTCAAATAGTCTTCAACGTTCGTGCAACACTGCTGAACCCAAAGCTATCAGCTCCACTCCTGTCTGGCCCCTGGAGAATATTACCATCTTCAAACTGACATATTTTCTTCCTTCTCACCAGTTTCCCATGACCTACCCTGCATACCTCCTAAATAAATGTCAGGCTTGTTTAATTGGTTCATCCTACACAGGATGGTTGAATAATTAAACCTTCCTATCTCTAGTTCTCCACTTCATAAAAATGATGTGTTCTGCAAGTATTCACAGGTGAATCCACAGAAACCATAGAAAAGCTGCCAGAGCAAAAGAAGTAATTGTATTTGCATTGCCTGAAAACCAAAGTAAAATCTAGCCGCCTATTCCACTCACACCTCCAACACTTGGTCCATTCTCTTGAGGATTACAGCACCTCAGAACAGATCCAGTTACCTTTTAAATGAGTTGAGAGCTGATGTCTCCTCCATCAAACTGGGCAGCAAACTGCAGATACCTAACACCCTCTGGGCAAAAAAATATTTCTTTGTGTCATCTCTAATATTCTACTTTAAAACTGTGCCCCTAGTAATTGACCTGTGCACTACGGGAACTGAGTATTTCCTGCCTAAGCCCCTCATAAGTTTGTACAACTTGATTAAATCACCACAACATTTTTTGTAAGGTAACCAGCCTTAGCCTATCCAACCAATCCTCAGTTTTTAAATACTGGCAACATGCTTCTACATTTCCTCTGTATTTTCTCTAGAGCAATTGACCAGAACTACACACAAACAGTAGTTGGGCATAACCAGCTTTTAAACAGTTGCAGGATTACACCCTGCTTTTGTAAGCTATATCACATCAAATAAAGGAAAGCATTACATATGCTTTCTTTCCCACTTTATCTACCTGTCTTATCAGATTTGGAGACCTGTGGTCATGTTCTCTGAAGTCTCTCACTTCCTGTACTCATCTTACTTCCTCTATCCCCCTCAATATTTTCCTGCTTATTGGGTATTCCCTGGCTTTCTTTGTCCTTTCTTTACCCTTGCATTACCCCTTGCTTCTCCAGATTGAATTCCATTTACCTCTTCCATCTATAGGAAGCACGAAAGAAGATTCTGTAGATCAAGTATCATCTGTGGCAAGAGAGTCAAAATTACAGTTCAGTGACCATACATCAGAAATGGAAGATGAAAGACTTGGCTCGGAGTCTTTTGTGGAGCTAAAGACTTGCTATGAGCTTATAGTTCAACATTAAGCCCTTCTTTGTTGCCCTGTTCATTTGATTTATTAAACTCTGGGGTATTGTCAGAAATGTTGGTTTTGTCTGAAACTAATCCAGTTTCCTCTTGTTTCTCTTCTAATAGGTGAGCAGGGAACACGCTGCCCTCTTCCATTCCCTAACTATGCAAAAAAGTTGTTGATTTCTTTGTGTCAAGAGGTTCCTTTCCAAGTGAAATGTACAGCTTGTCAACAAATACTCCGCACGCATGTGGAACTATCAGCACATTTCAGGTGGGTTTGTTTCTATGTTTGTCTCCCATTTCCTTCAACCCCAATTGGTTCCTTCAGCAGCATGGGTGAGAGGCACTGAAATTTCCTCGCTAGATCTTTCTTCCTCTCAGTTCGCCTTTAAGTATGCTCCTTACAAAATTCCTGTGTGTAGAAACATATGCTTACCCGGTCTAATAGCTCTTTATATGATTTAAGTTAGTTTTTGTCAATAAGCAGTAAAATGTCACAGAAGTATAAAGGTGCTCAACAAATGGAAATTGTTTATTCAGCAATTAGATAATAGAAATATACATTTTTCCTTCATTTTAACTAACTGGAAAGGATCACTGGCTATGGCCATGTTTTGTTAAATCACTGGGATTATTTTCTGTTCTTACCATTGACCTCTCCCAGCAATTGTTGATTCCTTAACAGAAACAGCAGTTGCTAGAGCAACTTGGCAGGTCTGGCTACATCTATGGAGGAAAAGCAGAGTTAATAGCTGGAGTCCAGTTCAGTTCTGAAGAAGGTTACTGGACTCTATGTTAACTGTGCTTTCTCTCCACAGGCACTGCCAGATCTGCTCAGTTTCACCAGCAATTTCTGTTTTTGAGATTGACAGCATTTGTAGTTCTTGGTTTGTTGATTGTCAAATCCCTATTAGTTTACTAAAGGCGTGACTACCAAAAATCTCCCTCTGTGGCATTGTTTCTTAGATTGGTAACAGTCTTGGCTTGGCTATGGTTGTTCTTCACCTTATATCTCGACACACAGTTCCTGCAAAGCAGCTGTCAGGGGTGTGACTAGTGGTTAACTTTGCCTTTCTTTAACCTGTGACTCTTGAGACCTGATGTGATCCTTCTGTTGAGATGTATGATCAATGTTGTTAAATTGAGATTTAATTGATGTACAGTTCCTCACTTTCGTAGCTGAGTGATACTGAGCCTGGAGCAATCTTGTCTTTTCCAGTTGTGGTACAATTCAAAACTGGAAGATAAGGGCTGCAACCAAAAGTTTATCATGAACTTTGTGAAAGGAGTATAATTTAGAGTGCTCAATTTATAGGAATATTCATTAGGGATTAATTTCTTTAAAACAACAAGACTAACAGTTAGTGAGAGTATTGGGGAGCTAGAGCGTGGGATTTAAAATGGGATGAGCATTTGAGAAGTATGAATTACTTGATCCATTCAGAGGGGAGCTTTCAGTCTCTTAAGCCACAACTGCTGGCCTCTAGAATGACAAGGACAATGGATAGATGGGAAGATCACCGCATGCAAGTTGCTGTCCAAGCCACTCATCGTCCTGACTTGGAAATATATAATTGTTCCTTAGTCTTGCTGGATGAAAATCTTGGAACTCCCTACCTAAGAGCTTTGGGAGATACCCGCAGCTAATGAACTGCCGCAGTTCAAGGTGCAACTCCCTATTATATTCTCAAGGGCATAGAGATGGACAATAAATGCTGGTGCAGCCAGTGATGTTCACACCCCATGATTTTTTTTATTGGGCAGAAAGGCTTGTGTGATCTTTAGCTTTATAAATTAATGGTAAAACGTACAGAAGAATAAGCATGATAAATTGTCATAAAATTGTTGTTTGGACTCCACGACACTTGGTGTGAAGGCATTAGAGAGGTTGCAGAAAAGATTTATGAGAAAGGTTCCAGGCATGAGGAGCTTCATTGAGAAAGTGGATAATCTCTGGTCGTTGTCCTTGGAAGAGAACGTTGAGAGGAGATTTGACAGGTATTCAAAATTTCCAAGTGTCTGGACAGGATAGATTGTGAGAAACTGTTCCTATACCAAGGGAAAGATTAAGACACCAGTGATATTTATGGTGAATGGTGAAAAGGCAGTGGCAATGTGAAGATATATTTTTCCACACAGCATGTGATTACTACTTAAGATTCTGGTGGAGGCTTATGGAATTGTTGCTTTCAAAAGGGACTTGTGTGATTGTCTGAATGCACAAAATTTGCAAGACGAAGTGGAAAGTGAAGGGGGAGTGGAGCTAACCGAGTTGTTCTCTGATATCCGTACAGTAGGAGAGTTCTAATGGCTTCCTCTGTTCTTAGATTTTATGTTGGTGCAGTGATTTTATTGCAGTTGAACTAAGTTTTAGGAGTTATGTTTTTGGGTTGTACATCTAGGCAAGGTTATTAATGGTTACAAAGCAAAAAGCTAGAATTAAAATGCAAATCAGCTATGGTCTAACTGAATGGTGAAGTTGGAATGAAGGGAGTAAAAGGAGTTGGTTTCTGATGTTTGACTTATTGTGGTTTACAATCTCAGTTTGCTGATTGGCTCTGTGTTTAGCTGGGTCATAGGATGACCAAGGTCCTAGCAACTACAAGGCTGTAGATTTTTGCCTGCCCACTTTAACCTCAGTTGTCATCCTACCACTGACCAATCCTTTTACACGTTTTCATCTACACTTTCATTCTTCTATCTTTACCAGCTTGTCAATTGACCTCTTAGCAAATTGTAAAACATCATCACCCAAATCCTCCTCTAAAGGAAGCCCTGTTTCTGATTGTATCCATCTGCAGTAGTCTTCACTGGCTTTCGAACTCCGAATTTAATTGATCTTTCCATCCTTGCCCTCTTCTGCAAATGCCTTATCGCTCAGTAGGAGATGCTGGTGTAGTGTTTATGTTACTAGACTTGTAATCGGAAACCAGGTAAGTGTTCCAAAGGCCTTGGTTCAAATCCTTTTGGGCAGTTAGCAGAATTTAAATTTGATTAATTAATCTGGAATGCAAAGCTAGTTTAAGTAGTTGTAACCTTGATAATTATCATTGATTATGGTAAAAGTTCATTTGGTTCACTAATGTCCTTCAGGGATGGAAATTTGGGATTTTTACCCTGACTTTTAATTACCCTCTAAAATGATTAGATTACGATTAGATTAGATTACTTACAGTGTGGAAACAGGCCCTTCGGCCCAACAAGTCCACATCAACCCTTCGAAAAGCAACCCACCCAGACCCATTCCCCTACATTTACCCCTTCACCGAACACTACGGGCAATTTGCCATGGCCAATTCACCTAACCTGCACATTTTTGAACTGTGGGAGGAAATCGGAGCACGCGGAGGAAACCCACACAGGCACAGGGAGAATGTGCAAACTCCACACAGACGGTTGCCTGAGGCGGGAAATGAACATGGGTCTCTGGTGCTGTGAGACAGCAGTGCTAACCACTGTGCCATCATGCCGCCCATAATGGATTGGGACAGTTCAAGGACAGCTTAGGATGGGCAGTAAATCCTGGCCTGGCCAATGATATCATGAGAGAAAAAGACAAATATACTGAAGTGTAGAAGATTGAAGGATGACCTGATTAAGTTTTTTAAAAGTTGTTTTTTTTTAAAATTGGTAGGGCAAATGATCAAAAAAATCATCTTGTAATGTGAATTGGGATTAAGTTAGAGCTGGAGAATTTAGAAAGGAGTTGAGAAGCCACTTTTTTCAAATGAAGGGCAGTGGAAATCTCCCCACCTGACTGTGGACGGTGGGGACTGTCGGAGTGAAGGATTTGAAGAAATAAGGGAATCAAAGGATGTAGAAAAAGATGATTAAATGGAATTGTAACACACATCAACCATAATGTAACTTAAAGGAGTAGGTTTGAGGGGCCTGATTGGTCTCCTCACTGTTTCTGTGTAAAGTTGTGATAAACTTTTAATTGTGTGGTTTTCGTTTTTGCAGAACACGCTGCAGAAGGGCTGGCCCTGTTGCAGTGTCTACAAAGGATATTAGCCAAGTTGCTGCAATATTTAAAGTGAGGGGCCGCTGTCTGGACTGTCGAAAGTTGTTTGTGGATGACAATCAGATCAATCAGCACACTCAACAAACCATGCACAATATCCAGTGGATTCGCACCATGGAGAAGGCCATCTTGGAGTTTTGTCACTTCAATGAGAAGAGCAAGATTCCCTCTGATCTCCGTATGCTTTTGGATCAGTCCAAGGCCAAGAAGAACTCTCCGTTCAAAAGACCCTTGGCTGAGACATGTTCTAGTGAGGCTGCCGCACCCAATTCCAGCAAGAGAACCAGGAGCGAAAGCAACAGCATGCAGTTCAAGGAGGAAAAGGTAGAGGGTGACAACCAGTCAGGAGCCAGGGTATGGTACTGTGAATGCCATCAACGGTTTGACAATGAAGAGGCAGTGGAGAAACACGTCATGGCAGCCAATGGCATCCTTCACAAGTGTTTGGTGTGTGGCAAATTGGCACATGATGCTGGAATCATCGCATTGCACATGAGCCGTAGTCATGGGGGTGCCCACTTGACCAACCACCGTTTATGGTGTGAACGCTGCCACGTAGAAATCCTAAGGAAAGAGGATCTGATGGCCCACATTGTGGAGTGCCACAGTGGCCATGCTTACTATTATGAGAAGCAAGTGGATAAAGAGGATTTGATGGCTTTTGAGCCTTCTTCATCCAGATCAGCATGGAACTCAATGGATTTGGCAGGCAAAGATGGTGGCCGACTGCAGCTTGATCCAGATAGTCCTGAACCAGAAGATGTTCTGGCCAGTGGCTCCTGGCAGTGTCGGTTGTGTGAAGAGATGTTTGATTCAGAGGATGGTGTTGCCAAACACTGTGGCTGCTTGGCAAACCACCAGTTTCACAAATACAGCTGTGGCTTGTGCAAGAAACACTTCCATAGAGTGGAAACCTTGTACCGTCACGGTCGTGATCAGCACAACAATGAGCTAAACGTAAAGTACTTCTGTGGATTGTGTGACGACATTGAGTTTGACTCTGAAGGTGAATTTCTTGAGCATTACAAAATTTTCCACAGCACTGATTATGTCTTTGTGGAGCACGGAGATGCTGCGACCATGAAAGAAATGGAGGAAGAAACGCCAGAGGAACATTCACTGATGTCCTGTGGGTGTCAGCTGCAGTATAAATCCAAAAGATTAAGAAAGAAGGACAGCCAGAGGTGCTTGAGGAACCTGTTTGAACAAGGGGAGCTCTGGTTTCGTTGCTCGTGTTCAGTAACAGCGCAATCCGAGGAAGAACTCCGAAATCATCTGGTGGAATGCCATGGGATGAGGAAGGCAGTCACCAGATCTATTACCATCAAATGCGTTTGTGGTAGGGCTTTCAATGACAGTGAAAGTGCCCAAATGCATTACCACGGGAAGCATTGCTCTGTTCAGGAGCAGCAGGTGGTTCCTTCATTGCCAGTTGATTGTGAAGTTAACACTCCTCATGTGACCACATTATGCAGCAACACCATGGGGGCACCTCAGGATGACAACACAGAGCCTTCATCCAGTCATGAAGTCCTTCCAACAACTGCAGGTAGCCTTTGTATTGCACGTGCCCAGTCCATGCCAGCGAGCAGGTCAGTAGTATCTCTTCCTCGGGAAGGCAGGGAAGTCACTGGTTGTGTCATGGGACAAACGCAGAAAGGTAGTGGGCTATGGATTGAACAGAGGGAGGGCATGTTTAGCATAGCAGTGTTAACTACTAATCCTGTAGCCCCTATTACAGATGACCAAAATACTTTAAAGATGGCTCACTCTGACTTGCTGGCTCTGGAACTCTTTATTTATAGTGGAATCTGTTAATTATATACACTTTGGAGACACTGGGATTATCTGTCTTTTTTTCTTTGCGGGTACCTTATTTTCTTCATAACAGCTTGTATTTGTATAGTCTTGGTAATAGCATTAAAATCTCTAAAGGCACCATTATAGAACATGATAATCTAGCATCCGTATTGAGACAAACTGTTCTATCTCCAGGACAGATGGGTGAGCATTTGATGCTAGAGATGGAGAGTTTGCTGCCACAATGCATGCTGGGTAAAGAGTTCTCCATTCTACAAAAGACATTTCTTTCTCAAAATCTTCTGCTTTCTCACATTAACCAGAGTACATTCACCTCACTGCAGTTTGGGGTCTGAAAGAAAGCAAATTTTAAGGAGAACTGTCATGATCATAATTTTAAGTTCAAAATGTAGCAGCTTTGTGGCAGATTGCGTCTCTTATATTGGTGTAAAAGAGCTTGGTGCATTGAAGGCTGCTTTTATAACTTGTAACTTTTCAATCTCTAATTTTACAGCGTCACGTTTTTTCCTGACAAATTATTTTTGACAGTAAGTTGGGGAGATGGGACATGTATTATGGAAACTTCACAGTGGTTATTGGTTTTTGAAGAAATATGGACTGAGGTTTTCCACACTGTGCATAGAAGTTCACTGTAAGGGCTGGTAGATCCCATGTGAAAATTGCAAAAATGGAATAACACTACCATAAAGGAGAAAATAAGTGAAATCATCAGACAAATTGGATCATAGATTTAGATTTTATTGTTACATATACTGAAGTACAGGAGTACATTGAAAAGTGTATAATGTTCCCACACATGGCACCATCTTAGGCACCTAGGTGTAGGTCGTTCATCAGAGCGAATTGCCTTTAACAGGATTGACAAATTGCGGGCGTTGTGTGGATAATGCAAACTTTCTACTGAATGGGTATAGCAATTTTCTATTAGTGATCTTCTACAGTGCGACTTTCTGTAGCACAAGGTTACAGAGGAACACAACTGTCACGTTATAGCAGAATGACCAGTACAAAAAAAAAGCTGAGTATTAAGAGAAATGAGGGTTTAAAACTTAAGCATTACTTCATAGAGTAGCAGAAAAATAAAGAAATAGGTAATAGTTCACATTAAAGTCTTTTGTACTTTAAACTAGTAAAATAGAGGAATAAGTTTAAAGTTCAACAGTCTTTGATGAATCCTCCGCTTATCATGCTCTGCTGTCTGTTCGTGATGCTGCTGCCGCAGATACCATTGCTACTGCTGGGACTGTTGTCATTTCCAGAGCTGAGCATTGCAGACCCAGTCAGAGTACAAACATTTAATACTCTCAACAAATATCAATGTATGTGATAACTACTATGAATTGATGGTGGAGCGAGTGAATGTTTGTAGATGTGGTGCCGGTCAGCAGGCCCTACTGGTCCCGGATGACACCAAACCCCCCTCCCAGGTCCCACTGCAACAAGAACAACCACTTCGCCAACTGTAGTCATCAACAAATCTGCCTATAAAATTTCATGTGTGCAACCACTCAGAAACTGGAAAGCATAATGCAGCCGCTTCCAAAATTGCTGACCACAGAACACTGCAGGTGTCCAACTGTAGCCATGCAACAAAATAGGGAGCTCAGCCACAAATTGGTGTTAAATGGGGTTTCAATACAGCCAATGTACATAACACTCTGTGCCGACAAATCAGTTTGATGTGAAAGAAACTAGTAAAAAAAGTAGATACCCAGTAAAGTATGTTAAAATGAATTTATGTTTTGATTAGTTCATTCCTTACATTGATTTCACCTTGCACAGTAATAGGTGTTTCAAATAATTAGGACTTAGCTGTGGAAAAGCTCAGTAATTTGCGTTTGGCTTAACATGCCGTCTTCATATGAATTTACCATGTCATCAGTGCAGTCGATAGTGTGGTGCTGGACAAGCACAGCAGGTCAGGCAGCATCTGAGGAGCAGGAGAATCAACGTTTCAGGCATAAGCCCTTCATCAGGATGCCCCTTTGATGAAGGGCTTATTCCCGAAACATCAATTTTCCTGCTTCTCAGATGCTGCCTGATCTGCTGTGCTTTGCTAGCACCACACTCTTGGCTCTGATCTCCAGTGTTATCAGCCCTCACTTTCTACAATGTCATCAATGCAGTCAAGCAAGTCTTGTATTTTTGTGCTGCAGTACAACATCCTAGAATGTCTACAGTGGTTTCATTACCATTGATATTGGGACTGATCATAGCAGTGACCTACTTTGTGCTTTGCCTTCCACCATAACATGCTTCGATTGTCATCATTTTAAACAGAAATCAGTAGAGTTTGGTTCAAAAACATTTTCAAGAATATGCAGGTCATCCTTGTCATCCACAAGGGATAGGGGCATGCACTCCCCATGGATAACAAAAAAACTGCCAAGGACCATATCCATCAGAATGGATAAGGCAATGTAGGGAAAAAATGGCATCAGAGGCCAACCTTGTGAGTGTGCAGATCCTTGAGTAGCGATTGAGCAGATCATGAGGGTGAGGTGTACTTGTTCAGGATGTGAGAAGACCATTTTGTCACCATTGCTGCAGGTCTACTTGACTGTAAGCTCAAACGTAGCGTACCTCTGCTCCATTTGATTGCCAGCAATGTTCTCTCTAAGTTGCATGGCTGTGCACATATAATTGCTCCAAGGTTCCGTACATGGGACCGTGGTGGAGGCATTGACTTCGGGTTCCAGACGTTGCTGCTGCACATGGACCTGGGAGGCCCGTGCAGCCGGAAAGAAAATGATAGGAAATGCTGCATGACAGATGTGTGAGAGTTTGGCTAATCCAAAGTCACCAGTCTAAAGATTTGGCTGTTTATGAGCATCTTCTTATTAGATCTCGTATTTTGCCACCAGGAATGAATGGCAACTTTGTATCTGGTGTTTTAGATGATCTGGCAATTTCACTGTAGAAACAAGAGACTGACTTAAGCTATCATTTCAGTTCAGGGTCTACCTCTGCTAGTTGACAAGTCAATGTTTCCTTCCAGCCTATATGTGAAGTTAATTCATACACTTTGTTAGTGTAGCACATTAACTCTTTTGTGGAAAAGAAAATCTATTGATCTACCATGCTCTTTCCCCAACCTCATCAATTGGAGAGCAAGCTTTCCACTATCTTTTTATGGAGAAAACTTCCTGAGATCATTCCGAATGACTTGACTCTAATTTTGAGGTCATCCCCCTTAATTCTGGACCTTTCCACAAAGGAAATGGCTTCTCTCTAACATACCAACTTTAATCATCTTCAAAACTTCAATCAGTTTACTATTATGAAGATTAAGGTAAAGTTGCCATAACCTGACTCGACCATAGGACTGCTGTCTACATTAGAGGGGACAACTGGTGGTTTAACCTGAGGGTCACCATGCCTTAGGTGAGGGAAGAGGTTGAGAAGGAGCGTCCTTCATTGTCACCTCAGCCGAACCTTTGCTTTTGCTATCACTCAGCTTCGCAAGCCAGCTGTACAGCCAAGTGACCTCATTATTAGTTTTCTAAGTAATATGACCTTTCTATTTAACCCTTTATAACTCTTGTAGGATGTTACTGAATCTGCATTGTATCCTGTCCGAGATGAAGGTAGTCTTACAGATGTATTATTTCTGTGATGACCGTAGAACTAAACAAATTTACTCCAAATGGGCTTGATACTGACCACGTTCAAATACAAAACACTGTAAATGTTGGAAATACTCAGTTCAGACATTATCTGTGAACAGAGAAAAAGAGTTAATATTTCATCAGAACTGAGACAAGTTTATTGACCTGAAATATTAAATTTGTTTATCTCTGCATAGAGGCTGACAAATTCATTAATAGTGAGTATTTTTGTCTGATCTCTGTGGCAGCCATGTCTTTTGTTTAATCTAGGTTTCAAACTGTTGCAAGTTAAATGACAAAGGCATTTTGAATGGTCCAGACTAATTCAGACTCTATTAGTAGTATATTTTAGTCTAACAGAGTTTAAAAACTAGGGTAATGTAGGTGCCTGTTCTTGTTGGACATGGTTAACTAAAGTGGCTCATTCATGCTTGAAGGTAAAGGTGAGAACCATCACACTATTGAAGAAATAAATGATGATTTAGATAATTTAGATAATCACTTGAAACATCATGGAATGCAATGCTACAGGCCAAGTGCTGCATATGGGATTGGGATAGATAGGTGCTTGATGATAAGTGCAATCACAATGGGCTGAAGAGTGTTTTTCCATGTTGTTGAACTGTATGACATAGCTGTTATATTCTATCTTCACCCTCCTACTATTGTCACAAGTGGAACTAGACATTTTCCAAACTTGATATCCTATTTGACCATGAGCTGAGAATCTGAACTTAACTGTACTCCATCACTAGGACAGTGTATTTTCATCTCCTTAACATTGGTTACGTAGAATATATAGCACAAAGGCCATTTGTTGTATCTGGTCATTGTTGGTGTGTATGCTCCACATACACCTTTTCCCACCCCTCTTCCTTCAACTCATTTATCCACCTGCCTTGAAAATGCATCCACAGCAGGTGTGTGCACATCAGAATGTTTCTTCAGAGTAGGAAGAGGACGGTACATGTTGCTGATTTCTGTTTGTTGTCCAATGTGAAGTAAGATGTAATATTTTAATTGTGAAAAATGTTTTGGTAAAGTTCAGGATGGTTTAATTTTATCTGACAGTGCAATACTTGTAAACTGAGTAATTTTAATATAACCACCAGTAACCTCCACATTTAAAAAAAAGCAGGAGTGACCAGGGTTGTTTTTGAGGAGAAGTTAAATATGGTTCTTAGGGATAAAGTGATCAAAGAGTGTGGGGAGAAAGCAGGAACTGAGTTCTGAGTTTAATAATTAGCCATATTCACATTGAATGGTAGAGCAGGCTGAAAAAGCAGAATGATGTACGTCTGCTCCTATCTAGTGCTTTTCTGAATCTTTGACAGTCACCTAATTTTTAACTTCACTGGATGGGTAGGTTGGATTAAAAATTCCTTAGTACCTTCTTTAAACAACCCATTCTGGATGCACCTGGTAAAAGTTCCCAGTTCTTGCTGGAGTCATGATCTTGTGCACTGTTCAACTGTCCACTGTCTCTAAATCAACGTCCTATGATTGCTGGAGTTGTGAATGAAGCAGGGCGGCCAATCAGGGACTTTGGGGAAAGGTGGGACTAACAGTCTGTGCCCTTGAGATATTAGGACTGAGAAATGTGAATGAAGGTAAAGAATTGGAATCAAGTTCAGAAAGAGGAATAAAAAGAGGAACAGGAAGTTGGATTCTAAGATAGAGAAAATGGACAGATAGGAAAAGTGTGACAAAAATGCAAAATTTGTGCACTAATAATATTCAGTTGTTAACACCCTATTATTGTGGCACTGGAAAAGCACTGCAGGTCAGGCAGCATCCAAGGAACAGGATGTCGACTTTTAGGGCATAAGCTGTGCTTTCCCAGCACCACACATTTTGACTCTAATCTCCAGCATCTGCAGTCCTCACTTTCTCCAACACCCTACTATTGTTCAATTTAGCACAGTGTTTCTTGCTATGTAGTATACTCATACTTTATCCTCATGACTTACTGAAGTTACAAGTTTACAACAATTTGTTTGGAACAATAAAGTCTTTTTTTTCTCTCCCCGTTTCCCTAACTAATAGAAAAGGAAAGAATAAACCAGGAAGAAGACATAGAGTTGCCTGACTTGGACCTACTACGCACAATGACACATCTTGTATTCATCGATTTGGATAACTGGGCGGGCTTTTTCAACCACTTACCAGGACATCTTAACCAAGGCACATTTTTCTGGGGATTTCAAGGTTAGTTCAAAATATTGAGTTTTTTGGGGTGACGGAGGAAGGGAGGGTTGCTTTTGAAGGAGAAAGCTCTTGAAAAATATGTAAAGGTTGCATGATACCAGGCTTAACAATGAGGAAACTAAGGTGATTCATAACACTGAGGTAAAAGTATTGGAGGAACAAAAGTCTGATAATACTTCAAGTCCTGAAGGTGTACATTCTGGATTTGCAAATGGTATTGATGCAGGGTTTGTCGGTGTACTGGCTGACGTTCCCTTGAAACTGCATGGCCGTGCATGTTGAGCACCCTGCTCATGAGTTCACTTCTGCATTCTCCTGCCACTGCACATGGACCTCAGAAGGCCTTGTGGTGTTTGGAGAAATCAGCGGCAACATGGGCACTAGTTTTGACTTGGCAAAATTTTCGAGATCCTGCAGCAGTCCCAGCAGATTGGAAGTTGAGTCTAACACTGTTATTCACTTGGGTTACCAACTTCACGTGACCAGGTTTTGGGAGTTTTTGGCAGGGGAGGCAGTCTCTGAATCCTAGCAGTGTGGCAACGGTGGGTGAATGCATCAAGGCATAAGGCAAGTTCCCAAGCTGCAGATTCTAGTGGGGAGGAGATAGGTTTTGTTGCATGGAAATAAACAAAAGTACTTTGTGTCAATCTCCTTGCTCAGGATTGGCCTGTTAAAATATGGCTGCATTCACGTATCTGTTGGAACCACAATTTGGCACTGGTTCTTTCAAAGCAGCTGCTGCAGAATCTTCACCCCCTTGCGCACACAGGGCTGTGATACAGAACTGCCTTGTCTTTCCATTCTCCAAACAGTGATGACCCTGGTCTGTGCTATCCTGATGGTTACATTAGTAACAGACTCAACATTGTGATGTTCACTACTCCTGGTGTTATAGCAAACAGAGCCCAAGTCTGGCTGAGCAAGCTCCCTTCTGGTAACTGTGGCCCCTGTCTGCTTTTTGCCTACTCATCTGTCTACTCAGACTGTGTTCAGCCTCACAGGCCAGAGGCAAATGAGCAGTCCACTGAGCCTCCTACTCAGCAAACTCTCACCCAGACAAGCAACAGTTGCCAATCCATTGTACACTTTTACTATATATGGCATACTCACATATACTATTCTCGACAACTGTATGTCAGACTTTAGCCTTTAACCATCTTAGTGTGAAAGAACAGGCAACAATGTTAGAGCACAGAATACATGTGTGAGCTATATCAACACCAATTTATCATGCTGAATACAATGGTTGGCTCACTGTTTAAAATGAATGCTGAGCAGCTGTGAACAAGTCATGGTGAGTAGTAATGTAATTCCTTAAATTAACATTTTAAAATCTCCTGGGTTGATTTCAATAGCCAGAAGGAGATCTATGCTGATTTCAGGAAACTCCCAACCATTCTGGGAGGATTGGAGACTCTATTAATTAGAGAAGGATGGAGAAAGAAAATAGAGAACAGACTGGTTCACCTGACATCAAACATCAGGAAATTGTTGGGATCTATCATTAAGAATCTCTTGATACACTTGGAAAAGCATAATGTGGTTAGAACAAATCGTTATAGTTTGACCAAAGGGAAATCTTTGACATATTTATTGAGGGATTTTTGAGTATGTAACTCATAGGGTAGATAAAGTGGTAGTTGTGTTTTATTTGAATTATCAATTATTATTAGTTAAGGGGCTCCACAGATGATTAGTATAGAAGAGCAGGGCTGATGGTGTTCGGAGATGGTATTAGCTTGTATAGAGCATTGGTTAAACTATATGGATAAACAAGGCATTTTCAAGTTAATATGCTGTGAGTAATGGAGTGCCATGTGGATTCATGCTGGTGTCTCAGCTATTTACAATTTATATTAATGGCTTAAACAAAGAGGCAGAATGATATATCTAAGTTTGCTGATGATACAAAGCTGTGAAGACACTTTGAGATATAGAGAGATTACATGAATGGACCACAAGGTAGAAGATAGTGTATTCTCTCGGAAAGTGTGAGGTTATACACACTGGTTGTAAAAATGTAAAAATAGATTTTTAAAGTGTGAAACTTTTAAATGTTGATGTTCAGAGACACTTGGATATACTCGTACAGGGTACGTAAGTTAGCCTGCAAGAACAGTAAACAATTAGGAGAACAAATGTTTTGTTGGTTTTTATTACAAAGGAATTGGAATGCAATTGATGCTACAATTGTACTGGATTACTGGTTCCATCCACAAGAATGACTTCTGTGACAGTGCAGCACACCCTCAGGATTTTAGTAGAGTGTCAGTTTACATTATCATACTCAGATCTTTGAGTGGAAGTTGAATCTACACCATCTAACTAGGAAGCAAGATTGTTAATCGCTGAGTCAAGGCCAGCATTAAAATCATGAACATGTATCTGTGCTGTTCCATAGCACTAAACCTACTATAGGCAGAGTAATTTGCTCTTGTCTGTGTGTTTTTTAAAACTACAAAAACATTTCACCTTTTGCTCAGCGAAATCATGGAGTTTTTACAACATAGAAAGAGGACCTTTGGCCCATTGTGCCTGCACCAGCCATCAAGCATCCATCTATTTTAATCCTGTTGCCCACACTTGACCCATCATCTTTTATTCTTTGGTGTTTTAGATGCTCATCTAAATACTTTTTAAATGCCTTGAGGATTGCTGTCTCTATTAGCCTTTTTAGGTAGTAAGTTCAGATACCCACTACCACCTTGGTGGAAAAAGAAAATTCCTTGTATCTTCTCTATATCTTCTGTTCCTTAACTTGAATCTCTTCCCTTGGTTCCCACATGGGCCTGGTTACTTGTACACTGTCATGCCTGCGAAAACCACTAACAATTTCTCCTTCTCCATGCTAATTTAAGTATATTATAGTCCCACTCCCTGACTTAGATGCCTACATCTTCCTTCACTTGAGTGAATACAGATTCAAAGTGCTCACTTAACCTCAGTGATGTCTTCTGGTTTCACACACACAGTTCCTAATGCGCTTTACTGTTTTCCTGGTTATTTTCTTGTCTCTAAAATACAAATAAAAAACCTTTGGAGTTTCATTATTGTTACCTGCAAGTCTCCTCTTCACTCTCCTAATGTATTTCTTTAAGTGACCCCTGCTTTTTCTATATTCCTCTCGAAGTATACAATTTTAGCCTTTGATATATGCCATATACTTCATTTGCTTGCTTATCCAATGTTGCATGTCCCTTACCATCCAAACTTCTCTGGACTTGTTGATCCCACCTTCTCCTGTATGGAAACATATTGACCCTGCACATTCAAAATTACCCTTTTGGATCACTCCCATGGCTTCGATATGGATTTTCCTGCAAATAGCTGTTCCCAGTCCATTTTGGCCAGATCTTGACTAGTACTAAAATAAGCCTTCCCCAACTTCAGGACCTTTGTTTCTGGTACATGTTTGTTTTTATACATAAGTACTTTAAATCTTATTGAATTATGGTCACTACCACTAAAATACCCCATCCACCACTTGCCTGGCTTTGTTCCCTAAAATTAGGTTCAGTGTTGCTCCCTGTCTTGTAAGATTTTAAACAATCTGACTTAAACTGTTCTCCTGGATGCGTTTTAAGAATTCTGCTCCTTCTAAATCTTTCAAACTTTGTCTATCCCAGATAACATTAGGGAAGTTGAAATCTCTTATTACCCTACTTTCTATTTGTCCCTGATTGTTCAGAGGTCTGTAGTGCACCTTTTGCAAAGTGCCCCCTTTTTATTTTGAAGCTCTATCCAGACAGCTTCATTTTGGAAACCTACAAAGATACCATCCCTTCTTATTGCAGTAATTGATTCCTTGATCAATCTTTTATATCACACCCCTGTTTTACCTAAAGAATCTATATTCAATCCTGCCCTTCCCTCAACAATGTCTCCATGATAGCAATCATATCACATCCCCACGTGTTAATCAGCACCTTGGCTCCTTGTATCAATTCAAAGTAAAGGTTCCTTGTCATGCTCCCATGTGCATTAACTTATCTATATTTACACTGCCTTCAAGACTGATTTGGGGTTCTTTTAGACTTGTCTGCACATCACCCCCATCCCATTCCCTTTCTAATTAATTTTAAATATCCACTCATCACACAAGCAGCCGCTCCCTCCTGCAAAAATGTTGGTCTCTCCAGTCCGATGCAACCTTCAAGTAAGATTGAATGTTTTCTCTTGCTTTTGAGCTCCACACCCACCAATTTTTATTAATTCTTTGCTTGTTTCCCTTTTGGTCTTTTAAAGAATTAACTTCACATCCTATTTTGGAGTCTTTGTATATTTCAACATCACTCACTCTGGGCTTTTATTCAAATCATTAATGTGTGACATTATGTAGCACTTTGAACCTTGAAAGATGTCCCAATGCACTTTACAGGAGCGTTATCAAACAAAGTTTTATGCCGAAGTGGCCTGGCTAATCCCTGTGTAAAATCTTTGCCCACTTGTAGCCATCTGAAAACCAGTCAACATTTTTGTTAACATTTTACAAGGCACAAAACCTCATTTGCTGTCATCTCCACCAACATTATACCCTTAAAGTAAACTTAAGTTATTACTTTAACATAAGATAGATCAGGTTTCGGGTAGGAACAGGGAGAAAATTTTAACTTCATGCTTATTAAATTTAAATGCAATGTTAGGAGTAAGTAATACCCATTTAATTCCTGAGTGAGAGTTTCCTAGGTGTGCAAAAGCAGCTGTATGCTTTCGTTGAGATTGTTAGATTATGAGAGTTGCAAGTCTCAACATCCTTTCCTTAGCAATGACTTATGTGAGTTTTTAAAAAAAACCTCATCTATTCTTATTATTTAAATTGTTTTTCTAATTCATTTTCCATAGGTGGAAAGACTAATTGGAAGCCACCAGAAAACTGTCCTGTCTACAATTTTCTCGTCAACACTGGATGTTTTTTCCTTCATCCACGATGCAGTACTAGGAAGGATGCTGCTGATTTTGCCATCTGCATGCATGTTTGTGTTCTTGTCTTATTATGCAAATCAATAGCTAGAGATAATTGTTCATGTTGCAAGATGTGAGAAAAGCCAAGTCTTGTTTTCTTTTTAGTTGGGACCATGATGAATTGGGTCCTGAAATGAAAATGCCAAGTTGCAAAGATCTCTAAGTAATGGCAAACTTTACGGGGCACTGGAATGCAAGAGGCAGCTTAGAAATCCCAGAATGAGTTTGGATGTTACTATGGCTGAGCTGAATGGTGGCAGTTAAGTCAGGAATTTGGATTTATGTGGTTGTTTTCACACTGTTGTGCTATCCTGAAGTGCATTAGAGCCAAGGATGTCCTTTTGAAGTATAATATAGGAAATGCAGTGACCAATTTATGAGCAGCACATCCCCAGTAATAGTGAGTGGCTAATCCATTTTAGATGTCATTTGAAGGCTAAAGATTTTCACTCGGTTGCAGGAGTGGGCCATTTAACCATTTGAATCTGTTCCGCCATTCATTGTGTTCTTACTTGCTTTTCCTGAAGAAGGGCTCATGCCCGAAACGTCAATTCTCCTGCTCCTTGGATGCTGCCAGACCTGCTGCGCTTTTCCAACAACACATTTTCAGCTTACTTGCTTTTCAGCCTAACTCCATATATCTGCTTTTGTCCCCTAAGTCCATGCAAGGGGTCACATAGACACCTGGAGGTCAAAACGTTCCAATTGTTTAAGAAAATTAAGGACAGTTAGCCATAGTCCATAAAGGGCCATGGGCATCTCTCTCCATTATAAAATAGACAACTGGTGGTATGTAACTGGAAGGAAACTCCTCCAGAAGGCTCCATGAACTGTTATTGAGTTGAACTCTCACCACTGGCATTTCTCTGCATCACACTTTAGCCACCTGAGCTAACTGAGCAATGGGGGAAGGGAGGCAAGTGCAGCTCACTTCCTGAATGCACGAATTAAATTACCTACCTCGCCTATCATTGTGCCATAATCTTTGAAACAGTTGCCATGAATGTTTGGCATTGCTTCTGTCACTGCATTGTGTAATCATCAACTAAAAAACAAAACTATTCCCATTGCATTGACCACCCACATTTGTACTGGAAGCACTAACACTTGACACAATCCAATAAGTAGTTCTCCATTTTTAAAAAGCTTTGTGGTTTTAAAGAAAGCCTTACATTTAGATAATAGTTTTTATGACCATGGGACATATCAAAGTGATTTACAGCCAGTGAAGTATATTGGAAGCATATTCAAAAATTGTTGTAATGTAGGAAAAGGCAGTATTGGTCCTCAAGCTGTTCCAGTCAGTTGTTCACACCTCACTAAGGTGGAAGTAGCCTAATGGTGAGCAGCAGGAAGAATCTGGCTAGCACTTAGTGTGATTTACTATTCTCTTTAAGAAAAAACAATTTGAACCCCTAGTTTTGATTTTACTGCATCTGACAAACAAATTGCATGACCATGATGGAGACCACCTTCAAGGTTGTTATATGTAACTCAATCCAGGGGAAACTTGACCTGCCACAGGAGGTACATTGAGAGCAATGGCAGATACCGAAGATCTAATTTGGATAATCATTTCAGAAAGTTGGTCGACCATTTATTTGCTGAACCCTTTTTTCATGGTGGTTCAGTGATTAGCACTGCTGTGTCTCAGCGCCAGGGTTTCCGGTTTGATTCCACCATCAGGTGGAGTCTGCACGTTGTTCCTGTGTCTACATGGGTTTCCTCCTCATGCTTCAGTTTCCTCACACGGTAGAAAGATATGCAGGTTAGGTGGATTGGCCATATTCAATTTCCCATAGTATTCAGGGAGGTGGATTAACGCTGGGAAATGCAAGGTTACAGGGATAGGGGAGGTAGTGGTCCTGGATGGGATGCTCTTCACAAGGTTGGTATGGTCTCGACGGGCTGAGTGGTCTCCTTCTGCTCTGTAGGGAACCTATGAAATCTCAAATAACCAATGTTCTGTTTTGCTTCTGTCAATATTAATAACCAGTAGGGAGAAAGGCAAACAGAAATCACAGAATCGTACAGCACTAAAGAAGACTATTTGACCCATTGTGTCTGAGCTTACCTTCTGCCACTTTAACTTTATTAACTGTCAAGGCCCCTCTAAATACCACTTAATCTTTCTGCTATAAAGTGAACAAGCCCTAGCCTCTTCAGTCGCTGTATAACAGACTTGCCTTATTCCTTACACCATTTTAGTAAATCTGTGCCCTCTCAAAGCCTTTGCATTCTTCCTAAATTGTGCCTGGAATTAGTCACAATATAGCATCTGACTCCAAACCACTGATTTATAAATGTTTTGCTTAGTTCCTTCATTTTGTATTCTGTGTCACCATTTGTAAACTTGGAAATACTGTAGTTTTTGGCTTCCTCAACTTCTGTATCTTCAAAGATTTATGTATCTGAATTCTCAGGTATTTTTCCCAGGCATCCTTTACTATTGTACCCATTAAATGATATCATTGAGGAATAGACGGTTTGAACTTCTAACAAATGATAGACAGTTAACATTTTTTTGTCTCTCTCTTTTTTCCAACTCCTCCTTCCTTTTGTGACCTTCCCTCCTCCTCTATCCTTGTGTCACCTTCACCCCTAATTTTACAGGCTGGCCGTATGGATGAGCAATTGCCAAAGCATATCCCTTTCACCGTACTGTCTGGAGACAAGGGCTTCGAGGAACTGAAGAATCAGTTGAAGAAAACGATGCGTCCTGGCCACGTTCTGAATCCCCACCAGATGGAAGGGGAGCTGATGTGTGCCTTACTGAATAGTATATCAGATATTGGGAAAGGTGGGGCTGAAGCAATAAGATAATTGAAAAAAAAGGTTAAATCCCATGACACTGCTTATCTGGAATAAATGCGTCTATGACTCCTACATTGATACTAGATGTAATTCTTTACTTTGGCTACCATAGCATTTTTGAGATACTTTTCTGAAGTTGTTAAAGTGTAGCTGTCAGTGAGAATTTCTCCATTTGGCTGTTTAGTTAGAAAGTTGCCACCAAACTAATAGCACAAACAAAAGCAAACTACACCAGTGACTGCCAGAAATCTGACATAAAGACAAAATGCTGGAAATACTCAATACTTCTTGCAGAATCTGTAGCGAGGGCAAAGGAGACGTAATGTTTCTCGTCAATAACAGGTTCTAAGTAAGACCAAAAAGAGAGAAGTGTGTGTTCAAGAGAGCAGGAGTGATTAAAGGAAACCGGGGGGACAGTTCAAGGCATGGTTAATTGACAGTTGCATGAAGACTTCAACTTTGTAGATGAGTAAAATAATGAAAACTAAATTTCAACTTTTTTTTAACTATAAATTGGGAATCTACACTTCCTTATTAACGAATTTAAAAGGCGAATAGAAATTTGGACCTTTGGAAATAGCCACAGGATCCTTACGGTACTTAAGGCAGTGACAAAGTGGTCATTTCACTGGGTTGGTAATCCAGAGCCTCAAGAATACTATCATATACATGTCCAGTTCCAGGAATATGTTCTGGAAGTCCCATGGAAGACAGTGAAATTTGAATTCAATTTTTTTTTTAAATTTGGAATAAAGAAAAACTAACCTAATGATGACTATTTAACCACTTTCAATTCTCATAAAAATTTGTCTTCTTCACTAATGTCCTTTGGGAATGGGAATCTACTGTTCTAACCTACTCTGGTCATCAACAATGTGATTCACAACAATGTGGTTAACTTTGGATTATCAAACACCTAACTAATTTAATCTCAAGTTCCTCTGATCATTCAGTGAGTAGCCATGCATGTTCCAGGTTTTTATTTATTCATTCATGGGATATGGATGTTGCTGGCCAGCATTTATTGCCCATCCCCAGTTTCCTAGAATGTTATAAAGAGTTAACCACATTGCTATTGGTCTGGAGTCATATGTAGGCCAGAGCAGGTAAGAATTGCAGATTTCAAACAGTTCTCCAGTTTCCTTTTGAAAGTTGCTATTGAATATCCTTCCACACCTTTTTTAGGCAACATATCCCAGATTATCATAACTCACTGAATAAAATAAATTTGAAAAGATTACAGAGGCCTTTTTTTAAAAATTCCTCTCAAATTTGACCCTTCTCTGACTGATGTCACCTATCTTCTCGGCAGTGGGAATTTGTCATTCCTTCTTTACTCTTGTGATCTCTCGGATAATTATTCAACACCTTTGCTACTATTCTGCACACAGGAGAATAATTCGATCTTCTCCAGACTCTCCAAGTAACACAAAGTATGCTGTTCGTTCTTTAGGGTAAGAATGATTGAGGTCATCATCTGAGGGCTTACTAGGGTTCTAGTCGGTATGAAGATGATTGCGAAGGCTAATCTGCACCCACAAGATTCTGCAGATACCAGAATACGAGAGACAGTTGAGTTTTGGACAAGGTGCTAGACCTCTCCTTGCATTTTCTCTCTGTCCCTGATGAGGACCTGGCTTCAAAGGGGTCATTATCAAAATTCCTAAGCAAAGCGTTTTGAGATCCTTGTTCTTTGAGCCATCATTAAAATATACCCAGTACATGCAATAGTTGATTTATTTTGAGAAGGAAGTGTAAGGCATTCTGACTACATGGTCAGCCTGCCATACTTGTGACTGAGTGTTAGGAATGCTTGCGATGCCACCTCAGGTGAGAACGTGTGTCTGCTCCTTTGTCCTGCCATCAAATCTTCAAAAGCTTCCAAAAAGAATTCAAATGAAAGTTGTTGAGCTAATTAGCCTGATTGTACTACACAGTCCATGTCTTCTGTGTGTAGAATGGGAGATCTTTCAGCTTGGTGGGCAAACTTGCTATCATTTTTTTCCACACTGATATTCCTTCTGCTGAAGGCTACACTTGCTTTGGTAACTATCTTATATGAGTTCTTGCATATGATTGCACAACAATACAAGACAGCTCTTGAGAACATGTTGTACATTCTCTCAAAGGCTGCCTAATGGAACATTGTATTATCTTGAGCATTAAATTGCCCAAAGGCCATGTTCCAATAACTTTGAGCAACCCATTCCAAAATATAAGCACTTTGTTTTTCTTCTTTTCTTTCAAATCCTGGTAGAGTGTGATTCCAGACTTGGTCGGCTATAAATTGTAGTGCAGACATATTTGAATTATCTGGTTCAAGTGGGGTAAGGGCTAATAGTGGCCTAAATAAGCACGAGAAGCCTGGTCTATCGTAAAATATATGTAATGCTGAAAGGCCAGCAATTAAAGGAACTGAAAAGGGAGCAATTGAACACGACTTGCAGTGATGTGGAGTTGCTCTTGAAACCGATGGGCATTAGTTCAACCATGTCGGAATTCTGATCTACTGACTGAGCCTGAGCAAGCAGCTGGATGTTTGTAACTGTCTGTTAGACATTAAACACTTTTGGTTCCTCTTTGACCTCCAGGCCATGGCAGATGCATTGTTAACTTTGTTTTCTCTCTTGGGCTCCAGACAGTGATGATGAAGATGAAGTCCTCCAAAAAACGCTGGTATTGAGTTTGCAGGAGTCTATGGAAAAGCAGAAAACAACTCAAGAAGGTGCTCTTTCTGTCTTTGTAATCTATCACTTTTATTTGAGAAATTCTTTACTGAACTTAATGATCTTGGGTCTAGTTGATGGCTCTTGGAGTTCAAGCTCCAAACCAGAACTTAAGAAGGACAAAAGATGACGTTTATCAAAGATAAATAAACTAAAAGGGGAAAACAAGTGAATGGTTGCTGATTCTTTTGCAGGAAAGCAAAAAAAAAAATTTTTCCAGTTTGGTGGTGAAACTTTGCAAGTTGAGTTGAGGAAGTATTTGCTATTGGTTCGGCCCTAGTTGGAATATTGTCAGACTTTGGACACCGCACTTTACCCAAGGTTGTCAAGGCCTTGGAGAGGTGCTGAAGAAATGTGTAAAAATAGTAACGGGAATGTGGAGTGGAACAGTTTGTGTGAAGGACAATAAACTGGAATTGTGCATTATGATAGAGGTGACAGAAATTGTGAAGGGTCTTGCCAGGATAAATATTAGTGGGCACAGAACACAGATTTAAGGTAATTGGCAACAAAAAAAGAGCAGCAATTTGTCTTAATTATAATCTGGAATACACCGTCTGAAAGGGCAGTGGAAGCAAATTTCATTTTTTAAAAGAGAATTGGATAAATACTTGAAAAGGGAGTGGTTTGCATGGCTATGTGTAAAGAGCAAGGCAGAGATATTCCAAAGAGCTTACACAGGCATTGTGAGCCGAATGGCATCCCCCTGTGCTGTAGAGTTCTAAACAATAATTCTATTTCAGCCAAAGAATAAAGTTTGTTATGTCTGTTATTTGTTCAGATGCTATTATCGAAGAAGCCATTTTGCGGAGCTTAGAAGAACAATGATTAAGGAGCCGTGATGGAATGGAGGAGTGAAACCCAAACCCCAGTCATCCAGATCAGCAAGAGTGCAGCGATGACAAACAAACCATGAGGAACAGAAGTAAACATGTTTTAGCATTCCTCCTAAGATGGAGAGCTGCCTTTCTTTTCCCGACCTCTCTGCAACTGGGAAGAAAGATTGCTCTTTCATAGCCCCTGAAAAGATTGAGGACAAGATACCTTTTGCTTGGTGGGAGAATGAGAACCTGCAGATGAGGCAGAGCGAGCACAAGGTTAAAGTGTCTGGGTTGCAATGGCACTTTATGCAGGTCGCTTGTTCCAACACAAGAAGTGAACAGTGAGAGGCTTAATCTGACAGTAAGTTTTTCATGTCCTATCATGGGCACCCTTAAGAATGCCATAGCAACTAAGCATGATCATCACTTGCGGGTACAGTAGAGAATATCTACACATGCAGAGAGGAATAAGCATGATTTATTCAGGAATACAGCCAATACAGGGGAGCTCAACAACAAGTGTTTAATCTAACAAACCTGGCTACATTTTATTTTCCAATATATTTGTCAAATAACAGCTTCACAAAATAGAGCAGTTTTTGAAAGTATATTACAAATGTGTAAACATGAAAATAATTGTTTTTTTAAAAAGGGTTGTTGTAAATTGTGTAATGTGAAAGGTTTGGAAATGAAGCAGGGAGAGCAAAGCAGTAAATTCCTGGATTGGAATGTTGGTGTTACAAATTAACAAGTTGTAAATTTAAATGTAACTTTCAATAAAGGATTCTAAATGCTCGAGATCCAGTTAATTGTATGGTTTCTAATCCAAAGAGAAACTGAAAAACTCAGTAGCTGATGCAGACATGTTGCACTAACAAGCAAAGCACAGATTAGTGCTGATCTGACAAACAGGGCAGTAACAACTCTAACACAAACAGTTCTCCATTTCCCATCATGATAGGCACCTGTTAGAATACCATAACAACTAAGCATGATTGGTACTTAGGGCTTAGTAGAAAACATCTTTACTGTCACAGACTCTGAATTAACCACAGACAAACACAAAGTGGGGAACCGCATGTGATGGAAGTTTTGTGAAGTTTTTGTAATAACTTCTCCCAATTGATCAGTCTCTCAACTTATGCTCCTGATCAAAGTTTGGGAGAAGATTTGTGGCTCGGGTGCTCGTTGTTGTGATTCTGTTCGACGAGCTGGAAATTTTTTGTTGCAAACGTTTCGTCCCCTGTCTAGGTGACATCCTCAGTGCTTGGGAGCCTCCTGTGAAGCGCTTCTGTGGTGTTTCCTCCGGCATTTATAGTGGCCTGTCCCTGCCATTTCCGGTTGTCAGTTTCAGCTGTCCGCTGTAGTGGCCGGTATATTGGGTCCAGGTCGATGTGTTTCTTGATGGAGTTTGTGGATGAGTGCCATGCTTCTAGGAATTCCCTGGCTGTTCTTTGTTTGGCTTGCCCTATAATGGTAGTGTTGTCCCAGTCGAATTCATGTTGCTTGTCGTCTGCGTGTGTGGCTACTAAGGATAGCTGGTCGTGTTGTTTCGTGGCTAGTTGATGCTCCTGAGTTATAATGAATACTGTTTTATGTAAAATAGCAATAACTATTTGTTACTAACGAAAAGTACCATACACAATTCTAAGAATGGCAATAATCCAAACTTTTAAAACCATTAACTATTGGACTATTACCCCAAAATCCTCCTTCTGCCCCCAAGCCAGCATTTAAACCTGACAAACAAGGCAAAAGTCAAGAATAGAATGGTGCTGAAAAAGCACAGCAGGTCAGGCAGCATCGGAGGAGCATGAAAACGACATTTCTGGCAAAATCCCTTCATCAGGAATGAGGCAGTGAGCTTCCAGGATGGAGAGATAAATGGGAGAGGGGTGGGGCTGGGGAGAAAATAGCTAAGAATGCAATAGGTGGATGGAGTGAGGATGAAGGTGATAGGTTGGAGAGGAGGGTGGAGCAAATAGGTAGGAAGGAAGATTGACAGGTGGGATAGGTCATAAGGATGGTGCTGAGCTGGAAGGTTGGAACTGGGTAAGGTGGGGGCGGGGTGGAAATGAGGAAACTGGTGAAGAGCACTTCAGGGAACATCTCTGGGACACCCGCACCAACCAACCCCACCACCCCATGGCCAAACATTTTAACTCCCCATCCCACTCTGCCAAAGACATGCAGATCCTGGGCTGCCTCCACCACCACTCCCTCACCACCCGACGCCTCATCTTCTGCCTCGGAACATATTAACCCCGGGGCGTCAATGTGGCCTTCATCAGTTTCCTCATTTCCCCTGCCCCGCACCTTACCCCAGTTCCAACCTTCCAGCTCAGCACCATCCTTATGACCTGTCCTGTTAATCTTCCTTCCCACCTATCCACTCCACCCTCCTCTCTGGCCTATCACCTTCATCCCCAACGCATCCACCTATTGCACTCTTAGCTATCTTCTCTCCAGCTCCACCCCAGAGGCTCCCTGCCTCATTCCTGATGAAGGGCTTTTGTCCGAAATGTTTTTTTTCCTGCTCCTCGGATGCTGCCTGACCTGTTGTGCTTTTCGAGCACCATTCTAATCTTGACTCTGATCTCCAGCATCTGCAGTCCTCACTTTCGCCTAAACAAGAAGAAAGGTTAATAGTGAAGGTTAGACATTAGGTTAAAGACAGAGAAAGATGGCAAGCGACGATGCTTGACTCAGACTGTTTGAATCTCAGGCTAACAATACCAACCTCCAAAATGTTAAACCCCTCTGAGCAGCTCTGTGGCATTTTGTTGAGGAAAGAGATTAAGCCTTTGAAAGAGTTAATGAGTTGGGTTGGTTCCTCATGGTATCCTACCATTCGGACAATATGGCTCCTTGCCAAAAATGGTTTTCTAGTTCGACCTTTACTACTCCAGTTATAGTTATCTGTTGTTTACTTCAAGCACTGTCCCCCATGGTTTCCAAACAAGTGAATACTCACAGCCTGTGTCCTTTCTGGGAGCAATCCTTTCTTGGACCTCACTGCTCAAGCTCGAGCCATTGACACTTCTCGCAGCTCTGCAGGGTTTGGTTTTACAACTCTATTCTTCCCACCCCCCTTTATTTTTATCCACCACATTGTAATTTTTTTATTGGTTGATTTTCCACCTTTTTTTAATATAGAGCCATAGAGATGTACAGCATGGAAACAGACCCTTCAGTCCAACCCATCCATGCTGACCAGATATCCCAACCCAATCTAGTCCCACCTGCCAGTACCCGCCATCCAAATGCCTCTTAAATGTTGCAATTGGACCAGCCTCCACCACATTCTCTGGCAGCTCATTCCATACATGTACCACCCTCTGCGTGAAAAAGTTGCCCCCTAGGTCTCTCATATCTTTCCCCTCTCACCCTAAACCTATGCCCTCTAGTTCTGGACTCCCCCACCCTCGGGAAAAGACCTTGTCTATTTATCCTATCCATGCCCCTCATGATTTTATAAACCTCTATAAGGTCACCCCTCAGCTTCAAATGTTCCAGGGAATACAGCCCCAGCCTATTCAGCCTCTCCCTGTAGCTCAAACCCTCCAACCCTGGCAACATCCTTTTAAATCTTGAGAAACAAATTTGTAAGGAGAGTAAAGGGCTGACCATTTAGAACAGAGGTAAGGAGAAACCTCTTCAGCCAGAAAGTGCTGAATCTATGGAATTCATTGCCACAGAAGACCGTGGAGGCCAGACCATTGAGTATATTTAAGATTTGGAGATGCCGGTGTTGGACTAGGGTGTACAAAGTTAAAAATCACACAACACCAGGTTATAGTCCAACAGGTTTAATTGGAAGCACACTAGCTTTCGGAGTCCTCCACAATCACCTGATGAAGGAGCTTCGGTCCGAAAGCTAGTGTGCTTCCAATTAAACCTGTTGGACTATAACCTTTTGTTGAGTATATTTAAGACTGAGATAGATAGGTTCTTGATTTTCAAGGGTTACGGGGAGAAAGTGGGAGAATGGGGTTGAGAAACTGATCAGCCATGATTGAACAGCAGAGTAGACTCAATGGGCTGAATGGCCTAATTTCTGCTCCTATGTCTTATGGTCTTAGATCAAGTTTTTTTTTCCCTTCTCCATTGTCATGAAGAGATTTTAGATTAGATTAGGTTACATTACAGTGTAGAAACAGGCCCTTCGGCCCAACAAGTCCACACCGACCCGCCGAAGCGAAACCCACCCATACCCCTACATTTACCCCTTACATAACACTACGGGCAATTTAGCATGGCCAATTCACCTGACCTGCACATCTTTGGACTGTGGGAGGAAACCGGAGCACCCGGAGGAAACCCACGCAGACACGGGGAGAATGTGCAAACTCCACACAGTCAGTCGCCTGAGGCGGGAATTGAACCCGGCTCTCAGGCGCTGTGAGGCAGCAGTGCTAACCACTGTGCCACCGTGCCGCCCACAAAAGATGTTCAAAAGATTTTCTGAGATATTTTCGGAAATTATAAATATATTTGCTTTGTGCCTTACCAACAAAAACATCAGCTCAAACTCACTTGACATTGTCACCTCTGAGTTCAATTTGAGTGTTTGAGATCAACCTGAACTTCATTATCTAACTTGGTTTGTATTTCATTGCAACCTTGTCGGAGTGCAGCAGTATCAGAAGTGATATGTTTCAGAGATGGAAAGCAGCTCAGATGGAGATGAAGAATAAAGTTCTTTCAGTGATTTGGCTGTCTCACTCCTCCCTCAGCCTGCAAAAGCTTGCCTTTTATATTGCACAGTTAATGTAGCAAACACCACACAGTGCTTTACAATAGTATGAGTAGGCAACAGGTGAATGCCAGAGAGGTAGTTTTAGAACGGTCAGCAAACTTTTACTGGAAGTGGTACTAGGAGGAGAAAGAATTTAAAGTTTTGGATCTGGAAAGGCAGATGCTATTGAAGGTGACTAGTGATGTTCAAAAGGCTAAAGTTAGACAGAATTTTTTTCCAAGGGTAGAAGGAGGTTACTGAAGTATGCATAGAAAAGACCATTAAGGGATCTGATCATAAGAATTTTAAACTTGAGAAATTGTGGATTAGGAATCAATGTTGGTTGGTGAACAAAGGCAGTATGAATTTGACTTGGTGTGAGTGGGACTCAGCCAACAGACTTTGGATGTGCAGAAGTTTATAGAAAGTGGGAAACCAGTCAGGAGAGCATTGAGATAGTCAAGCCTGGAAATGTTGAAGGTTTAGTCAGATTTGAATAAAGTGGGCGGCACGGTGGCACAGTGGTTAGCACTGCTGCCTCACAGCGCCAGAGACCCGGGTTCAGTTCCCGCCTCAGGCGACTGACTGTGTGGAGTTTGCACATTCTCCCCGTGTCTGCGTGGGTTTCCTCCGGGTGCTCCGGTTTCCTCCCACAATCCAAAAATGTGCAGGTTAGGTGAATTGGCCATGCTAAATTGCCCGTAGTGTTAGATGCAGGGGTAAATGTAGGGGTATGGGTATGGGTGGGTGCGCTTCGGCGGGTCGGTGTGGACTGGTTGGGCCGAAGGGCCTGTTTCCACACTGTAAGTAATCTAATCTAAAGTTGAGGTATGAAAAATCCCAGCAAATTTAAGCACTTGCAGGTTAATGTCCTTGATCTTTAAATAAAACGTAGGTGAGACCATTTGTTTCATTTTGCTAACTTGTGGTTGATTAAATTAAAAGTGAGAGACATGGCTCTTAAAATTGCTAAAGAGATTCTGGGATTTGAAGATGATTTCTCAAATTTGCCAAGGAAGTTTAGAAGAAAAAGGCCATACTTTTAGAATTAGCAAAGAAATTAGGTTTGGGTTTAACCAAGGACAAAGGTAAAGCTGAAATTGTAAAACTTAGGTGTGTCAGAGAAACAGACAGTGCAGTAGAGGAAAAAGAGAGAGAGAATGTTCTTAGCTGAGCAAAAAGAGAGAGGAGAAAGAGAGAGAGAGGAAATAGAAAGAGAGAGAAAGTTCTTAGCTGAGCAAAAAGAGAGAGAATTTGAACTTGAGAAGTGCTGACTTAGTCAGCCAAGTCAAGATAACAGGATGGAGATTAAAAGAGACAGTCGTGATATATACAAATATATCAAAATTCTGCCACATTTTGATGAAAAAGATGTTGAAGCCTTCTTTATTTCATTTGAAAAATTGGCTAGGCAGATGGAGTGGTCTGAGGATTTATGGGTGATGCTAGTTCAGACTAAACTGGTAGGCAGAGCTAGTGAGGTATTTGCCGTGCTGTCAGATAAGGGGTCATGAGATTATGAAGAGGTTAAACAGACTATTTTAAGTGCTTATGAACTGGTACCAGAAGCGGTTCAGAAACACAAAGGGACCCAATCAGACTTATGTTGAGCTTGAAAGAATTAAACTTAGTCATTTTGATAGATGGGTGCATGCTTCAAAATAGATACGACCTTTGAGGCTCTAAGAGAGATTATTCTGCTGGAGGAGTTTACAAACTCACTTCCAGAGATGGTAAGAATTCACGTGGAGAAACAGAAAGTTCAGGAAGTTAGAAGGGCAGCAGAATTAGCACATGAGTACATGTTCGTGCATAAGACAAACTTCCGGCCAGAATTTCATCCTGTGAGGGATAGAAGTTGGGAGAAGGGGCGATCTTACGCTGTGAAACCAAGAGTAGAGCGCACTGGTAAGAATTTTACTACAGGATAAAAAAGGAGCCCAAGAGAGTGGAAAGGAGATGAAAGGCCTCAGGTGTTTCCTGCGGAAACGTGGGACATGTAAAGTCACAGTGTTGGCTGTTAAAGAAAGGCATTGTGGGAAAAGATGTGGCGAAAGAAGCTAAGCCAGTGGCATTAGTGAAGGTAGTAAAGGAGACCCCCAAGAAGATCTGAGAAGCTGCAAGAGAGTGCACAGCCTAGGCAGGGGCTGGGTATGGAGTTAGTACCTGATCTCTACAAAGACTTTGCCTCTGTTGATAAGGTTTACTCCAAAAGAACAGGGGGAGAAGGACAAAAAGTTATAATTTTGAGAAATACAGGATCTAACCAGTCGCTGATAATAAGGGATGAGCAAATATGCACTCATTCTCATCTGTTACCCGAGAGTGTGGTAATTTGTGGGATCGATGGACAGAAATCTCGCAACCCCCTATGTAAGATCAGGTTGGAGTGCCAACTCAACACGGGGGAAGTTACAGTGGGAATGATTGACAGTGTCAGTTCCAGGAATTGTGTTTGTTCTTGGGAATGATTTGACAGGGTCCAAGGTGGGAGTGACACCCCTTGTTGTGGAAAAGCCAAGGAAGACCAAGCAACTGAGGAGTTAAAACAGAAATGTCCTGGTATTTTCCCAGACTGTTTGGTAACCAGATCCCACTGTCATAAGGCACAGCACGAAGTGAAAAGCAAAGAGAAAGATGAAGGAGTTGAGGTTCAGTTAGCGGACATCTTGTTTGAATAATGGTACAGGAAAAACCTGAACAGGCAGAGGGTCAGGCAGAAGTGTTTAGTCCTGAAAGGCTAAGGGACTTGCAATAGCAAGTGAATGTGTACTCCAGAAAGGAGGCAAAGAATATTCTGGAGGGTTATTATCTGAAAGATAGAATCCTAAGGCGGAAATGGAGACCATGGCAGGTTAGTGCAGAGGAGAAATGGGCCGAAGTGCACCAGATTGTGTTGCCAGTAGCATACAGCCAGGAAGTGTTATGGGTAGTGCATGAACTACTTGTAGGAGGTCACCTCGGGGTACGAAAGGCTCAGGCTAAGGAACAAAAACAATTTTAATGGTCTGGAATGCACATGGATGTGGTTACCTTTTGCCGAACGTGTCAAATGTGCCAAATGGTAGGTAAGCCACAGGTGGTAATAAAACCAGTGCCTTTGTTGCCAATTCCCACATTTGAAGAACCTTTTACGCGGATTATAGTTGATTGTGTAGGTCCCCTCCCAAGAACCAGTACTTGTTAACCATAATGGGTGTGCCTACCAGATTCCCGAAGGCAATTCCATTACGAAGTATCAAGGCAAAAAGGGTAGTAGAGGAGTTAGTAGCTTTCTTCACACGGTACGGGCTACCCAGAGAGTTCAGTTGGACCAAAGGTCAAATTTTATTACTAGGCTGTTAAAGGAGGTTATGGATAGCTTAGGTATACAGCACTTTAAGTCCAATATGTATCATCCTGAATCCCAAGGAGCTTTACTAAGATGGTGTCAGACCTTGCAAACCATGTTGAGAGCATACTGTCAGGATTATCCAAATGATTGAGATAAAGGTGTCCCATTCATATTGTTTGCCATTAGAGATGCCCCAAATGAATCTACTCAGTTCACTCCCTTCGAGTTAATATTCGAGCATGAAATGAGAGGCCTTTTGAAATTAATTAAAGAAAAATTGACAGGACCAAAGTCATAGATCTCACACTTATATTATGTATTGGAGTTAAGGGAGAAATTAAATCGAGTTGGTGAGTTAGCTAAAAAGCACCGAAAGAGGGCAGAGTATCGAATGAAGCAGATGGCAGATAAAAGCTCTAAGACTCAGACATTTTCCAGAGGGGATGATGTGTTAGTACTGTTACCAGTGATGGGAGATCACTTCAAAGCCAGGTTTAGTGGTCCCTATCAAATTGAGAAAAAGTTGAGTCAGGTGAACTGTTCAGTAAAGATGCCAGATAGAAAAACACAGGTATGTCGTGTGAACATGTTGAAACTGTATTATAATAGAGAGAGAACTGGAGAAACAGGTGTTAGTTATTGCCTCACAGAGTGAGGAATCAAATCCAGATGATGTGGATTTTGATGTGCCTCAAAATAGATTAAAAAATGAAGAAGTCCTTGAGGAGTGGGATAGGTTAGTAAGCTATCTGTCTCAGAAGCATAGAACGGAGTTGAAAGATTTGTTACTGCAGTATAAGGACATATGTAAGATTTAAATGGGGAGGACTAATGCTATTGTATATGAAGTAGATGTAGGGAATACTGCTCCGATAAAACAACACCCCTAATGGCTTAATCCTTTCATACTGCACAGGATAATGCACATTGTTGCTGGTTTAAATTAAGCAGAAGGGTTTACCCATGTCCTAACCGGTGGCAGAGAGGTTTAGTATGGAACACTTTCTTCCATGTAGCTGTTTCTTTGACCAGCAGCCTCAAAATTGATTGACTGCTTGCTCTGACCAGCCCAACTGCTAAAACCCAAACCAACCCAAAGAAAAGCTGAGCTGGGAGAACAGGCCACTCTCCTTTCATTGTACAAGTGTTTTTTTTTTAAACTTAAAAGCTTTTTCAAGTAGATCAACCCAGACATTTTGGCAACTCTGCCTCATAGAACACATCTGAGAAAAAAAGGGACAACACAATCCTGTTAACGGAGCAGTATTGTCACACCTCCCCCTTTAAAAAATGAATCATCAATATTTAAAGATGGCTTCATTTTGAAATCCCCTTAATCTTACATTGTTATAACACTGCAAACTCCACACATTACATTGACAATAATCATGCAAGCATGCGCACTAAATTCTCTGACAGTGTGTTTTACTTCCACCAACTAAAGCCTCCGTTTCTCATCCAAGTCTTGACAATGCGCCGGGAATCACCTTTTCTTGTCTTGCCACGCCACATGCACAATTTTCAAATTGAATGGCTGTAACAACAAGTTCCATTTAAACAGTCGCCAATGTTTGTGCTTACATTTCTCCACAGACTTCAATGGGTTATGATTGGTGTATACGATTGTCTCAGATATATTACTGGTAACATAAACATTGAAATGTTGTAATGCCAACACCAAGCTAAAATCTCCTTCTCAACTGTCAAACATTTCTGCTGATGAATGTTCAATTTTCTGGACAAATATCCAATAGGTCTTTCTATCTTCTCTTCTTCTTCCTATAAGAGCACAGCACCGACACCCACATCACTTGCATCAATAGCCACCTTGAATGGCTTTGTGTAATTAGGCATGGCTAACACTGGGACGTGGTTAACACAGCTTTCAGACTGTCAAATGCCTTCTGACAGTCCACTGTCCACTGAACTTCTTGCCTTTCTTTAGCAATTCAATGAGTGGTGCAGTCACACTGCTCAAATTTGGTATGAATTTCCAAAAAAATCCAATCAATCCCAGGAATCTTAGCACTTTTTTGTCGCTGGTATGGGAAACTCCCCAATTACATCTGTGGGGCCATTTATCAATGTCCAATAGCATGGCCCAGGAAAGTCAATTGCACTTTGGCAAATTCACTTTTAGCCAGATTTATCACCAAGACTGCCTCCTGAAGTTGATTGGACAATTTTAATAAATGTTGCAAATATTCCTTCCATGAGTGACTAAAAATCACCAGGTCATCTATATGTACGACACAATTGGGTAATTCGGCTATGACTTTATTGGTTAGTCTCTGAAATAGCACAACTTTAAATTAATACAGTCCATTCTGTGTTGCAAAAGCCGAAATTGTCTTTGCTGTTTCAGATGTGCATCAGTCTTTGTAACTGTATTGACTTTGCAATAGTCCACACATAACTGTTGGGTACCATCTGGTTTTGGCACCATTAGTATTTGTGAGCTCCAGTCACAGTAACTCACTTCGATTATGTCAAATTGCAGCATGTGTTCAATCTCCTTTTGAACCTTTGCTAACTTTAGAGGGTTATGCCTATAAGGATATTGTTTAATCGGAACAGCATCTTCTTTATTTACATCATGCCTTTAAATGCTGTCTAGCCAACTTCCCCACCGAATTTAACTGTTCCCTAAAATCTGACACGTAGTTCAAATATGCGATCTCTGAATTCTGACTTACCAATTTCTCCCTAATCAATTTTAGTGGTCCTTTCACTTCATGCCCAAATTCTAATTCAAATGGACTGAATTTGGTTGACTCATTTGGGTGCATCTCTGATCGCAAAAGGAACAAACAGAATTCCTTTATCCCAGTCACTTGGATTGTCGTGACTATAAGCCCCAATGGTCTTTAATGTCTGATGCCACCTTTCTAAGACCCCCTGTGATTCTGGATGGTATGCAATACATTTGAATTGTTTTATTCCTAAGCCATCCATAACTTTCTAGAGTAATATTCACGTGAAGTTTGACTGTTGATCTGATTGTATTGTTGTGGGTAATCCATATCGAGTGAAAGATTTGAGTAACTCCTCTACAATCCTTTTAGTGGTGAGCTTACATAATGTAATGGCCTCTGTAAATCTAGTGGACACATCCATTATTGTTAACAAATACTGATTCCCACTCTTTTTTTGGGTAGGGGTCCTACGCAATCCATTAAGAGTCTTGTAAAAGGTTCCTTACATCTCTATGATTCTATGAAATGCAGGAACAGGTATTAAAGGTCCAGGTTTTATTACTGCTGTAGATTTTCCAGTTACCTGACATGTATGACATGTCTGGCAAAATTCAACTACATCCTTGTGCAGTCCAGGCCAGTAAAAATGTTTTTGTATTTTACCTTGAGTTTTTCTTACTCCTAAATGACCCCAAGTGATAGTTCATGCGCCACCCGCAACACCTCCTTTTCGTAACTCACTGGCAATACGACGTGATGAACTTTTCCCATTTCTCATCTGCCCGAATATGTGATGGTCTCCATTTCCTCATCAAGACATCATGGTTAAAATAGTAGCATTCAGGGATACATCTAGACTCTTTTTCCATGTATGCTTTTTGAAATACAGTAGCGCCTCGACATACGAACGACCCTGCTCATGAACAAATCGGTTTACGAACAGGAATGTACGTAAAATTTTGCTTCAACGTACGTACGAAATTTAATACGAATGAAGGTACGAACGCAAAAAGCCTGTGTGCGACCACGTGGTTTCATTGTTCTGCTTTGCTACGCACTTGTTGAACGCAAAAGTTCTCGGGCCCCGTATGATCTCATTCAGTTTGTCTTTTGACAAACTGAATGAGATCATACGGGGCCCGAGAACTTTTGCGTTCAACAAGTGCGTAGCAAAGCAGAACAATGAAACCACGTGGTCGCACACAGGCTTTTTGCGTTCGTACCTTCATTCGTATTAAATTTCGGTTCGCGAACCAGGTCTCAGAACAGATTAAGTTCGTAAGTCGAGGCGCTACTGTAATTGGTTTAGTTTCTCATCTTGCTGTTGTAAAAATGTAGGGGGTGTTGGATTCTCAGGGGAACATAGTACGAACAGCCAAGTTTCTTGTATTGAGACGGGCTCTAATGCAACAAGGGGTACGTCGGCTTCCAAGAGATCAATTGTGTTAGGGGATTCTCCAGTCTGAGGTACAGACAGACGTTTCTGTGGCCAGCAGCAAAAAATCAGAATAGTGTGTTGCTTCCCTGGTGCCAGGATCAAGGATGTCTCAGAGTGCACAATGTTCTCAATGGGACCAGCAAGAGGTGATTGTCCACATTGGAACCAACAACATAGGAAGGGAAAAGGTTGAGATTCTGAAGGGTGATTACAGAGAGTTAGGCAGGAATTTAAAAAGGAGGTCCTCAAGAGTAGTAATACCTGGATTACTCCCAGTGCTACGAGCTAATGAGGGCAGGAATAGGAGGATAGAGCAGATGAATGCATGGCTGAGGAGCAGGTGTATGGGAGAAGAATTCACATTTTTGGATCATTGGAATCTCTTTTGGGGTAAAAGTGACCTGTACAAGATGGACGGATTGCACCTAAATTGGAAGGTGACTAATATACTGGCAGGGAAATTTGCTAGAGCTGTTCGGGAGGATTTAAACTAGTAAGGTGGTGTGTGAGTGTGTGTGTGTGTGAGACCCAGGAAAGAGATCAATCTGAGACTGGTACAGTTGAGAACAGAAGCGAGTCAAACAGTCAGGGCAGGCAGGGACAAGGCAGGACTAATAAATTAAACTGCATTTATTTCAATGCAAGGGGCCTAACAGGGAAGGCAGATGAACTCAGGGCATGGTTAGGAACATGGGACTGGGATATCATAGCAATTACAGAAACATGGCTCAGGGATGGGCAGGACTGGCAGCTTAATGTTCCAGGATACAAACGCTACAGGATGGATAGAAAGGGAGGCAAGAGAGGAGGGGGAGTGGTGTTTTTCTTAAGGGGTAGCATTACAGCTGTGCTGAGGGAGGATATTTCTGGAAATACATCCAGGGAAGTTATTTGAGTGGAACTGAGAAATAAGAAAGGGATGATCATCTTATTGGGATTGTATTGTAGACTCCCTAATAGTCAGAGGGCAATTGAGAAACAAACTTGTAAGGAGATCTCAGCTATTGGTTTGAATAATAGGGTGGTTATGGTAGGGGATTTTAACTTTCCAAACATAGACTGGGACTGCCATAGTATTAAGGGTTTAGATGGAGAAGAATTTGTTAAGTGTGCACAAGACAATTTTCTGATTCAGTATGTGGATGTACCTTTTAGAGAAGGTGCAAAACTTGACCTACTCTTGGGAAATAAGGCAGGGCAGGTGACTGAGGTGTCAGTGGAGGAGCACTGTGGGGCTAGTGACCATAATTCCATTAGATTTAAAATAGTGATGGAGAAGGATAGACCAGATCTAAAAGTTGAAGTTCTAAATTGGAGAAAGGCCAATTTTGACAGTATTAGGCAAGAACTTTCAAAAGCTGATTGGGGGCAGATGTTCGCAGGTAAAGGGATGGCTGGAAAATGGGAAGCCTTCAGGAATGAGGTAACGAGAATCCAGAGGAAGTATATTCCTGTCAGGGTGAAAGGAAAGGCTGGTAGGTATAGGGAATGCTGGATGACGAAAGAAATTGAAGGTTTGGTTCAGAAAAAGAAGGAAGCATATGTAAGGTATATACAGGATAGATCGAGTGAATCCTTCGAAAAATATACAGGCAGTAGGAGTACACTTAAGAGGGAAATCAGGAGGGCAAAAAGGGGACATGAGATAGCTTTGGCAAATAGAATTAAGGAGAATACAAATATATAAAGGACAAAAGGGTCACTAGGGAGAGAATAGGGCCCCTCAAAGAACAGCAAGACAGCCTTTGTGTGGAGCTGCAGAAAATGGGGGAGATACTAAACGAGTATTTTGCATCAGTATTTACTGTGGAAAAGATATGGAAGATATAGAATGTAGGGAAATAGATGGTGACATCTTGATAAATGACCATATTACAGAGGAGGAAGTGCTGGATGTCTTGAAACGCATAAACGTGGATAAATCCCCAGGACCTGATCAGGTGTACCCTAAAACTCTGTGGGAAGCTAGAGAAGTGAATGCTGGGCCTCTTGCTGAGATATTTGTATCATCGATAGTCATAGGTGAGGTGCTGGAAGACTGGCTAATGTGGTCCCACTGTTTAAGAAGGGTGGTGAAGACAAGACAGGGAACTATAAACCGGTGAGCCTGACCTCGGTGGTGGGCAATTTGTTCGAGGGAATCCTGAGGGACAGGATGTACAAGTATTTGGAAAGGCAAGGACTGATTCGGGATAGTCAACATGGCTTTGTGTGTGGGAAATCATGTCTCACAAACCTGATTGAGTTTTTTGAGGAAGTAACAAAGAGGATTGATGAGGACAGAGCAGTAGATGTGATCTATATGGACTTCAGTAAGGCGTTCAACAAGGTTCCCCATGGGAGACTGATTAGCAAGGTTAGATCTCAGAGAATACAGGGAGAACTAGCCATTTGGATATGAACTGGCTCAAACGTAGAAGACAGAGGGTGGTGGTGGAGGGTTGTTTTCAGACTGGAGGTCTGTGACCAGTGGAGTGCCACAAGGATTGGTGCTGGGTCCTCTACTTTTTGTCATTTACATAAATGATTTGGATGTGAGCATAAGAGGTACAGTTAGTAAGTTTGCAGATGACACCAAAATTGGAGGTGTAGTGGACAGTGAAGAGGGTTACCTCAGATTACAACAGGATCTGGACGAGATGGGCCAATGGGCTGAGAAGTGGCAGATGGAGTTTAATTCAGATAAATGTGAAGTGCTGCATTTTGGGAAAGCAAATCTTAGCAGGACTTATACACTTAATGGTAAGGTCCTAGGGAGTGTTGCTGAAAAAAAGAGACCTTGGAGTGCAGGTTCATAGCTCCTTGAAAATGGAATCGCAGGTAGATAGGATAGTGAAGTCGGCGTTTGGTATGCTTTCTTTTATTGGTCAGAGTATTGAGTACAGGAGTTGGGAGGTCATATTGCAGCTGTACAGGACATTGGTTAGGCCACTGTTGGAATATTGCATGCAATTCTGGTATCCTTCCTATCGGAAAGACGTTGTGAAACTTGAAAGGGTTCAGAAAAGACTTACAAGGATGTTGCCATTGGAGGTTGAGGAGTGACCTTATAGAGGTTTACAAAATCATGAGGAAAATGGATAGGATAAATAGGCAAAGTCTTTTCCCTGGGGTGAGGGAGTCCAGAACTAGAGGGCATAGGTTTAGGGTGAGAGGGGAAAGATATAAAACAAACCTACGGGGCAACGTTTTCATGCAGAGGGTGGTACATGAATGGAATGAGCTGCCAGAGGAAGTGGTGGAAACTGGTACAATTGCAACATTTAAGCGGCATTTGGATGGGTATATGAATAGGAAGGATTTGGAGGGACATGGGCCGTGTGCTGGCAAGTGGGACTAGATTGGGTTGGGATATCTGGTTGGCATGGATGGTCTGTTTCCATGCTGTACATCTCTATGACTCTAATTCAGTTAACTTCTCTGAACTAAAGATGTCTGCTTTATTATCTATCTACTTCTGGTTTGTCTCAACCATTTGATCAAACAGGGTCTCTGCTAATTCCACTTCAACTTTCTTATCTGTACTCTATAATCCCTCCTGTTTCAACTGGTGACGTTGTGACCTCGTTACCACACAGTCAGGAAAATTCCCAGGACATGTGTCCAGTCATAGTTCAGTTCCCTGAGTTTCCACTGGCTTTTCAACCACAGTAGGCAGCACTCCTACCTATGAACCAGCTATAACATCAGCAAGGACAAATTCTATTCCTGGAGCCAGGAATTTGTCCAGTATTCCTACCATGACTTCTCCACTCTTCACTGGACACTCTAACCTCACTCTACATATATAAGCGCTTCTTGACTCACCATGAATTCCCATTATCAGCACTTTTTCTGGCAATAGTCCTTCAGAGGTACATATCTCCTCATCTTTCAACATCAAAGATTGAGAGGATCCTGTATCTCTTAATATTGTAACCTCTTTACCCGCTGCTCCTGGCCTGTGAGTAAACTTCATCTTTGCAAGTATATGATTAAAGAAGATCTGGCACTTCCTCCTTAACCAACCTCTGACCAGGCTGTACATTCTTGTGCAGCTTTTTAGCCTCCACTCTGCGCTCCGTTACCACTCCAACAAACTTCACTGGCTTATCTTGTTTTCCTATATCTGGCTTCCCAGTGCTTTTCCTAACCCACCAACACTGTGATTTCACATTACCTACTTTATTGCAATGAAAACACCGGAGCTTATTAACTTCTCTTTCTCCTTCAAGGGTTTCCTTTTTACCTTGTGGCATGTTATCCTTATGATCTTCACCGAGACCTACCTGTCCCTTTCCATGTGAGGATTTCCCTTATCCCCAATTTCTATCCCTCACAGATTGAAATTGATTTGAAACCTAAACTTTGATGTATGAGCCAACTCATAATCATCAGCCATTTCAGCTGCTAATCTTGCTGTTTTAACTCTCTGCTCTTTCACATCAGTTCTCACTACTTCAGGATGTCAATTTTTGAACTCTTGTCTAAGTCGCAACTTCTTCAGTTCAAATTCTCTTTCTTCCTTTCCCCTCTCTTCTCTCTCTCTCTTTCTCTCTCTTTATCTTTTTGTTTTGCTAAAGCAATTCATTCGTTTTCTTTTTCCTCTGCTTTCAATCATAATTCAAACAGTTGCATTTCTTTTGCCCTTTTCTTGTCTTCTGCTTCTAACTCAAGCTGCTTCGTTTTCAATTGAACTTCAGCCATGTCTAAAGATTCTCTTGGCGTTTCCAGCAAATTTAAATGCTGAGCTATTGCTGTAATTATCTCTCCTTAGCTAACGGAAAAAGGCAGCTCTAGCTCCAGCATGTCTGCTAATTCCAGCAGCTTGGCCTTATTCACCTTTTATAAAGCCCCCAAAGTCACTTCTTCCACCCGCAGAAAGCTCGGAGTGAGTGAAAGAGCCATTGCTATCCTAAACACTGTTCAAACCAACCAAAATCAACACCTAGAACAAAAGATACTAACACCTACCACTCACAACCTTCAAGTTCAACAACCCTAATCCCAAATTGGAACTACAGAACAAATCCCAGACGAGCCCCCAACCTGTTATGGACCAGGCCAGATCCCCTCACAACATTTCAAAATAGTAGCCCGAAGCCTAACTTTGCTAGTAGTTTTAAGCAGGTATGAATTGGATATTTCAGGAGTGATGCAGTTGGCCCAACCACTTAGTTTTAAACAAAACAAAATTTATTTGCAAGATTACCACATGAAACAAAAACACAAGAGAACAGAATATAGAATAACTTAACTATTTAAAAACCCAACAGACTATCCCAACTTAATGATGCTATTCCAAATTCCTGCAACAATCTCCATAAACACCCCTTGGCAAAAAAAGGTAAAATCAAACAATTTCTTACAGGAGTGAGAGAGAGAGAGAGAAATTACAGGGTGGTTCAGCATGGAACACTTTCTTCCATGTAGCTGTATCTTTGACCAGCAGTCTCAAACCTGACTGACTGCTTGCTCTGACCAGGCCAATTGCTGGGAGAACTGGCTATACCCCTTTCATTGTACATTTTTGTTTTAAACTTAAAGCTTCTTCAAGCACATCAACCCAGACATTTAGGCAACTCTGCCTCGTACAACACTTTTGAAAAAAGCCAAGGACAACACAACCTTGTTAAAGAAACAGCATCATCACAAATTGCTTTAATACTGATACAATTAAACATTGATTTTTGTGCACATGGATTGACACAGAAGTACTGTAAAATGTAGAAAATATTTTTTCTACAGTTTTTACATTGCACATGAAAATGACCAAGTAAATTTTAGTGATTTTTTTTAAGGGATAACTATTAGCTGGGACACCATTTGAAAAAAAAATTCCCTGATATAGATTGTCTGGGATTAGCACAAAATATATGTCATTTCAAAGACAACACCTCCAACAGTGAAGGATTTTCTCGATGCAGAGCAAGTAGTGTCAGATGCTCATATCATCAGGGGCCTTAAAACCAAACACAACTTATTGGCTCGCAGGTGAGAAAGTACCACCAACTGTTACTGACACATGGATCTCTAAGGCCAGATCCAACTTCAGATTAGTTGAAGAACAGTACATGCCTGATCTTGTTGGATGGTACATCTCATTGCATATGCAATTAATTTTTTTTAATGAACCATTTATCTCAAAATAGGGTTGAGAAAATAAAACTGGATTTTTATTTATTGGTGGTGGTGAGCTACCCTCTTGAATCAATGCAGTCTTTGGGGTGTCGGAATACCCACATTATTATTCGGGATGGAGTTCCAGGATTTTAGAGGAACAGCAGTGTATTTCTAGGATGATTTGGAGATGCTGATGTTTGACTGGGGTGTACAAAGTTAAAAACCACACAATACCAAGTTATCCAGCCTTTTTTGGAAGCACTAGCTTTTGGAGCGCCGCTCCTTCATTGGGTGGTTAACAACCATCTGACGGAGGAGCAGCGCTCCGAAAGCTAATGCTTCCAAATAAACCTGTTGGACTATAACCTGGTGTTGTGTGATTTTTAACTTTGTATTTCTAGGACGAGGAGTGGCTCAGATGGGAACTTGGTGGTGATGGAGTGGGAAAAGGAATGAATTACACACAAATCAGGCCCAGAAAGAGAAATACAGTGATATAACTTGGATTCAGAAAGAATGAACAGACACAAGAGAATAAAATAAATGTTTAAAAGTAGTGACACGTTCACAATCCCCACCAACAGTTGACTAGAAACATTGAGGATATGCACCTTGCTAAATATATTGCTTGGCTGCTGTCGAGATTTTTTTTCCAGAAATCCCACCAGACAGGAACAAATCTGAGCCAGAGACTGTTTAGTTTCTCTTGCTTCTGCTCTGCATTCTTCCTTCTTTCCCCTGAGCAGAGAATCGCCCACCTCCCTCCTCGGACAGTGGGGAGTCCTCACCCTATTTGGAAATCTTCATTTCCTGCAGGGAGACGGACAGATCCCGCAGCAAGAGGAGCCAAGACTCCCGGAGGAACAGCAGAGAGTCAGAGAGAGAGAAAGGCCAGTTGACAGTCCTGAGGCTTGTCAGCAACATGGCCCAATCTAAGGTGAATCAGGTAAAGGGGAGCGATGCAGAGAACAAATTCTTCCGCTCTGTGTCCATGGCAGATCGATCGGGGCGATTACTGGAGACACTGGATAACTTAGAGCTGAGGTAGGAGAGGATACCAGTCGCGGTTCATACAGAAACAAAAATAACACACAGGTTAAAAAACGAGTTCAATCATTATGTTTGCCTTTATTTTTAAAAGCACAGGTGAAAAATATCGTTTGTTATTTTCTGGAATTTTTTTTAGGATCCTAAACAAAAAAAGCCTCTTGGGGGCAGGGTGGCCTTACCGAATCGAAAAGAGACTTCTGCATTTCTATTTTTAGTGAGAGCTTCTTTCCTCCCGCCCCCTCTCTAGCTCTCTGTGTGTCCCTCTCGCCTGGCCGCTGAGGCGCTGTCAAATCTTTTTAATCCCGCGTCCCCTCTCACCCAACAGCTCAGCCCTTGGTGACATTCGGTGCATTTTGCTGCAGTGTTCAGTCAGCCGGAAAAGGCATGGACCGCTCTGCACTTTCCAGTATCGGATCACAGGCACTGAGTTCTTTCTCCTTTCAACAGGGAAGAATGGTACAAGGTTTAATATTGGGCTATTTTGGGGAGTTTTCATTGCGGGAAACCGACGGTTCAAAGGACATAGGTTTATGATTATTGATTAAGCAAAAAAAAATCTGCAGCAGATACACAAGAATGTAATGATATGGATGTCAACTGCAGTGATCTCAACTCCTCAGTTGAAAACTCGTTTTGTTCATTAGGTTTAGTTAACTTACTAATAGGCTGTGTGCCGAATTCCCATTTATTCACAGCGAATGTTCTGAATTATTCCCAATAAACCTGCAGTTTACGATTACATGTCAATACAGTGCAGTGACTACAACCATACCAGTCTGAAAATGCCTGATTTTTTTGATATTAGAAGCTAAGCAATCAAGGCCTGGTCAGTACTTGGATGGGAGAATGCCTGGGAATACAACATGCAATAGGCTTTTAAGAATTCTTATGGAACAGTTGTCGTGTCCCTATCCCTGAACTAAGGCATCTAGGTTGAAGTCCCACCTGCTAGAGAGGTGTATTACAACATGTCTGAGCTGTTAACGAAGAAAACATCTCAGTAAGGAGCAGTTTCAAAATAGATGCATGTAGATCAGTGGCTAGCATCCCTATCTCTGGGCCAGAAACTCCAGGTTGATCACACCTTGAGACTCAATTGCAATGTAAATTGGGGATGTAAATATAATTTTAAAATTACATGTTTTAAATTATTAAAATTATATTGGTTAACCATATAAATGTTAACAGATATGTTTATTCAAACTAAAATACATTTTTGAGCTTTGTAATTTAAATCATAATCAGCAAATAAAAACAGCAATGGCTAAATGAACAGAAACATCTAACACCATCTTAGTTTGCATCCTCAAACATCACTAATAACTTCCATGAAAAAAGTCACTTTACTGTTGCATTTTCTCCCCATTGTTGCCCTATTAAATATTATACCGTAAACATAAGAAGCAAGGAGCTTTTGGAGATTTTGATGGATTTAAAAATGGTCAAATCCCCAGGTCTGGATGAATTGTATCCCAGGCTGCGATGGGAGAGTGGGAGGAAATTACAGGGGACCTGACCCAAATTTTTAAATCATCTCTGGCAATGGAGGAAGTACCAGGAGGTTGAGAATAATTTTTCTTTTGTACAGAGACTTATGATCTGGACAGAATTGTCTGAAATGCCTATGCAAATTCAACAGTGACTTCCACCAAAACACTGGGAAAATACCTCAAAGGGAAGAGGTTGCAGAGTTTTGGGCAAGAGCTCGGGTATTTGGACAAATGGGATAACAACAGAAGCATAATAAATGGCCTCCTCCTGTGCTTTGAGACTCTGAGGTAATCATCTAGAAGGATGTTGTACTCACAACACATTTCTGGAATCATTGTTTTTTTTATCCAAGTCACAACCTTACCCCAAAACACATCAAAATGTGAACATTGTCATTTTAGGGTGGAAGCTTTGCGGGAAGCAGCGGCTTCAATGGAGCAAGAGAAGGAAACCCTCCTGGAACTGATCCAAAGTGTGCAGAACAGCCGGGACATGAAGCATATCAGTGAAGGTGAGTCCTTGCCCAAGTCTTGCTTACTGGAAATTTTGAGTGAGAATAATATGTTCTTGACTAGAAAATTGCAATAGGTTTGGTTTTAATTTGCAGAATTTAGACATCACACATTTCTTCTGAGAGAAGTAGCATGTCAGTGCCCTGTTCCCAAAACCTTCACTTCTCATAACTCAAGGAGGGGATTGGGTGTTTACCTGCCCCCATCTTTCCTCAACATTAATCTTCCTTTCATCCATGTTTCTTTGCAAGATCCCAAGTGAGCGTGTAACTAATCAACTTAATTCATAATTGTCTGCCACTACCAAGATTTCCCTTATTTTACAATCTTTGTGGCAAGTCCTTAAACCCAATGGGACACAATCTTTCAATTCACCCTCAACATCATCAAAGGTTATTGAAGTTCTGTTCTGTTGTGGGCGGCATGGTGGCACAGTGGTTAGCACTGCTGCCTCACAGCGCCTGAGACCCGGGTTCAATTCCCGCCTCAGGCGACTGACTGTGTGGAGTTTGCACGTTCTCCCCGTGTCTGCGTGGGTTTCCTCAGGGTGCTCCGGTTTCCTCCCACAGTCCAAAGATGTGCAGGTCAGGTGAATTGGCCATGCTAAATTGCCCGTGGTGTTAGGTAAGGAGTAAATGTAGGGGTATGGGTGGGTTGCGCTTCGGCGGGTCGGTGTGGACTTGTTGTGCCTGTTTCCACACTGTAATGTAATGTAATCTCATCTAATCTAAACCTGCACTGCCTATTGAACACCATTTTGTTTTTCAAGGCTGATTCTACATAGGTCTGATCCATTCTCATTCTCAGATTTTTAAATAAGTGCCTGCAGGCTTCTGGCACCATCTCATAAACACTGGGCACAATGGTTTTTACTGCCTCATAATCACATAAGTGGTATATTGAAAAAGATGAGCACACCTCCAAAGACTACCTACACAAACACTCACAAACCATGGTCTGCTGTTCTTTTGGTCATTGTAGATTTGTAGCAATTTTCTCAAAGAACACCATAAGACCATAAGACATAAGAGCGGAAGTAAGGCCACTCGGCCCATCGAGTCCACTCCGCCATTCAATCATGGCTGATGGGCATTTCAACTCCACTTACCCGCATTCTCCCCGTAGTCCTTAATTCCTTGTGACATCAAGAATTTATCAATTTCTGCCTTGAAGATATTTAGCGTCCCAGTCTCCACTGCACTCTGTGGCAATGAATTCCACAGGCCCACCACTCTCTGGCTGAAGAAATGTCTCCGCATTTCTGTTCTGAATTTACCCCCTCTAATTCTAAGGCTGTGTCCATGGGTCCTAGTCTCCTCGCCTAATGGAAACAATTTCCTAGCGTCCACCCTCTCCAAGCCATGTATTATCTTGTAAGTTTCCATTAGATCTCCCCTTAATCTTCTAAACTCCAATGAATACAATCCCAGGATCCTCAGCCGTTCCTCATATGTTAGACCTACCATTCCAGGGATCATCCATGTGAATCTCCGCTGGACACGCTCCAGTGCCAGTATGTCCTTCCTGAGGTGTGGGGACCAAAACTGGACACAGTACTCCAAATGGGGCCTAACCAGAGCTTTATAAAGTCTCAGTCGTAATGGTGCTTTTATATTCCAACCCTCTTGAGATAATTGCTGAAAATGTGTTGCTGGAAAAGCGCAGCAGGTCAGGCAGCATCCAAGGAACAGGAGAATCGACGTTTCGGGCAGAAGCCCTTCTTCAGGCTTATGCCCGAAATGTCGATTCTCCTGTTCCTTGGATGCTGCCTGACCTGCTGCGCTTTTCCAGCAACACATTTTCAGCTCTGATCTCCAGCATCTGCAGTCCTCACTTTCTCCTCTTGAGATAATTGACAACATTGCATTCGCTTTCTTAATCATGGACTCAACCTGCATGTTTACCTTTAGAGAATCCTCAACTAGCACTCCCAGATCCCTCTGTACTTTGGCTTTATGAATTTTTTCACTGTTTAGAAAGTAGTCCATGCTTGTATTCTTTTTTCCAAAGTGCAAGACCTCGCATTTGCCCACATTGAATTCCATCAGCCATTTCCTGGACCACTCTTCCAAACTGTCTAGATCCTTCTGCAGCCTCCCCACTTCCTCAGTACTACCTGCCTGTCCACCTAACTTTGTATCATCGGCAAACTTCGCTAGAATGCCCCCAGTCCCTTCATCCAGATCATTAATATATAATGTGAACAGCTGTGGCCCCAACACTGAACCCTGCGGGACACCGCTTGTCACCGGCTGCCATTCCGAAAAAGAACCTTTTATCCCAACTCTCTGCCTTCTGTCAGACAGCCAATCCTCAATCCATGCCAGTAGCTCACCTCGAACACCATGGGTCCTCATCTTGCTCAGCAGACTCGCGTGTGGCACCTTATCAAAGGCCTTTTGGAAGTCTAGGTAGACCACATCCACTGGGTTTCCCCGGTCTAACCTACTTGTCACCTCTTCAAAGAACTCCAACAGGTTTGTCAGGCACGACCTCCCCTTACTAAATCCATGTTGACTTGTTCTAATCCGACCCTGCTCTTCCGAGAATTTAGAAACCTCATCCTTAATGATGGATTCTAGAATTTTACCAACAACCGAGGTTAGGCTAATTGGCCTATAATTTTCCACAAATTACATCTTTACTTCCTCCTGATTAAATTTAGTTTAGGTATCAAACAAGAATTCTTAGCAAATTAAAGTTAAGAGATTTGTCTAAGCCAGCTTTACCTCTCTTTAATTCAAGTTTGTATATTCAGAACTTTTCATTTTGAGATCTTCATCTTTCTCATTTCTCTCTCTCTCTTTCCCTCTTTCCTCTTTTTTCCGGTCTCCTTGCTCATCTCTTTCCTCCCTTACTGATTTGTTTCTCTTGAAGTCAATCTTTCATAGCTGTATTTCTTTTTCAGTTCTGGCCACTTGCATGCAATCACTAATGGAACCAGTCCTTTCTTTCTCAAGCCTGGAGCCTCATCAATTCTTCAAGGATTCTGACCCTCATAATCCCTGATCTTAAACTCATGCTCAAATGCTCTACGTGGCCTGTAAACTGTCTCCCACAATGGTGACCAGTTTCACAAGCATCTTAAAGAATGCCAAACGTTCTTGTGAGTCAAAGTTGTCACAACATTTTATGACCTTTCCAATAAAGTAATAAGCTTGTTGCTTAAAGTGATGTGGCATTGTTGGCTGAGGGAAGGAAATGCCAAAGAAGAAGTAGCATAACCTTACTGCACCTAGTGCCTTTAGTCACTATGTCAATGAGACTGTCTGGTATTTTGGGTTCCTACTATTTCAGCAATACTGTAGGAAAAAAAACTGTCTTCCTCTATATTTAAATGTTGGGACTCAATACTGAGTGAGAAGTAGAAGAACAGTTGGGTCTCAGACGAAGAGGACACATGTCAATCGCGTACCTTTTGAGAGAAACTTGTAAGAAGTAACATGTGGAATTGAGTCAGGTCAAATGATTTGACTCAATCTATACACTGAAATATATACAGGCTTAATCAGAAAACATTACAGTGTGAAATCAGTAAGTGTATTTGTGTTGATTATCGTCCAACATTTTTTATATTCAAAATGCTCAGTCAGATACTGAAGCAGTTCATGTCCAAATGCAGCAAGACCTGGAAAATATTTCCATGGAAGTCACTGATAGAATGTGGGCATCTCTAGCTCGTCTCGCATTTATTTGCCCATTCCTAATTGCCCAGAGAGCAGGTAAGAGTGAACTGCATAGCTGTGGGTCTGGAGTTGCATGAAGGTCAGACCAGGGAAGGATGACAGATTTCCTTCTCTTAAGGACATTAGTGAACCAGATGGGTTTTTCCAACAATCAACAATGACTTCTTTGGCATTAATAGAACCTTAATTCCAGATTCTTTATTAAATTCAAATTCATCAGCTGCCAGTGTGACATTTAAACCCAGGTTCCCAGAATATTAGCTGAGCTTCTGGATTAAAAGTCTAGTGATAATACCAGTAGGCCATTCCCTCTCCCATAAATTGAAACATGGCAAGTAACATTTATGCCACGCTAATGCAAGGTGATGATCGTCTTCAATAAGAAATAATGTAACCACATCTTGTTGACATGCAGTGGCATTACCATCACTGATTCCCACATTATCAACATCCATTGACAAAAAACTGAACTGGATTTGCAATATAATAAGTGGCTACAAGAGCAGCTCAGAAGTTAGGAATCCTGCAGCAAGTAACTCACCTCCTGGCTCCCCAAAGCTTGTTCACCTCCTACAAGACACAAGTCAGGAATATGAAGGAATACTACCCATTTGCTGAAATGAGTGCAGGTTCAATAACATTTAAACTGCTCAGGAAAAAGCAACCTGCTTGGTTAGTATCATATCCACAAACCTTCACCACTGACACACAAACAGCAGCATGTATCATCTACAAGATGCCCCATATAAATTCCCAAAGCTCCTTAAAAGCACCTTCAAACATGATGACAACTTCCATCTTAAAACAATAAGAGTAGTAGGTACATTGGAACACCACTATTTTTAGATTAGATTAGATTAGATTCCCTACAGTGTGGAAACAGGTCATTCGGCCCAACCAGTCCACACCAACCCTCTGAAGAGTAACCCACCCAGACCCATTTCCCTCCCACTAATATGCCTGACACTATGGGCAATTTAGCATGGCCAATTCACCTGACTACAAGTTTCCCTTCAAACCATCCCGACTTCGAACTACATCACTGTTCCTTCAGTTTTGCTGGGACAGAATCCCGAAATTCCCTCCCTAGAGGCATTGTGGGTCAACCTCCAGCACATGGACTGCAGCGGTTCAAGAATGTGCTCACTACCACCTTCTCAAGGGCAACTGAAGATAGCAGTAAATGCTGCACTAAGGGCAGCACGGTGGCTCAGTGGTTAGCACTGCTGCCTCACAGCACCAGGGTCCTGGTTTGATTCCAGTCTTGGGTGATTGTCTGTGTGGAGTTTGCACATGCTCCTCGTGTCTGCACGGGTTTCCTCCGGGTGCTCCAGTTTCCTCCCACAGTCCAAAGCTGTGCAGGTCAGGTGAATTGGCCATGCTAAATTGCCCATAGTGTAGGTACAGTAGTCAGAGGGAAATGGGTCTGGGTGGGTTACTCTTCAGAGGGTCAGTGCGGACTTGTTGGGCTGAAGGGCCTGTTTCCACAATGTGGGGGAATCTAATCTAAAAAAAACCAGTGATGCCCATATCCCGCTAGTGAATTAAAATCAAAATCATGGAAACAACTTTAATTTTTATATAGCATAGTAAGTCATCCCAAGGTGCTTCACAGGCGATTGTTACAATTGAAGATATCCGTAACATTATCGTATTTTACAATTTTAACTTTAAATTTAGGATAAATGAATGGGGCATGTCTGAAAATAAGCAAAATATTGCACCTTTTATTGCTTGTATCTATATACAAATACAGATGAAAGTACAAGTTCAATCTGGGGGTCATTTTACCTGCTCAGTCTATTCCAATCTTTACACAGGGGAACGGGAAGAACTCAATGTAACAGCCGATCGCCTCATTGGCCGAACCCTAACAGTGATGGTTTCTGTGGAGACAATCCGGAGTCTTCAGCAGGAGGAGGCCCTCAGCAAGGCCACTGCATTGATTGATGAGGTGGTCAGCAAGGTCCTAGAGGATTTGAGAAGCAACAAAAAATGCTTGGTGGCTCTCTACAATGCCTGCTCCTCTGACACTCCTCCGGGCCCAGTCGACCAGAAGTTTCAATCTATTATCATTGGCTGCGCCTTAGAAGATCAGAAGAAAATCAAAAACAGACTGGAAAAGCTGATTAGAAATGTCTCCAATGCTAACAGATCAATCATCCTGTTAGACCAGCAGAAAGCAGAGCCTGGAAACTACAATCATGTGTACTGAAGCACTCCACACCTGTGCTATTTAAAGTACAAAATATACTTTGTCACATTAACACCATCTTGCCAGTGAGTTAGAGGTCGGATGACTCGTAGCATAACTCATGGCAGATGGCCAGTTTTACAGCAAGAGAGGTCTATTAACTCAGCAAACCATCTATTTAAACAGCAAGCTGCAGAAAACAGTCACAGAGTCTGTTTAAAGGAGTCACTGCTCATTGCACCAAATCATGCTTATGATTGAAAATATAGGAAACACAACTCATGGCCTTATAACAGAATCTCCTGATAAAAGCATGGCTATATTTCCATAAATAATTCAGTGAATGGAGGATAGCCACACAAAACAAATTACACGCATAAACCAATCCTAGTCACCATCAGTTCTGTCTCCAGGTGTACTTGTCAGAAGCTATTATCCAGTCATCTCAATCTAACTGGAAATTGTCGTGTCACTATATGCCACCCAAGATATATTAACTATAATCATACAGGTACATCTAGGACTAACATGTCCCTCAAAGGAATCCTAAGGAAGAATGTGAGATGATTTAAGAGCCTATAAATACTGCTGGAGACAATACTCAAAGTGAATTGAAATCATAGCTGGTAATCTTTCCCAATAACCAGTAAAATACACTTCGAAGGTCAATTTCCAGTTGGATACATTACTGTCCATTGTAGCTCTGGTCTTATTGTGATTGTATGGTTTGTGGGGACTTTTATTCTTCATATATAGATGTTCCTGATGAGGATTGTTTTAGTGCAGAACATGACTGTTAATTGTCATTATGGATGTTGTAATTATTTTGTGACTGCCTGTGCGCTGATTCAGGAAATTTCCCACAACGTATAACAGCTGAATAGAAAAACACATTGCAATCTGTACCCAGATTTGATTCAGTCATTATGGCACTAATTTCCCAAAGTGAAGTTATGGTTCACATTCTCCCCCAAATTAATTTGTGTGCTTACAAAGATGAAATCTTCAGTTGGGTATGGTTTTCAAACTTAATTACTTATTTCCCCCTACAGTAAAGAATGTTCCTTGATTTGAGTGTTAAAATAGGCACAGTTTTAATGCAACTCAAAGTGCATTTCACAAAGCTTATGCATTTTTATTCAGACTCGATCTGCAGTTATCTGATTTTACAGAATAGGCAGGATATTAAAACATTCTATATAGTTCCACTTACTAGTTTTATCGGTCAGTTTCTTAGCAAACTAACCTTTTAACTTTTTTTAAAAAACTTTAAAATGTGCCCACGTGTTCCTGTGAAAGGAGAAAACTTAATTTTAAAAGCCTTCTTAAAGGCTTGCCAGTAAGCAGAGTTGGTCAAAATGTTGCACGGGGATTAATTCTATTTTGGGGTGTGCCTGACTTTAAGACACTAAAATAGAATTATTGTTTTACGGCAAAAGACCATGGAAAGACGATTGGCATTGTGTAATTTATGTTTGAAATTCCATGTATTTTTGGGCTCAGGTTTAATTGATTTTGGGCAGAAAGAGAACTGTGCATCAGAGTGGAAACTCTGACCCAATAATCCCATTTAACATGTCTTAAAAAAATTTTAAGCACAGGATTTATTTAAAAATGCTGACCTGAATGGATGGTGACAATGCCGTACAAAAGAGCAAAAATGATGGTTGGTTTCTTCCTACAAGTACAAGGCTGGTATATTATTGTACGCCTGGGTTCCTCACCACATATAAGAGCGGGCTTTTCTGTTTTGGCTTTCTTTAAGTTGACCTTCAGTGCTGTGCATAAAGACTCCAAACTGACATTAGCTTAAATGCCACAAGTAAAATGAGGTTGTTCATTGCTGACATACTCAGCTCTAGAAATCTGCAGATGCAAATGAAAATGAGCTCTGTACTCGCAGATGCGATGTGCAATTCCTTGAATAAAATCTGTTAAGGAGTTGAATAAAAATTTGACATCTCTATGAATAAAATGCAACATGATTTGAAAAATAGCATGCAAACTAATGTCATAGCTGTATTGCCAATCTAACAGTAACAGTGAACAGTTTGGTGTCTTGATGAGGGTTCAACTAACTTAAGGGTAATTTCCCAATTCAAGTCACATTACCACGTTATTAACTCTAACTTGAAGCTTTGTTACCATTTGCATCAACCTTATGTCTCCCTATTGAAGACAATGATCAATGATCATTATTGACCAATGAATTGTTGGCCAAAATAATAATTAGACAAGTTGCATTTGGCATCATTGTATGAAATGACAGTGCATAGAGAATAAGAACACGAGATGCGGGAGCAGGAGTAAGCCATTCAGCCCCTTAGCCTGCTCTACCATTTGCTAAAAATATGGTTAATTTAATAAGAAAGCAATATATTGCGTATGTTGGAGCTCTGAAATAAAATCTGATGATTTTTCAGAAGAGAAACATTTTGAACTCAAAGCGTTGCTTCTTTCTCCCTCTACAGGTATTTACAGACCTGAGTTTATCTGGCACTTTGTTTTCAGTATGAGTGATCTGATTTGGCCTTAACTCCACTTTCATGATTGCTCTGCGCTGCTCACCCCACAGCTCTCGACTCTCATCAATCAGAAATCTAACTCAGCCTTACATATATTCAATGATACTACCTCCACTGCTTTCTGGGTGAAATAATTCCACAGATTAACAAGCCTGAGAGAAAAGAATTCTTATTTTTAAAATTGTCTCCTAATTCTATCTTTCCCCCACAAGGGAGAGCATTCCCTTAGCATCCACCTTGTCAAGTTCTCTCATTTCTATAAAGATCCTCTTATCCTTCTAAACTCTAATAGGTATAGGGCCAACCTCATGATAAGCTAATCCCTTCAGACTCAGTCAAGTGAACTTTCTCTTAACAGCTCCTAATGAAGCAGGCCATTTAGCCGAGCTGGTTGCTATTACTGCCTCCTGCCTCACTTACAATTGTCGCCATGCAGATGGCTGTTCAATACATAATCTCCTTAATGGTTTTAGAAATAAGCAGCTCACTTTGTGTCATTCTCCCCTAACCCTTTCATCTAAGTGTTTAAATCAATGTGTGTCTCAATTGAACCTGCCTCCACCACACTCTCAGGCAGTGTATTCTAGATCCAAATGACAAATCACATGGACAAGTTTTTCCTTCTATCACTTTTGCTTTTTTTTTTAAAACTATTTCTTGTAATCTGTGCCCTCTTCATAATGCATTCATGAGTGGGAACATTTCACTGCATGTCCACTGTTCAGACCATTCATGATTTTAAATACTTTAATCAGATCGCTATCTAACCTTAGGACATCCTTTTATTCCTTTCTCTCCCACGGACTTATCCCTTAAATTACATTTTCACTAATTGCCTTAACCACTCCCTGAGATAGTGAGTTTTCCAAACACCACACTGTTCCACCGTCTTCAATCTGTCCTCTTAATTGAAGCTTTTCATCCCTGGACTTATTCTTGTAAGTCATTTCTGCACTCTGCAGTGTTCATGTCCTTCCTAAAATGTGGCATCCAGGACTGTCACCAATACAAGTGTGTTGGGGTTCATGGCTCCAGATATTTGAAGGCAGCATGACAGAGATAGCGCAGCATATGGCATCCTGGCCTTCATAAATCGTGATATTAAGTTATAAAGGTAGGAAATTGTTCTAAACGTTTATAAAATTGGTTAAGTCACAAGTAGAACACAACATCCAATGTTGGGGAAGTAAAAGTGATCAGAGTTATATGTGGCATATAAGAGGATATTTGATCAATGAATCCAGCACTGCAACCCAAATGATTTGAAAAATGGCTTTAAATAGGTCACCCAGCATTTGAATTGCCATTATTTGGACAACAGGCCAAATGTTTCTGTAATATATAAAATGAAAAAGTGTGACTAAAGTAAACATTGGTCCTTTCGAGGATGAGGAGGATGGACAAGGCATTGATCATGTATTTTGTGCCAGTCTTCACAATGGAAGACACGACTAACATGCCAGTAATTGACAAAGAGATGAAGGTAGGTGAGGATCTGGAAATAATCATTATCACAAAAGTAGTAGTGTTGGCAAGCTAATGGAGCTTAGGGTAGGCAAGTCTCCTGCCCTTAATTGAATGCATCCCAGGGGATGAAGAGAGACAGCGGGAGAAAGAGCAAATGCACTTGTGGTCATTTTCCAAAATTCACTGGATTCTGGGGCAGTTCCAGCAGATTGGAAAACAACAAATGTGACACCATTGTTTAAAAATGATAGTCAAAAGATGGAGAATTATAGACTAGTTAGCTTAACTTCTGTAGTGGGGAAAATGCTTGAGTATTATCAAAGAAGAAACAGCAAGGCATCCAGATAGAAATTGTTCTGTTGTGCAGCCACAGCATGGGTTCATGAAGGGCAGGTCATGCTTAACTAATCTATTGGAAATCTATGAAGCCATTATGAGCATGGTGGACATGGACCCAGTAGATGTAGTGTATCTAGATTTCCAAAGGGCATTCGACAGCCACACGAAAGGCTGCTGCATAAGAATGCAGGTGCTATGGGCAATGTATTAGCATGGATAGAGGACTGGTTAACTAACAGGAAGCAAACAGTGGGGATAACTGAGTGCTTTTCTGATCGGCAAACAGTGACTAGTAGTGCGCATCAGGGATCAGTGTTGGAACCATAATTATTCACAATTTGCAGAGATGATTTGGAGTTGGGGACCATGTGTAGTGTAAAGTTTGCAGATGTCACTAAGATGAGTGGCAGAGGAAAGTATGCAGAGAATTGCAAAACTTTGCAAAGGGACATAGATTCTTTAAATAAGGGGACAAGGGTCTGGCAGATGGACTACAATGTTAATAAATATGAAGTTATATTTTAGTAGGAATAACAGTAAAAATGACTTATTTGAATGGTAAAAAGTTGCTGCATGCTGGGTGTCCCTGTGCATGAGTCATAGAAAGTTGGTCTGCAGGTGCAAAAGGTAATTAAGGCAGCAAAAGGAATTTTGTCTTTCATTGCTAAAGAGATTGAATTTAAAAGCAGGGAGGTTATGTTGCAACTGAACGGGGTGCTAGTGATGACAAACCTGGCCCACTGCATCTGGTTTTGGACTCCTTACTTGAGAAGGGATGTACTGACACTAGAGGGGGTGCAGAGGAAGTTCACTAGGTTGATTCTGGAATTGAGGGGGTTGGTTTGAGGAGAGACCAAGTAGACTTGGATTATATTCATTGGAATTTAGAAGAATTAGGGATCTTGTAGAAACATATAAAATTATGAAGGGAATAGATAGAAGTAGAGAGGATGTTTCCACTGGTGTGTGAAACTAGGACAGGAGGGCATAGCCTCAAAATTAAGGCAAGTAGATTTAGTATTAAATGGAAAAGGAACATCTTCACTCAAAGGGTTGTGAATCTATGGAATTCCCTGCCCAGTGAAGTAGTTGAGGCTTCCTCAGTGAAAGTTTTCAAGCCAAGATAAATACTTTGTTGAACAGTAAGGGAATTAAGGGTTATAGTGAGAGGGCGGGTAAGTAGAGGGAGGCCATGAAAAAAAAAGCCATGATCTTACCGAATGCCGAAGGGGGCACGAAGAGCCAGATGACCTCCTCCTGCTCCTATTTCTTATGTTTTATGTCAGCTTTTATGGAACAAAGTATTGATTTCTTCTTTCAGTTGACAAGTCCGTTGAGCATTTCCCTACTGGCCACTACAAGTCTCCCTTTTCGTCAGTGATTCAATGAAAGGCAGAAAAAGCAAGTTTCTACAAGCTTCGGCACTCTCCCATTTTCTAATTGGCAGCTAAGCTCTATAAAATGTGCAGATGAGAGAGTAAAATTATAAACATGGTTTTAGGAGTAATTGGTGAACTGCTTTAGTCATGGTTCACAATAATATTATGCAGAGTCTGATCTTCAAACAGCTTAGTTTATTTATAAGTAACGTTGATCCACCCTAAGCAACTCAAAAGATGTGATGAGAGATACTTCTCACTGTCAAGAAGTCAAAGGCATTGTATCATCGGAGAGCGAGCCTGGGTACCAAGCGGTTGAATGAGTTTGGTAGACACAAGGAATTCAAAAGTCATCAAATTTAATTAGAGTTTCTTTTTATTAATGTTGTTATGCAGATATAATTAAAAAACTGCTAAAATTGTACTGTGATTAATTTTAGTGTGGCACTATATAACAGGCTTTTACATGCATATCAGCAGTCAGAGTGAAAGAATAACACACACCATAAATAAATCACCATACAACAAAACTAATAGATTACACACCTGGAAGTATAAGCCCAATAACCAATTTGCAATGACTGATATATTAGGGGATATCAATATGCCTTTGAGAGGAAGTGGATAAAGTCATTCCATACATGTCTGAGTGATCACATCAGCATAAATCACATTGCCAAAGTGAATTGTCTCCATTGCCAATACAGCAACTAATTATGAAAACCACATCACAGCTTCCCCTTGCAAAAGCAGAATTGGACTTGATCCTAAACTCGAACAAAACAACTGAGAATGTTCATACCTTCAAAAAAATTTATATCAAGGCAATACACAGTGCTTATAGAATTGAGTTAGTTAGCAAGACCTATATAGCAGCAATTCTGTTTCATTCATTCATTTATTGGGATTGTATATATATTTATTCAACTTTCCCCAATTTTGCAAAATATTCTGCATGAAAGCAGTATTTTAAAACAGAATTAAATGCAATTTTGATGTTTTTAGCAAAAGTAAAATCAGGAATATCATGTTTCCAATTTGCATGCTGGAAATTACAAAATGATGCTATTGGCCATTAATTGAAATCACTACAAAAATCAACATGTTCAAGAGCAAATTTCAAGAGATGTTCCTTGCGGATAGCATAAAATCATTGCATGGCATTATCTAGTGAAGCAGATTTTGGAGTGGTGTACAACTTCTGTCTGGAGTCCCCCGTTAAGAGCTCAAGTGTCTCCATAGTAACTCAACAAGGAAAACAGCAACTCTCATACAGGGTATATGAGGGGAAACATGTCAGAATGGGCTACACTATGCACAGCTCAGTGACCTCAACTTTAGCAGTATTATGAAGAGAAATTGGAGAGAGGTCAATTAGCTATAATTTTTCCACTTCTAATCCTTTTAACTGTTCTTTCCAAATAGGTGCCAACATTGGACCTTGGTCATTATTTTCCCTTGGAATTCTGATCAGCTCACTAAGTAAATAGGTCAGCAAATTCTTTACATTTCAAAGAACGTTTCTCTGTTTGCCTTTTACTGAGGGAGACACAATAGAGGTCTGAGATTGGGAAATGATTTTAATCACGTAGATGTCTCCACTAGTAGGGAGTTGGAGTGGAGGGGGAAAGAGACCAAAACACAGGCTTACAAATCTGTCACTGACAAATGCAATAAAAAATTCAGGAGGAACATCATCACCTGGATAAACAGAAGAGAAAGGAATAGAAAGGTATATTGAGAGGGTGAGAGAAAATTAACATGGAACATAAATACCAAAGACCAGGTAACTTGTTTTTTACGTTCTGCAATGAACTAAAAGTCAGTGTCCCCTTCCCCCCATTATTTCATATAGCAGAACAAGCTAAGGGAAGACATAATAAAGAATATAATATCTTTGAAGGTATTGATGAGACAACCAAAGAGAAAATAAAAACTTGTGCAACCATCTACGAGGCAAGTCAGGAGTTTGTTAGTAGCGTTGCCTGGATAGTGCACCTGCAACAACAATCCAGAAACCTGAAACCATGTAGGACAAAGCAACTCACTTGATTGGTATCAGATCCACAAACATCCACTACCTATGTTTAGTGGCAATGTGTATCATTTATACGATGTATTGCTAAAATTTATCAAAGATTCTTAGACAGTACCTTCCACACCCCTGACCACCACCACCTGGAAGGACAAATACAGCATATACATGAGAACATCACCGTCTGCAAATTCCCCACCAAGCCACTCAGCATCCAGACTTGGAAATGTATCGCTGGGTCAGAATCCTGGAATACCCTTTTCTGACAGTATTGTGAATCTACCCACAGTACACAAACTGCAACAGTTCAAGGATGCAGCTCACCACTATCTAAGGGCAAGTAGGGATAGGCAATAAATGCTGGTCCAGCTAGCAACACCCACATCCCATGAATGAATTTTTAAAAAGGTCTTCAAGGGAAACAGTGTTAGTAACCAGAGGAGGTAGATCTAAACTCTTTGATAGAAGACCACGGGTGAGAGATTTTAGTTTGAGTATTAATGATAACCTGGAAATGTCAAAGTGCAGAGGAAGATGATTCAATAACTCAAATGGAAGTTACATAAATGCTCAAAAATATTGCAGAACTAATAGGAGATTATGGATTGGGACCAATTAAATAGTTTTTCATGATGGGCTGAATGAATCATTCTAAACCAAATTCATGTGGGGTAATTGGGGGCAGGGGAGAGGTTGAGGAGGAGGAGGAAGAGAGAGTGAGTGAGTGAGTGAGTGTGAGAAAAAAAGAGAGATGAAAGAAGGTAACGACACTCAGAACTAGAGGTCAGCACGTCTTTAATACCTTCACCTTTCTGCTTGTGAAACAATCTCTTCATATTAATTTTAATTGGTTCAATGTATTCCTGTGGGGTGGGAGCAGCAGCAAGAATGTTAAAGTGGAATATGAAATGCACATTGTAAAATGCTGCAAGAGCTAGAAAGAACAGAGACAAAAAAGCTACATTTTAGGATGCTGAATGTTGGTCAGAACAGAGACAACTCCGCTGCTCTTCCGTAGTACCGTAGTAATCCATCCAAGCAGCCATTGGTATTTTGGTTGAAGATCTCAGCTGAAAGATGGCATCTGACAGTGCAGTGCTCTTCAGCACTATACTAGACTCTCAGCCTTTATTTGTGGGCTAACACATTGAGAACAACTTGAACATGGAGTTTTGTGTTTCAGAAAAGGGGGTGCTACCCACTGAGCCACAGCTGACATGCGATCTAAAGGAATAAGTAATGCATCACAAAAAACCTATAAAAAAGGACTAATAATAGAATAAGTGCCAGATGTATACAACATCTCTGACTGTTGACACCTGGCCTATATTATAATAATTGTACACTGAAACTCAAACAACCATTTCCAGCTACTGAGAATAGAAGCTGGCAACTGAACACACAATATCTTATATATATTTCACCTTTCAAGCTGACCGGCAACTGGCCCTAGTGGTAAACTACTCCTGGGATTTTGTCCGAGTGAATATCTAGTCTTCATAGGATTTTTAAGACCAAAGTTGATGGGATGAAGGGCCTAGCTGAAAAAAAATGAGGCACTTGAGAAATGATTTAGAGTGCAGTGATGAGAATATGTTAATGAACATACAAAAAACAGGTGCCTGGAAATTAATCAGGTTAAAGTTAAAAGGAAATAAAAAATCTCTGGGATCAAATACAAATAAGTTGTTTACAAGGGTTTTATCCTTGCCCAATTGCAACACATTCCACATATCCTAACATCAAATCCCTTTTCCCCACACAGTTGGGGGTAAAGGTGGTTCGTAAGGCTGAGACATTGTGTTATCACAAGTGTACAACTCTTGCATAGTGATCAGAATTAGGCAACTGGTTAGGATTTACCCATTCTTTACATGCTCCAAAATTCAATCTCTGTGTATCACTGCAATCAGACTGATTAGTCAAAACGCTCAGATCTCCTATCAGACAGTGCTTTGACCCAACATTGACCAATGTGCATTTGGGTTTAGATGAGTGGACCAGTAGTGGCTAGGCACTGTGCCAGCAGTGTTTTGCATCATGCAATTTGAAAAGGGGCACAGATCAAGGGAAATGTTCATAGGTGACCGGAATTAACAGGTAACTCATTGAAAGAGCTAGCAGAGGCACAATAGGCTGAATGGCCTCTAATGCTATATTATATGATTAACTGGAAGGCACAGCTGTGGCACCAATAAAATTACATCAATTAATGATATGTAACAGTAAAGTAAACAAAATCATACAAAATATTTTAGCACGACAACAGAAACAAGGGCTAATATGCCTTATGTACTCTTCCGAGCATGGTGCCTGTTGTTGGACGATCATGGACAAACTCAGGCTGTGTTCTTAGATTTTTCCTGCAAGGACATATACATCAGGGAATGTATATTGAGAAGAACTAGCCTTCAAAATCAAACAAAAAAAATCTTGGAAACAGTAGGGGGTATCGACACAAAGAAAGATCTGTCTAAACCTCACAGATTGGATTCTTCATCCAAAATGGACCGAATCTCAACCTTCCACTTGCAAGCAACAACTTTTACAAAATGTAAATATTATTCAGTCACAGCTCAATGGCAGGGCCAACATTTAACAACTTGGTGTGTACTTCATTTCATATGCCCAGCATTTGCACTTTGCCCCTTCTCCTCATTTGCATGTGTTATTGGTCCTTGAACAACTGTACACACATGACTCATAAACCAGAAGCACAGCTAAGAAGTTCAAAACTACAAAAACGCCACACTCTGGAACACTGCATAAGACTGGCTTTAAAACAACCTGTATTAAACCTCAGCTGACAATGTTATACATACATGCACACAAAATACCTTTTTGATCATAAAAATCTATTAGAAAACCTAAATTCAGTAGTGAATGGTACTTCTTGGGAGTGTTGTTGGTTGTTTGTAACATGAACACTAGCAAGAATCGGTTGGCCTAACTGGTCTGCTTCTTGTCGTAAAATTCTTTAGAAGAAAATGGCAGCTAAGTATTTCATAATTAACCATTTGATCCTAAGGGACAACCAATGCACATTCCTTTGGTGAGTGTTAGTATATTGCAAATCTCAAAAAATTCTACCCATTTTAAAAGTGAAAATGCTACTTATTGTAAACAGCAATAGAAAAGCACGGATGACCAGTCGGTCTGTGCGTAGAGAAATCTAAGATTATATTTTAGTTTGACTTACTTTAATGTAAATGCTTAACCTGTCAGTACTGTGTGAATAGCAGAATAATTCATTGGTGTTTTTCATTTCAGCTATATTAACAAAGAACATTCCTGGCTAGAAGCAAAAGAGAAACACATTGTGAAATACCTCTGTTGTGCCACAAAGTGAGCAGCACAGTCAGTCAATCTCATTCCCCTGACATCACCTCTGAGGAAGATGTTTTATTCAAAGTGTCTTTCCTGGCAGTGCCTTAAATAACCAGATTTTAAAAATATGAAACAATTGGTCCACCTCATTATCCAGTCCAGTTTTGATTGCTTGAGGAAGGTGAAGAGGAATTTCCCAAGAATATGTTTTCAGGAATATCTGTCCAGGTGATTGGATGTCTGAGAGGAGAGGTGTGAGAAAAATAGTGTTCAATCAAGAAACCTGTCCATCATGAGAGGGAGGCAGGCTTGATGGGCCAGTTCATCACCTCCTGCTCACCAATTCTATACTCTTTAATTCAACAACTGAGTGCTGTTACTTGCTAGAGGTGAGCAGTTGTAAAGGAGTACAATAGAAAGCTCAGGCAGGGAGTTTATATCCACATAAAATAAAAATAAAAATCATGCAGTCAGGAAATTGTGATCTCTAGACACGTAGTATGGCATAAAAGTAGTGTGGTCAGGTAAAGCAACTCCAGACAGTGCCTCTTGCAGTAGGCTCTACTTACCTTTTCATTTCAGAATCCTAGTAGGGGTGCCTTATATTCTTGTCAGAAACAAGGAAAGACAAAGGCAATAGTTGTAGTACTGATTTGGCACTCATGCAAATGTCAGTCTGAATAATAAGGCCTGTGAAGATAATTACTTAAAAACTTACATGCAAGCAATCAACAGGCATGATGACAAATGTTCCGTAAAAAAATGTCTCTAGTATACAAACAGCGATTGTATGATTACAAACATTGAAATACCAAATGCCAATTGTTTAAAACATATCTAAACAGTACAATCAAATCAAACCATCCAAAAAACCCACTACTCCTAGTGAAAAAATATCTTACTTCAGCTGCATCCAACACTGAAATATTGCACAGGTCACTGAAGTTAGTCCCATTAATTAATAACCACAAATGTAAAGCACAAATGGCAATGTTTTTGTTATATCTGTTCAAATGACAATAGAATTTCATAATTCAATAAAATGCTTTTCTTAAAAAAAGGGTGATAGCAAATTCTCTTAAGTATTTTAAGCTTGATCTGGTGATTCTTGGTCCTGGTAACTGGGCTACTTTCTCACTTGAAGGAAGTGCTTTCACAGATTAAATCATACTGCATTCATGATTGCTTTCCTTTTAGATAATACGGTAGATCTGGCTGGATGCAGAAATGCTGCACAACTTGAGCACATTGATTTTCGGAATAAAACGTGAATAACTTGTAAACAAACCTAACATCTTCAATCTGATCCATACATAGCGACAGTAAATCAGACAAGTCAGTGGTCACATGTCCCATTTACAGACAGGCATCGTTCCACTTTTAAACTATCACAACCTTCAACCAATTTTGGGCCGAATGATTTGCTTTTCAAAGCCTCTGTACTATCTTAGTTGTTGACAGCCAAGTACTAGAGTGTCTGTAATTATACTCTACCTCTGAAGTGTCAGAATGTCCAAATTAAAAACCCTTACTGATCGCAACAGTTGCACAGACAGCACATATTATGAGACCGCTAGAGTTTTCCACAGCGGGCTCCAAGGCCTCTGCTCTTCTTGGTCCTCTGCTTGTTTGGCCGAAGGCTGATAACTGCTCCACCATTTATCATGTTGGAATTCTGGCCAGAGTGACTGCCGCCAGCTGTATTAAATACTCCTGGGAGAAGAGGGGAATTTCAGTGATTACATGATAATTTGCAGTTATAGTTAACAGCACTGCATGGCAGTTCTTACTGACCCATTCATTTCACATTGAATCTAAAACTGTACTTGCACAGTCTTGCAGTAAAATTTATCTTCAGCCCCAAATTGATTCTTTTAAAAAAGAAACTGACGCAATGTACCCATCAACACAAAAAATGTCAGTCAGCTCTCCAGGAGAAAGCAGGTGGTGTTTCCTTGAACAATTGGGATGGGTGATAAACATTGGTCTAGTCAGCAATGGTCATATCCCGCAAACTAGTTCAAATTCAATATATTCAATGTTTCGCATTCCCACAAAAGGGATCTCTCTATCATGCTAATGGGAGCTAAACACCAACTTGCTTCCTGTGCCACTGCTTGACACAACAATTGCTGCTGCATGATATGTCAGAGGTCTACAATATTCTGGTAGTATTAATGAGACTGACAATCTGCCATGAAGTCTGAAGGGGACTACTGGCCCTGTGTGTCCCTGTTGCAGCCAGTTTTCAGAAGATTTCTACATGACAGGAAACGGATACAGAGAAAGTGAGGACTGCAGATCCTCGAGAGTCAGAGTCAAAAGATGTGGTGCTGGAAAAGCACAGCAGGTCAGGCAGCATCCAAGGGGAAGGACATTCGACGTTTTGGACACAAGGCATTCATCGAGAGTGTGAGGCCGTGAGGGGGACGGGGTAGATGAAGGTGGAGCTTGATGGTGATAGGTCAGAGCAGAGGGTGGAGCTGTTAGGTGGGAAGGAAGATGGACAGGTCCACTGGTTTAGACAAGCTGTGGCACAGAACCAAAACCATTTGCTTTCAATGATTACTTGCCAAGTTATTCATCACTCAGGTAGGACTGCTGTCATAAAGATCCATCACAACCAGGGTTTCATTGGGTGGCACTCTTGCCTTAGAGTCAGATCATGGATTCAACCTCCACTTGAGATGAGATACAAACATAGGCTGACAATCCAGTACAACAGTGTGACAGCCACTGTACTGAAGTTTAGTCTATCAGATGAGATCTTAAACCAAGGCCTCATCTACAATGTTCCCTTGAAGCAGAATAGGGACACATCCAGGTGGCTGTCTCCAGTGTATTTGACTGTGCTGTACATAAGCAGGTCACACTCAGACAATGAAAATCACAGAATGCTGTCCTTTATCCTCTTGCTATAATGTGCAAGAGCACAGAGCAATTGTTTTTCTTTCGTAGTGAGTTAAAATTTAGAAATCTTGGAGATAGTACAAAATTGATTGACTTGGCTACACAAGGGGAGAAGATTGGTAATTGTGTCAGCTGGGATATGCTCAATGGCATCTGACCTCTGAGTCACAAGCTTATGCGATCCAATCCAGAAACTATGGCATTGGTGTGTACAGAATCTTACTATAAGCAAATTGGCTTTTTTAAAAAAAATGTCATATTAGTGATTATGTTTCAATAGGTACTTCATTGTGAAGTGCTATAGGACATGCTGAGCATCTGCAAGATGGTAACCAAATTCAAATCACCCTTTATTGCTCAAGATAAACCATTCACACCTGACAGTGAACAACCATGCCACAAAGTGAAGAGGTGGGACTTGTTCCTAGAGAAACAGTTAAGGTGAACTACAGAGATTTGTAGGGAATAAGGGGATCACAAAGAGAAAAGACAAGCAAGCCACTGAATAGGTCAAAGATCAACAAAATGCCATGGTGCAGGAGGGAGTTCGTGGGAGAGAAAAATGTGGGTTAGCTATTTCCTGGGGGTACAGTTTTCATCATAGGAAACTGCCACAAGAAACTGGAGTGTTTTGTATCGAATCCTGACAATCAATATCAAGAGCAGACTTCCATCCCTAGACTTGAGTTTGTTTTCTACATAAAATACTTTTGTCTCATTTCCTGCAGCATCTGGCTTCTTTTCAACTCTGAAGCGTTTTGACAGCACAAATGAACAAGGCATTCAAGGCTTTCAGGTTTTATATACTCAACTCAGGAATATCTGTATGGATTAATGAGGTACAAATTACCTATGCGATTGCTTGTCACATGTACTTGTTCCTGTTCTTCAGTAGTATGCTGTTTGAGTCGCTGAAGATACTTCTCAGCCAGATACTTGAAAACTGTGGACACAAAATAACTTGAACTTTGCTCTTCCCACCATTGTGTACATTTCCTCAAGTCACTATTGAATACACTGTGTCTATTGTGACAATGAAAGCACTTCAACTAATGACATTGAAACAATATCTGTTTCAACAAACGTTAAAATGTAATTAGTTTCAATAACAGATTATTTCTGCAGATTTCAATATACCTGAAACAAATCTTCTCACACTGAAAAATAGCTACTCTCAATGAATGGCAACAAAACATCAGTGGGAACAGATACACATTTCAAAGAGGGTCAATGCCATTCATCCCATTATCTCTAACCTTCTTCTCTGATGCTCTGTTAATAACAGAGCTGAAAAATGGGTTGGGTTTTAGCAACAGTGGATAAAACTCTCCACTTGGCCACAACTCCTCAATCACTGTTCAATTCAAGAGCGGATGTAATCCATTTTGATATTCCCTTCTCTCGGATTTTCCAGGTACTGAACCAATCCAGTAAACGTGTCCCAGACCACTGACACCCAAAACAACCATGTATCCCTCATGAAATAGTCAATAAATCTGTACAAACAAAGTCAGTAAATAAGCTGCAACACTGTCCATACAAAAACAAAATTGGGAGGACCACAATTAATACCCATTAAATAATAATGAGACACATTTGCAGGTACACAGAGTTGGATTGACTAACTCTTACACAGAGAGGCACAGGTCCAATGGGCTGTTTCTGTGCTGTATGATTTTATGCTGCCAACAAATATTATGTAAAACAATATGCAACAAGAAAGGTCCCCAAAACAATTTGAATCAAGGTGACAAATTTCTGGAATTGAAGACATCAAATAAATAACTTTTTTAGCTAAATACTGCAGGCCTGTTGGCATTTCAGAAATGTCATCTGTGCTTCGCACAAAACAAGATATAGCTATAGGTTGCCTGGTCACATTTAACATTCAATCACTGATTAGTTCTGGGGTGGTTAAGGTGAGAAGTTGCTTTAATGTCTCGAACGTTAATTGTTACAAATCGCACTCCTCGGGAGACAGAATTAATGTGGGAGACAAACTGATCAATAAGTAGCAGAACAGGAGAGCTAAGTATTTTTGTTTTAATAATGATTAAGATAAACATTGTTTCTTTGATTTTGACAGTACACTGTGCACAAAATTTGAACCACTGGTTTGAAGCGAGCTTCCATGTTTAACATGTGGCATCATGCAATTTTCTTCTGAATGAAGAGACGCATGGCATCAACCCATAGTTCAACAATGGTAGTCTAATTAGTAAAGTTAGGCCACATGAGATTCAGGGTGAGCTTTGCCAATTAGGTACACAATTGGCCTAATGGCAGGAGACAGCGGTGGAGGAGGTTTACTTTTTGGACTGGAAGTCTGTCACTAATGGTGTTCCACAGGGATTAGTTCAGAGTCCTCTTGTGTTTGTCATTTATATTAATGATTTGGATGACAATATAGAAGGCATGGTAATTAAGTTTGTGGACGACACCAAAATTGATGGCATAGTAGAGTGAAGAAGGTTTTCTAAGATTACAAAGGGATCTCAATGAAATGGGTCAATGGGCTGAAATATAGCAGATGGAGATCAATCTGGATAAATGCAAGGTATTGCATTTGGGTACAAACAAACAAAGGTGGGGCGTTTGCAATTAATGGGAGGGCCTTGGGTAATGTTGTAGAACAGAAGGACCGAGGGGTTCAGGTACATAATTCTTTAAAGTTTGCTTCATATATAGACAAGGTGATTAAAAGGCATTTGATACACTTCCCTTCATTGCTCAGTCCTTTAAGTGTAAGAGTTGGGAATGCATACTGAGGTTGTACACAACATTGGTGAGGCCTCTTCTGGAATACTGAGTCAAGTTCTGGTCGCGCAGTTATAGGAAGCACATTATTAATCTGGAGAGAGTTCAAAATTAGAAATGGTATAACGGCTGCAGAAAGGAAGTTTGAGGGGGATCTGCCTCTGGAGGTAGTATGGGCTGAAGTCAGAAATAGGAAAGGTGCAGTCACCTTGTTGGGTGTTTACTATAGGCCCCCCAATAGCAGCAGAGATGTGGAGAAACAGATTGGGAAACAGATTTTGGAAAGGTGCAGAAGCCACAGGGTCGTAGTCATGGGCGACTTCAACTTCCAAATATTGATTGGAAGCTCTTTAGATCAAGTAGATTGGATGGGGCGGTGTTTGTGCAGTGTGTCCAGGAAGCTTTTCTAACGCAGTATGTAGATTGTCCAACCAGAGGGGAGGCCATATTGGATTTGGTACTCGGTAATGAACCGGGACAAGTGGTGGGCTTGTTAGTGGGTGAACGTTTTGGTGATGGTGACCACAATTCTGTGACTTTCACCTTGGTTATGGAGAGAGATAGGTGCGCACAACAAGGTAGATTTTATAATTGGGGGAAGGGAAATTACGATGCTGTAAGGCAGGATTTGAGGAGCATACGTTGGGAGCATAGGCTGTCAGGGAAGGATGTGGTGGAAATGTGGAACTTTTTCAAAGAGCAGATACGACGTGTCCATGATATGTATGTATCTATCAGGCAGGAAAGAAATGGTCGTGTGAGGGAGCCTTGGTTGACGAGAGAGGTTGAATGTCTGGGAAAGAGGAAGAAGGAGGCTTACATAAGGTTGAGGAAACAGGATTCAGACAGAGCAGTGGAGGGATACAGGATAGCCAGAAGGGACCTGAAGAAAGGGATTAGGAGAGCTAAGAGAGGGCATGAAAAATCGTTGGCGGATAGGATCAAGGATAACCCCAAGGCATTTTATGCGTATGTGAGAAACCTGAGAATGACGAGAACGAGGGTAGGTCCGATCAAGGACAGTAGTGGGAGACTGTGTATTGAGTCGGAAGAGATAGGAGAGGTCTTGAACAAGTACTTCTCTTCAGTATTTACGAACGAGAGGGACCGTATTGTAGAAGAGGAGAGTGTGAAATGGACTGGTAAGCTAGAAGAGATACCTGTTAGGAAGGAAGATGTGTTGGACATTTTGAACAACTTGAGGATAGACAAGTCCCCCGGGCCTGACGGGATATATCCTAGGATTATGTGGGAAGCAAGAGAGGAAATTGCAGTACCGTTGGCAATGATCTTCTCGTCTTCACTGGCAACGGGGGTGGTACCAGGGGACTGGAGAGTAGCGAATGTTGTGCCCCTGTTCAAAAAAGGGAATAGGGATAACCCCGGGAATTACAGGCCTGTTAGTCTTACTTCTGTGGTAGGCAAAGTAATGGAAAGGGTACTGAGGGATAGGATTTATGAGTATCTGGAAAGACACTGCTTGATTAAGGACAGCCAGCACGGATTTGTGAAGGGTAGGTCTTGCCTTACAAGTCTTATTGAATTCTTCGAGGAGGTGACCAAGCATGTGGATGAGGGAAGAGCAGTGGATGTAGTGTACATGGATTTTAGTAAGGCATTTGATAAGGTTCCCCATGGTAGGCTTATGCGGAAAGTCAGGAGGCATGGGATAGAAGGAAATTTGGCCAATTGGATAGAGAACTGGCTAACCGGTCGAAGGCAGAGAGTGGTGGTAGATGGTAAATATTCAGCCTGGAGCCCAGTTACAAGTGGAGTTCCGCAGGGATCAGTTCTGGGTCCTCTGCTGTTTGTAATTTTTATTAATGACTTAGATGAGGGAGTCGAAGGGTGGGTCAGTAAATTTGCAGATGATACGAAGATAGGTGGAGTTGTGGACAGTGAGGAGGGCTGTTGTCAGCTGCAGAGGGACTTAGATATGATGCAGAGCTGGGCTGAGGAGTGGCAGATGGAGTTCAACCCTGCCAAGTGTGAGGTTGTCCATTTTGGAAGAACAAATAAGGATGCGGAATACAGGGTTAATGGTAGGGTTCTTAGTCAGGTGGAAGAACAGAGGGATCTTGGGGTCTATGTACATAGATCTTTGAAGGTTGCCACTCAGGTGGATAGAGTTTGTAAGAAGGCCTATCGAGTATTATCGTTCATTAGCAGAGGGATTGAATTCAAGAGTCGTGAAGTGATGTTGCAGCTGTACAGGACTTTGGTTAGGCCACAGTTGGAGTACTGTGTGCAGTTCTGGTCGCCTCACTTTAGGAAAGATGTGGAAGCTTTGGAGAGGGTGCAGAGAAGATTTACCAGGATGTTGCCTGGAATGGAGAGGAAGTCGTACGAGGATAGGTTGAGAGTTCTCGGCCTTTTCTCGTTGGAACGGCGAAGGATGAGGGGTGACTTGATAGAGGTTTATAAGATGATCAGTGGAATAGATAAAGTAGACAGTCAGAAACTTTTTCCCCGGGTACAACAGAGTGTTACAAGGGGACATAAATTTAAGGTGAAGGGTGGAAGGTATAGGGGAGATGTCAGGGGTGGGTTCTTTACCCAGACAGTGGTGGGGGCATGGAATGCGCTGCCCGTGGGAGTGGTAGAGTCGGAATCATTGGCGACCTTTAAGCGGCATTTGGATAGGTACATGGATGGGTACTTAATCTAGGTTAGAAGTTCGGCACAACATCGTGGGCCGAAGGGCCTGTTCTGTGCTGTATTGTTCTATGTTCTATGTTCTAAAAGAGATTTACCAGGATGTTGCTGGGTGTGGAAGGTTTGAGTTAAAAAGAAAGTCTGGATGGGCTGGGACTCATTTCACAGGAGTGTAGGAGGTTAAGAGTGACCTTATAATTTTTATAAGGGGTATAGATTAGGTAAATGGTGGTGGTCTTTTCCCTCGGATGGGGGATTTCAAGGTTAGAGGTCACATTTTTAAGGAGACACATTTATAAAAGACATGAGAGGCAATTTTATTTTTACAAAGAATGATTAGTGTATGGAATGAACTTCTAGAAGAAGTGGTGGATGTGGATACTATTACAACGTTTAAAAGAAATTTGGATAAGTACATGATTAAGAAAGGTTTGGAAGTTATGGACCAGGAGCAGGCAGGTCGGACTACTATAGTTTCGGAATATGTTCAGCATGGACTGGTTGGACCGAAGGGTCCGTTTCCATGCTGTACAATTCTAAGTATCTCAAAATTCAACATAGTTTTTGCAAATGTATCCAAACAATGAAATCTACAAACATGTGAACAACTATCCCGACCTTTTTGTGAGAAAAGATGGGCACTGAATTATTGCTATTAAGATGGATGCGATTATACTTTTAGTCTTTCAAAATTAAATGTGTTGAGTATAAATAGCTTGATTTATTCCCTTTTATCTTTTCTTTTGCATAATAAACTGTTTACTTTTAAAACCAAATATAGACTATTGTATGCTTGCATTTCAGCAAAGGCCACCTTATTATAAAAGAAAATCAAAAACAAAACATGACTTATCAAGCCAGATTTCAGTCTAGGATCTAGTGTCAACATTAGCTGGGATCATAACAGTATCGCCTAACCATTTGGACTGCACTGGAACCCTCAATGCCTATGAGTCAAAGGCAATACACTCTCACTGTTCAACTCAAACTCCAGAGAATGACGTTAATAGGTTTTACAGCGTCTACTATGGTAAACTATAACAGTTTTTACACTTACATAGCACTTTGGATTTTTTATTCAGATTCAAGGTGCTTCACAGGACTGTTATCTGATGCCAAGCCAATAAAAGACACACTTGGACAACTTGGTCAAAGATCTAACTTCATAAAGCTTTAATGGAGGAAAGTAGATCGGGGCAACTGACAGAATTAAGAATTCCTGAACCTAGGGTCTAGACTGCAGGCATGGCTATCAATGGAGGGACGCCGTTTCCAGGGGAGAGGGAGCGCGAGAGGGAGCGCGAGAGGGAGCGCGAGAGGGAGAAGAGCTCCTGTGGAAGGATGTGAACATAACAGTTAGAATGGAGAGGAGATTCTTTAACACAGGCTAATGGTTGGACAGCTTCAATATCACCAAGGCTATTATCTTTAATGACAACTAATTATACATATTAAAGTTATGAACAAAATACAAAATTAGACAGGCATCATTCACTCAGTAGGCTCACCTTCATTGACATTGAGATCCTCCTTCACAGAAGCTCGATAAAACCGAAGCTTCAGCTTTTTAGCTAGGGCTTCTGCTTCTTCGCTATATTTCAAAACCAAAGGAAATACAAAGATTAGCGTTGCCCTTTGCAAAGAAACAGCTTAGCAATTTGGAGTACCAGTTACCACAGTCCTACATCAATGCACAATGTTTTACAGTGATTCTGTAAATTTGTTAACAAAAGCAATCCTCCTTCTTCCTCCACACATTTTCCTCTGCACAGGTTGCTGATGTTAACAAGCACTGCTCACATAAATGGTGGTGGAGATCTTAACTATTTTTTCCCACCACCACCCAAACATGCAGTTGAAATTGGGGATCAATTGAAAGTTATGAAGCGGAGGTAGATAGATTTATTTTAGATATGAAGAGTTACAAAAACAGCTTACACACAGGAACAGCCACTTTCTCACTGAACAGTGGAACGAAGAGGCTGATTGATCTATTCATGTCAGTAGCCTGTGTTTCTCATGGCTAATCCACCGAGCCTGCACATCCCTGGACACTATGGACAATTAAACAACCCAGTAATCAGGACTATGAATGTAGAGTTGGGAGTTGTGCAAAGGGAGATTGCAGGACTGGCACCGACGCAAGAACTAGACCCTGAGACCCACAAAAACTATTAAAGGTAAGCTATAGGACGGGCTTGAAAATAAAGTGGTCAGCAGCAGGGAGAAGAGTCTTGAAAGCGTGAAAAGAGTGCTAATGTAGCAGGTCCCATGCTTCCCTGGAAGCCAACAGATGCAGCATAGTGTTGGAGTTAGGACTCAGGACATGCCCCAGGAACTGTCTCAAAGTTGTGGGAGTTTGGAAGAAACCTATGGGTTATCAATAATTCTGCAGCCAAGAAAGGGAGCAACGTAAGCCTACAAACATTATTTGCTTGGCCCTGTTGAGAAAAACTGGAGCTTGGAGAAAATTGGTAGTACCAGCTTAGCAAAGCAAGTTGACTGTGGAAAAGTTTGATTTGTTCACATGAGGTTGTGTTGGAGGGTAGTCTCAAGAACCCATGCTTGTGTAGCATCAGGAGTGGACAGCTAATAACCAGAATGTGAGCAATCACTGAAGTAGTCCATGATGGAGCAAGCTTTGAAGGAGTTTTAAAGCCAGATCTTTGAAGTTGAAGAATTAGAATCCCTTGTAAAAGTTTAATGGGATTTTAAGAACCACAATCTCACTGAGGTCTGCGGAGAGATTTGTGGTATCCTTTTTGACCTTATTTTCTGTTTGAGGTGCCTCAAGGAGTTGCTAAACAAACAGTTTGTCCAGCAGCCAAATTTACCTCAAATTAATTCTGGAAGTGAGATTAACACTTTTATTTATATTTTATTAAAAATAAAATAGTATTGATGCTGGAAATTTGAAAGAAATTTGCTGGAGAAACTCAACAGGTCTGGCAATATCTGTGTGGATAAAAACAGTTAATGGTTCCATGTCTGATATTTTTCCTTCAGAACAGTTATGTATGTTGTAAATTGTTTTAATTGTCTAACTTTGCATGGTAACATTTATTTTGATACTTCAAAACTGTGGAATCTTGCGGCTTTATTCTTAGTAGGTACCGAGGATCTCAAACTTTATCTACTTTAAACAAAAAGCTTATTGGCTTCTAGCCAGGCTATTAATAAAGCTGGCAGTCTTAAAGATCATAATACTCAGTGCACCGATGCCTATTTACATCTTTAATCAAAATGATCTTTGTTAGTCTGCAATTTTTTTCTCTCTACCATCTTACATTGTTCTGCTATTCTCCTGTTAGATGTTGAATTCACATAGGTTCCTATTGCAAAGAATCAATGGTCTTCCACAATATACTTAGCAAGGCATTTAGTAATCCCTTCTGCTCTCCTGAGATTTGATCCACCGCCGTTGAAACTCCTATCTTTCCCTTCTATGTGTGTATTGTAAAATGAGCAAACATGAGAATGGAATTCTGTTCAGTGAAACCTGTCACAAAAGCCAAATGAAATTTCTTTTCTGCTGTGTTCGCCAGATGGCTTAAAACAGCACTTTCCACTGTTCGCTGATCTAAAATTCCCCCATAACGAAAACAATTCATAAATCAGGATCAAGACTCTCATCTCCAACTATTATAGTCTTCCCAGTTTTAAAATTGCATGCAAATTTGTCTGAGTTTGATTGAGTCTTTGAATATTCGTAAGGCAGAGGTATAAATTCTTGATAAGCAAGGATAAAAGGTTATCAGGCTTAGGCAGGAATATGGATTAGAAGTTATAATCAGACCAACCATGGTATTACAAAATTGCAGAGTAGACTTGAGGCTGAAAAGCCAGCTCCTGTTCCTTATTTGTTTCTGACTTGAATTTCAACCTCTGCACCTGGATCAGTAAAGTTTTAAGAAGGGACTGTTTAAAAACTGCATTTAAACTTTTAACTGAAGCAGTTGAAAGCCAAATCATTTTTTCCCATTGGATGTGGGCAAGGCCAGCATTTGTTGCACATTGCTGATTACCCTTGAACTGAATGGCCTTTATTACAGTGGGTCTGGAGGTATATGCAGACCAATCATGTAAGGATGGTACATTTCTTTCCCCTGAAGGAATTAGTTGAACCAGATTAGTTTTTACATTATAATGATAGGTTCATGCAACATTGGTCATGGTGAGACTGGAACCCACATCCCTAGAGCATTAGCCTAGCTTGTAAGTCTTGTGACATTATCACTTACCATTGTCTCCCTTCAAAGTAGGAATCCCACATGATAGACGGAAAACATTCTATGAGCGAGCAGAATTCTGTGTGTATAGGTGTAAATGACACATTTCATCATAACCTGCAATTCTGCATAATTTTATTTTCCCCTTCACCTTTCAAAGGCCACTTTCCAACACTGCTAGCCTCAAGTTCCCATCTCTGCAGAAATGCTGTCATGGATTTCCTCCAATGCTGGCCTTTTGAATTTTGAAAATTTTCTTCAATTCCAGCACCAATACCTGCACCTATAAGCTATCTTGCACCTGAGATCTAGAATTCCCTCCCTCAACCTCTCCATCACACTTTCATCTTTTAAGAGGTTCATTAAAACCACTTTGGGTAAGGTCAGTGCCAAATCTTGAGAAGTGGCTTTGGTCATTTTATGTTAAAAGTGCTACATAAACACAACTTTAAGTTCTTTAGTTATTGAGGAGTCTGAAATATAACTATACAAGCAAATCAGTCAACCTAAGTTAAATAAATCTATTTTAGACATACTTTTTAAGTACAGTTTCGTCCAGGAGGTCTATTTTGTTCTGTACCAGGACTGTAGGGATATCTCCGACTTCAGCTTCAACCTTCTCTTTCCAGCTTGGTATAGCCTCATAGGAATCTCTGTCTGTTGTGGAAAACACCAGCACACACGCCTGAGCACCTGTGATAAGGCACAAAAATTTCTGAATTAAAATAGCAACTATCACTTTCCTCCTGAACATTTTAACAAACAAAAATTGCTGGAGAAGCTCTTTTCTCTCCACAGATATGCCAGACCAGCTCAGTTAACATTATGAATCCAGTGACCCTTCTTCAGACGTTCACTGGACTTGAAACATTAATGCTGCTTTCCTTGATTCTGGCAGACCAGCTGAGTTTTTCCAACAGTTTGGTTATTTCACATCTTTAGCATCTTCAGATCTTTTGTTTTATTATAGCCACTGCGATACATAACGTTATTGTTATGCACTGGCATATTTCAGTACAAAAACAACCACTTAAAACCAGAATAAGACCTATGTTGGTGAAAAATACACAACCTGTTCCATTTATCTTCAAGAAATCCTCCAAACAGTGATATGATTAGAATACTTACAGTGTGGAAACAGGCTGTGCAGCCCAACAAGTCCACACCGACCCTCCGAAGAGCAACCCACCCAGACCCATTCCCCTACATGTATCCCTTCACTTAACACTATGGGCAATTTAGCACGGGGAGAATGTGCAAACTCCACACAGACACTTGCCTGAGGCGGGATTTGAACCCGGGTCTCTGGCACTGTGAGGCAGCAGTGCTAACAACTGTGCCACCGTGCCGCCCGTAAAATATAGAAGAGAGTCACCAAATAACTTTTCTGGCAAATCTTTCTTGACCATGGTGTAATGGTTGTTAATCTCAGCTCAGAAATGGGGTTTACTCCGCATATATCAGTGCTGAAAATTTCTTGAGACTATAGCAAAAGGCCAACTAAGTGTCATTCCTTTGATTGCTGGGAATGCAAGATAGTGGAATTAAAACACCCATTTGCCAAAGTTAGCCTAAGAAGCAATGTTCAGATATCGAAATGATTTGTTATTTGTTTGCTATTTTTCTGGCTTTTAGTGTTTTTTGGCACGGTGTTAGTGAATCTGCGCAGTTGTTAGCATGCAACAGATTAATTATTAGTCTTCATGATCAGAATGATATATTGTTAATCTGTCTGTATTAAAGATGTGCAACTTGCAATTTCACATTGCATATTTATAGAATGCCCTTTTGAATCTTCCATTTAGGTTAAATCAGAAAACATTTAGTTTCACCCAGGATTCTGTAACAGGTTTGAATACCTAAATCAGAAGACAAACGAGCAGAGATTCACTAGATTACCTCTATAGTAGGCTTTTGTAATAGCATCAAACTCCTCTTGCCCTGCTGTATCCCACAACATTAATCTGACGTCTTCATCATTAACTCTGAAAGGTAAATGCAAAACTTCAGATCAAATCATGTGCCTTGGAAACGCTTAATTTGTGACTGCTGTACTGTACATTTAATCCAGCATTTATTGTGCTTAATTACAGACAGCTTACTACATTTACTCAGTTTAGAGCTAAACCACAGCTGTTCAGCATCAACCAGAACAGTTATCACAGAGACTGGTATTTTACGACTGCCTATCATTTGCTTCAATGTTATCGTGGCTGCTTGTTATAGTGGCCGCTTTCAAAAGATAATACATAAAGAACTCATGCTTAAATCACACTTAGAGTAATTACCGGCAAGTGGAACATTTCTATTTAATTAGTAGCTGATGCTTTATTATAGGGTTGTTTGTGAAATGCAATTTGCTCACGTCAACCATTTTATTGCATCTCTTCTAAAGATCTCTGTGTAAATTGTTCTTTTGCTCAGAGGGTAGGTAAAAATAAACTCTGCCAACTGCTGGCAGATGTATAAATGAACCCAAGTGAATAATTCTTCAACTTTCTCTCCAACAATTCAGGTGAGAAACTTCCACCTACAATGTAACATTTTGAAACTTGTAACACTATCATTGCTAACTAAACATTTCACTACTCATCAATTAAGTTCAGTTACAAACATGACTTTGTAGACTGTAGGTTGAAGTCACACCCCTGACCTCAAACATCTCATCTAGGCTGATGTAGTACTGAAGTAATGCTGTACTGTCAGAGAACCTGCCTTTCAGATCAGGTATTAAACAAACCAAGGCTCAAGTCAAGTTTAAACATTCTGCAAAGGCACTGCTCACAATGCAAATGAGTTCTTCAGAGCCCAAGGTCACAGTTTTTCCTAAACTAAACCAAAAAAACCTAGTCAATAATTTCATTCAATGTGATGGGATCTTGCTGTGTACAAACTATTGACCAATTTTCCCCACACAATAGCTTTGAAAATATTTTAAATAATGAGAAGCACTTTTGACTATTCCAATGATTATGAAAAAAATAATTTTTAAAATAAGTCAAAATATGAATTTATTGGAAGTTGTAGTGTTTCATACATTTATATGTTCAGAAAGCATTGTATTGTATATCAATTCTGAGACAGATGATATTTTAGTATTGTTATCCTCAGCAAATCAAATGGATTTCTAAGTCAGTTATATCACAAACTGTGCGCACTTGTAAAGTACCCCTCTGATCTAATAAATCATTTTAGCACCAAGCAAATCAGTGTCCCTTCTTCTAAAACACTGCGATATTCACATCCATCCTTCCTTGAGAAAGGTGTTCCCTTCATTTCCTGGAGGAACAGTGTTAACTGCCTGCCACAATGCTGCCATTTCTATACTGGGGCCCAATATCCATCAGAAACAAAGAATAGATTTGCTGAAACACGTCAGTTGCTCAGGCAAGAGGAAGGAGGTCATCCTTTAAGTATGAATTTAAATTGAAGATTCAAAGGGAAGCAAAACTACTGACTGACACCAACTTTCAGAAACTGCTGGGGTTTTTCTGGGTATTTAAAGTTTTGCATGTTTTCTAGACAGATTTTTTTTCCCCCAGTTTCCCTACATCACATCTGTCCTGAAATATTATTCTATTCTTTCCAAAGATTTTTTTTTCCCCTTTTCCCTTCTGTATCAAAAGCATCCACCTGATCTCGCAGCATGTTGTTCTACAGTCACGGTCCATCCTCAATTATCTGGGCTACACTGAATGCCATGTCTAAGTCTCAATAGGTAAGTGTTGGTAGATTATTTAGTTGGGGAACCAAGTCCACACGAGGTCTTGCTCTGAAAAGTCATAGTGTACTTGAAATGTTTATGGTTTCCCTTTCCACAAATGCTGTCAGTCTCTTGTTTCTTCAGCATTTTCTGTGTCTGTTTAAGATTTCCATCATCTGTAGTATTGTGCTTTTATTCGCTATCTTGCTCTCACCGGATTGTGTCCACATCCAGCAACAGGGCCAAATGGCTCATCAGTCTGCAGGAACCTGGACACCTTCCCCTTTCCTAACACAGGGGTGCCTAAGCCAGTTAACTTACAAACAAAGCAACTCTCTAATTCCCCAGCTGTTCGCTACCTTAACCAGTCACACCACTGACAGAATGTTCAAGGTAACGGGTAAAAGAGCTAGAGAAAAGGGGGAAACCTTTTTCACTGAGTTATGATGGTCAGGAATGTAATGCTATGCCTAAGATTCAGTAAAGACGCTCAAAAAGGAACTAAATATCTGCCTCAAGTGGAACAAGCTACAAGGCTATGGGAAAGAGGGGGATAGTCTACAGGCATCCCTCTCTGCTTTAAAATTCCAATAAGTCAAGGTAAACCAATTACAGCAATGATGAACTGTATTAAAATGAATGGCCACAGCACGTGTTTTGCCACTGGTACCCAGTGCTGACATGGAATGGCGTATTTAATTCCGAATGCCTTTCAATCTGCATTTTATTAATTGCTAATATTGATTTTTCTTTCCCATGATTCTATTGCCAAATTCCTCCTCCACAAATATCTGGAGTGACACTGGAATGACAAATCACACCTAAAATGTATTACAATACAGCAGAATCTTCACTCACTGAATTTGTCTTTCCAAGAAATCCACTCCAATAGTTTTCTTGTAGTCCTTGGTGAAAATACCCTTGCAGTACCGCTGAATCATGCTCGATTTACCAACAGCTCCATTGCCAACAACTACCACCTTGATAGCTACTTCAATATCCTCTTCCAGCATGGTGTTCTAACAGTTGAGCAATATTTTCCTTTGGCAAATCACCTATAATTAGAACTCTAGTTCATGAACCTGGAACAGAGACAGAGAAGAGAGTTACTTGATCTTACATGTTTTATGTTTATTATTTCCATAAGCTTGTTTTAGTCAGTTACAACTGCAAGCTTTTGACAAAAATAATATACTGTCCACCTGAAATGAAACTGAATGACACTGCATTACACACATAAAAAATTCAACACAGCCCTCCATAACCCACATGCATCATGACCTGGCTCAAAATAGAGCTGCCAAGTGGCTCTTCAGAAACTTTTGTTTTGGAACAAGTTATTAGTTGCTCAGAAGCAGTCAGGATTATCAGTGCTGCCTTTATGTCTGTCTCCTGGCAATACCCAACCACAGTCAGCATCTCCTGGAGTCAATTTCAAGATCTGGAACATTTATTCTAGCAGAGCATTGACAATTATTTTGTCAGTAACTCAAATGTACCTGTGGCCAAATAGACAGAAGACTAAGAGAAGAGAAAGGTAAAGCTGAATTAACACGGGAAATAAGTAAAAAGAGATGCTGATTTGATTAGATGAAAACAGTTGGAGGGGTGTTGTGCAAATTGTAAACTGGCATGCATCAAATGGCCTAGTTGTGCACTGGTTGATTTTTGCCATTTTGCTTTGATGTAGATTAGATTACTTACAGATTACTTACAGTGTGGAAACAGGCCCTTCGGCCCAACAAGTCCACACGGCCCCGCCGAAGTGCAACCCACCCATACCCCTACATTTACCCCTTACCTAACACTACGGGCAATTTAGCATGACCAATTCACCTGACCTGCACATCTTTGGACTGTGGGAGGAAACCGGAGCACCCGGAGGAAACCCACGCAGACACGGGGAGAACGTGCAAACTCCACACAGTCAGTCGCCTGAGGCGGGAATTGAACCCGGGTCTCTGGCACTGTGAGGCAGCAGTGCTAACCACTGTGCCACCATGCCGCCCACAATGTACTGCAGGCATTACCTTTAAAATACAGTATTGAGATAACAAAACCAGCAAAGAGCAATTCTGAGTTTCACATATCTATTTTAAAGACAAAAATGTTAAACAAATAACTGCCTAATTGCTCAAAATCATAAATCAACAGAAACAATGATTACACTTTTTTTTAAAACATGCTCTGCCCAACAAGGTTAGAAACTGAATCAAATGCACAGTTGAACATCAACCAATGACACCCACGTTGGTGGAGCTTATGAACAGATGCCAGTTCACCCTTTCAGGGTATCCAGCAAAAGTAAAGGTGGTTGTACTTCTCCCCTCATCTGTTCCCACTGCTGAAAACCTTCCTTTGTTACGATATAGTTTCACAAATCAAGAAGGTAATGAAATAGGCAATAATTATCATTACAGAAAAAAAATGAAGGATACTAATGGGGTTAAAGGATGATAAATCCCCTGGGTCCAATGGGTTGCATCCTTGCATATTAAAAGGAATTAGTTGCAGAGACACTGGTTATAATCTTTCAAGAATCCTTATATTCGGGAAAGGTCCCAGAGATTGGAACACTGCCAATATAACATCTTTATTTATAAAAGGGGAGGAATCAAGAAACATTACCGCAGGCTAGTTAGCTTCATGGCTGTTGTTGGGAAAATGTTAGAGTCAATTCTAACAGATGTTATTAAAGCATTTAGAAATACATAATATGATCAAGAAAATCATGCCTTACAAATTTAATAGGATTCTTCAAAGTAACAAGTAGGATGGATAAAGGGGAAGCAATGGATGTAATATGTTTGGATTTTCAGCATTCATTTGCTAAAAGTACTACACATTAGACTACTTAATAAGATAAGAGCCCATTGGTATTGGAGGTAGTATATTAGCACGGATGGAGGTTTAGCTGTCATGGATATATGACAGAGTATTAGGATAAATGGAGCATTTTCAAGATAGCTACCTGTGACTAGTGGAGTGCCACAGGAATTAGCACTGTGTTCATTATTGTTGATAATTAATAACGACTCATGAGAAGTGAACATACTGTAGCCAAGTTTGTGGATGACATAATAATAGGTGGGAAGGCAAATGATAGGAATGACAGGGATATAAACAGGTGGTGAGTGGGAAAAAACTTGGTAGAAGGAATATAATGCAGGAGCGTGAGGTTATGCACTTCAAAAGAAAACTGAATATTTGAAAAGAAGAAACTATAGCACAGGGATTTTTAAGTCTTGTGTCTGAATCACAAAAAGCTAACATCTAAGTTCATCAGATAATAGAGAAAGCAAATGGAATGTTGACCTTTATTTCAATAGGAATGGAGTTCAAAAGTAGGAAAGACTTGCTAAAACTATAGAAGGCATGAGTTAGAGTTAACTAGCATATTGTAAACAGTTTAGTTCCTTCAGCAAACTAAAGATGTACCAGCATTGGAGAAAGTCACTATGTTGATCACAGGTATGGACAGATTTCATGAGGAAATGTTGATTAAGTTGCATCTGTACTCAGTGGAGTTTGAAGGAATAAGAGGCAGCCTTATTGAAACATAAAAGATTCTTAGCGGCTTTGACAGGGTGGATCCAGAGAAGTTGTTTCTCCTTGTGGGTATCTAGGACCAGAGGACACAATCACAGAATAAAGGGCTGCATGTTTAGGATAGAAATGAGGAGGAACTTCTCTCAAAGGATTACGAATGTGAGGAATTCTTTACCAAAGAGAACTGTAGATGCTGTATATTCAACGCTTAGGTAGACAGATTTTAAAATCAGTATTGGAATCAAGGGTTATGGGGAAAAAGGCAGGAAAGTTTAGTTGAACCTTATTGGATCAGTCACTATCTCATCGGAAGGCAGGATAGATCGAATGTGCCGAATAGCCTCCTTCTGCTCCTACATCTCATCATAATCATGGATTGACAACACACATTGGCTTTGTGAGTGACACACACACCCCCTGAATTACTAAAAACTTTCACCCCACTTCCCTGTGCATTCTCTTTCCATGTAACCATGATTTCACTTCGTCAGCAGAGTCCTGGAACTTGCCTAGCCTTATGGCTCAATTATGCAGGTAGGTTCAAAGAGCACGTGGCAACTGTCAATTTGATACTCAGAATCCAATGTTTCTGATGTATGACAAAGTTTTAATTAAAGGCTTGATTACTTGGTAATTTGTTACATTATTGCATTAGTTGCCTATGTAACAGTTTTTCCTTCTGGATATCTGTTGCCAAATGTCACAAGCAAAACACTCAATATGCAGCTGCAACTATAGAACAGAACAAAGAGAGATAATCATTTAATCTACGATGAAGAATATGGTCATTGCAAACATAATTAAACCTTTGTACAGGAACACAAGTATGTTTACAATCATAAATTTTGGCTGGCACAACCAATTTTCTTCAGCAGTCCCTTGGGATCGAGGATGACTTGCTTCCTCATTTCAATGGGTTCTAAGGTTACTGATAAGTTCAATGAGCAATCAACATCCCCTGCAGCATGCAGGGCAAATGGTGCTTGAAAGGTTGATAGGTGAGATGTTGGGAGGTTTATGCACTCTTTCCGAACCTGGACCCTGCTCCTGCAAGTGTGTGTCAAAATCTCCCCATTTTAGTTTGGCACAAAGGGGTTTCAGGGAGTTAGTGGGATGCTTGACCTCTTCATGGTTGCTTTGAGGACATTCCTAAAACATCTCTGTTGCCCTCTTCGGGGTCTTTTGTTGCAACCAAGTTTAAGCAAAGCTGGCTTTGAAAAGTTGGAGCTTCGATGTTGGTTTGGGAGAGGATGCTATTTTTGGATCAGTTTTTGGTCACTGAATTTGGAGGACCTTGCAAAGGTGTCAGTGGTGGTACTGCCACCAGCTTTGAGGGACCTGTTGTAGATTGTCCAAGTCACCAAAGCACAATGGAATGCAATTCCTATTGACCAGTAAATCAAGTTTTGGCTAGAATTATAGAGGATGGGACTGAACAAGGAAATGTTTCACAGGGTTGGTGAAAGTCAAGTTGAAATTAAAGCCATCCAGGATAACACACTTTGTCACTTTGAGTTGCCTGTTCTGTAAGTTGTTGTCTGATTTATTCTATAGTAGCAGAGAGCACAGATAGCCTCACTATTATTAAATACAGAACTTTCTGTTCAACAAAAGAATGTCAGTGTCAGAATCAATCAGCCCAAAAATCTTTAAAAAGTGAATTCCCATACAAATGGGTCAATGATATACTTCATTTACATTAATTCAAAATGTCATAGGAATTCTGCTAAAGTACACCATTAAAATTGAGAATCGTTCATCCTCATACTAAGTAAAATTGTGGAAGAAGCAAACACACCACAAACTGGGAACTGTAACCATCATCTCAAGGATATTTAGAGATGGACAAAACAAATGCTGAATTTACCAGCAGCACTTACAATCCATAAATGAACGCACCAACATGGCACAGGAACAGATCCTTCAGACCACAATGTTGTGCCGAATTTGATGTCAAATTAATCTAATAATTCAACCTGACCTTGGTCCATTATCGCCATTCCTTGCATATTCATGTGCTTATCAAAAGTCCATTAAATGCCCCTATCGTTCCTGCCTCCACCACCACCTCTGGCAGCAGATCTCAGGCTTCTACTACTGTCAAAAACACTTGCCCTTCACATCTCCTTTGAACTTTCCCCCTCTCACTTTAAATGCACGCCACGCCACGCCACGCCACCCCCCCCCCACTCTTAATTTTGGACATTTTAACTCTAGGAAAAAAATTCTGACTGTTAACCCTATCTATGCATCTCATAATTTTATAGACTTTTATCAAGTCTTCCTTCAGTTTCTGCTGCTATGGAGAAAACAATCTGAGTTTTTCTACCCTCTCCTTATAGCTCATACTCTAATCCAGGCAGCATCATGGTAAACCTCTTCTGCACCCTGTCCAAAGCCTCCACAATCTTCTTGTAACATTATGACCAGAATTGAATACAATATGCTAAGTGTGGCCAAACCAAATTCTTATAAAGCTGCAACATGACATTCTGACTCTTGTACTCCATTCCACGACCAATAAAGGCAAGAATGCCTTGTGCCTTCTTTACCAGCCAATCTACTTGCATGGCCAAATGAATAAAAAAAGAGTTCCAAACCATCTCCTGAATGCTGAGGCAAGGTCATTATCTTCATATTGCTGTGTAGCTCCTCATTGCTACGATGAAAATGACCTATGTTGTGGATCCATCATGGGGAGATGGAGCACATTTTTACAAGTTATTTTTCAGAAAGGTAATGATAACTTTAAAACAGAGGATCAAAGTAATTAAAAAGAGCAAAATGCACAATGTTAAATTGTGAGGAAGGCATCCAGATCGTCCTAAGTGCAAACAAATGTTGAAGATCACAGCCTGTCAAGCAATATCTATTGAGAGACAGTGAGCTGAAGAGTCATCTAGACTCGAAACATTAATTTGCTCTGTCCCCATGGATACTGCTTGACCCACTGAGATCTCCAGTATTTGTTGTTTTCAGTTCAGATTCCAACATCTACAGTAATGTAATCCTTTGTCATAAGTGTAAGTGAGATCAAGAGAAAAAAGGGATGAGTGGCATGGATGATACGGACTGCCTCGGGCAACTGCCTGTGTGGACTCTGCACATTCTCCCTGTGTCTGCGTGTTTCCTCTAGGTACTCTAGTTTCCTCCAACAGTCCAAAGATGTGCAGGTTCGGTGGATTGTCCATGCTAAATTGCACATAGTGTCCACGGATGTGTAGGTTAGGTGGATTAGCCATGGAATACTCTGCGGAGGATCAGTATGGACTTGATGGGCTGAATAGCCTGATTCTACACCGGAGGGATTCTATAATACTTTGAAAAATGACAGGGAAAAAAAAACAAAGATTCGAACCTAGGAAACGGGGATGTTTGGGACATTTTGCAGACTTGGAAGAGGAAGAAAGTGGAGCAAATACAAATGTAAATATTTAAAATTATAAATGCTACTTAATTATGACTGATGCAGCCCAGACGGGACAATGGCAGAAGATGTGTAACACTTAATATGCACTTGATTTCTCAATTCTAATTGGTTATGAACCATCAGAAGCAGTGTCTCTAATCTTCCAATATCCTTGCCTGCATACTTCCATAACTTAGATTTAAACAGAGCATCTAGTGCAGCAGACTGTCCCAGTTCATGTAATGGAAACATATTTTACGGTGAGCAATATATTGAGTTATTTGGACAGGTGTCCAAAACCCCAAGCGAAGCAGTAGGTTTTATGGAATGCCTTAAAGGAGACAACAAAAGCTTTATGTAATGTATTCCAGAAATCAGGGAGATGAAAGCTCAACCTCAATGGTGAAGCCACATAAGCATTCAAACATGCCTGAAGAGAGGCAATATCCCACTTTCATCTTTGTACTAAGGGGAACCACCTGCTCGAATTAAAAATATTCATACATTTACAGCAAGAAGTCAAGGATAAATGAATTAATTTCAAACATTGAGTAGATTCTGGTCTTCACTGTTGTGGTATATATTGCCTTGAATGCTTGCAATGCCCACAAGATGTAGGAGCAGAAGTAGGCCATTCAGTCCATTAGATCTTCACAGAGTAATTCATGCTCTTTAATATATCAGTTGTGATGATGATTCCATTAGTTGTTTTTCAATTCATTCACTTTAATGTAGTGTACAGTCAAGTAACATTTGTGCCCTTGAAATGCCAGGCAATAACCTTCTCCAATAAACAGAAAATTTAATTATCTCCCGTAATATTAAAAAGCCTGACAATAATTCAAAAGCCTCCAGTATCAACATCTTGGAAGATTACCAATGACCAAAAACTGAACTGGACCAGCCATATAAATATTGTGCCTACAAGAACACATCAAAGGCTGGAAATCGTGAAGCAAATGACTTACCTCCTGACACCCCACAGGCTGTTCACCATCTACAAACCACAAGTCAGGATTGTGATGATCTATTTTCCATCTGCCTGAATGAGTGCAGCTCCAAAGCTCGATACATTCTAGGACCATGCAGCCAATTTAATGAGCACCCATTCCACACAATGATGCACATTAGCAGCAGTGTGTATGTAAAGTGCACTGCAGTAACTCACCAAGCCTCCTTCAACAGCATGTTCCAAACCCATAACCTCTACATCCCTTCACAAGGGCAGATGATGCATGGAAACATCATAACCTGCAAACTTGCCTCCAACATCCTGAGTTGTAATTATATCGCTTTTCCCACACTGTCACTGGGTCAAATTATTGAACTCCCTTCCCAGTAGGACTGTAGGTATACTTACTCCACTTGGATTGCAGCAATTCAAGAACATAGCTCAACACTTGTGATCTCTACGTTAATCCACTGCTCCCTCCCTAAAATGGCTACACATTAATTCAGATCACCATTACTGAAAATGGGAAAGACTTTAGGACACAATACTGTATTGGCAGGATTTTAAAAATTCAACTCCATGTTGCTGATCCTCCTCCTACAATGCAGCACTAATTAATGAATAATTGACAATTAAATTAAGTGGCTCAGCTAACTTCGCAGAAAGGAAAATGTCAGAATGCTCCATAAAGGTAACAAAGAAGAAACTTCCTTTGGGAAGTAAGGGGAAAATAGGCTCTACTCTCAAAGATACAGCCACTCAAAGCTTTCTGGAAGCCTTTCGATTACAGAAATGACAGTGCAAACATTGTGATTTTTGGCAAGAATTCCAGGGAGCAAAATCCCAATGAGAGTGAATGAAGCAAAAACAAGCAGAAATCAAACCAAATAAGTGGAGAAACAAAAAAACTCTTCCATAGAACTTCAAAAGGAAGTAATTGCCGGATTACTCCCAGTGCCATGCAGTAATGAGAATAGGAATAGAAGGATACAGCAGAGGATTGTATGGCTGGAGAGGCAGTGCAGGAAGATGGCTTTAGATTCTTGAGGTGGAGGTATTATCAATAGGTTATTAATCCTGGAACTCAGCTAACATTCTGGGGACCCAGGATTGAATCCCATCATGGCAGACAGTGGAATTTGAATTCAATATAAAAGATTTAGAATTAAGAATTTACTGATGACCATGAAACCATTGTTGATTGTCAGACAACGATGACACAGATGCAGATATCAGGTTCCAGGAGTGTGCATATTAAAAGGAATTAACAGACAGCGAGAGAGAGCATACAAGAATGAGATGAGAAGCCTTAAAAGTGGTTAAAGTACCCAATGCTGTTGAGGGAGGCAAGGGAGGAGACATTGAGGGATCTGGCAATAATTTTCAAATGCCCTCAGGTTAAAGTACTGAAGGTGTGGTGCCAGAAGATTGTTAAAACATTGTTCCCATTATTAAAAAAGGAAATTAAAAGTCAGTTAGTCTAACCTTTGATAGGGAGATTATTAGACAGAATTCTGAAATATCAAAATTTACCAGCACTTAGATATGGATCAATCAGGGATCAGTCATGGATTTAAGATAAGGTCACATATGACAAATTCTATTGAATTTTGAGATAACCAGGACTGTTGAAGGTAATGCATATCATGTGGTCTACATGGACTTCAGCAAAGCTTTTGATAATGACAGACTGATCAAGAAATTAACAGCCCATGGGATCCATGACAAAGTAGCATGGCAGATCCAAAATTAGCTGAGACACAAGCAGAAGGTGATGGAGAAGAATGTTTTTGTGATCAAGATTTGTTTATAGTGGGGTTCTGCAGTGCTTACTGCTAGGCCCTGTTTCTTGCTTAAGTTAAGGATTTAGACTTGTATATGGGGGTTATGATCAAAATGTTCTTGAAAACCGCCCAGGCACAAGAAAACTTCTCATCTTCGGAATAAACACGGTGCCAAGATAATTTTTTTCCAAATATGGCCAACCATTTAGTTGTGTTACAAAAGAAATGAGATCGGTCGATACAAAGTCAATATATTTGGTCAAATCAGATTAGAGAGTATTTATATGAAAAGCAAGTTGTCTTTTTTTGATAATCTTCACCATGGGTAATAAACATTTGGATTAATGTAACAGCATCAGCTTCATCCTGGAGATTGGGTGATAATTAAAGGACAAGTTCTGAAATGCCAAAACGCCTTTTTTCAACTATTGGCTCTTCTCCCAATGTGCACTCAGCGCTAGTTAGATCAGCAAATTATGTCTTTATGAAAAGGCAAATATTATCTAGCAGCTGTAGAGGATTCCTTTTTAAAATTAGCTGTACAAAACCATTTAAAATTATTAAAATACTGCATACTTATAAATGACTGGGTTATTTTATGCAATGCTACAATAAAAAGGGTACAACCAAACAAAACCTGCACCCATGCAACATGATGCTCAATTAGTTGCTGCAGAAACTATATCATGTTTCAGGGCTGTTTTGTCTACAGTCATGTGGTATGAAAACGTAATACCCTTTCTACAATGAGGCCAATATTAAATCACACCAAAGTGTTAAGTTTTGCATTCCACCAAGTAATCCCTTCTCATTTACGTGTACACTGTTTTTCTGCTAAAGGGAAACATAGTTAAGGGCTTCTTTGAGTGTATGAGACACATTACAACTACATAATGTGTGAAAAATCATACTACTCAACAATTACAAAAACCACCATGCTAATGACCCTTGCAAAATAAAGAACAAGTGATACAATCTTTTCAAAGGATTAGATTAGACGCCAAGTTTGTTTGACATTCCAAATTATTTGGATTTATATAGCCATGAAGAATTTACTCTATAATTGTCGATGTGACCTCATATATTATCTCTTGTCGTCCTTCCAAATTCCATGTGCCTTCTGACATGACGTACCATTTGATGCCTCCTCCAAAGTTCTCATCCACTCTTCAAATAGGTCAGAATTAAATCAATCTGATCTTCACATCTCATCTAAGAATCTGTTGCCCCCATTTTACCCTGTGCCCTGCCTGACGTATTCACTGACATACAGTTACATCCAGCTCACATTTAAAATTCTAATAGTCATATTCCCCAAAGCATTTCTTCTCTCCCTTTATGTCCTGGTTCCTGTGAACTGCCTTGGGATCTTTTTACACACAAAAGGTGCTATTTAACTCCAAGGTGTTTGTTGTTGCATGTTTTAAATACAGAATGATAGAAGTTACTGTGGAAATACAGTCTGCTAACCCTCTAACCCCTTCAAGAAGAGTTTCTCTTACCCAGAAATCCTGCAACATTACCTAACTGGGTAATACAGCTCATGACATTTAGACCTTCAAATTGCTAAAGCAGCATTTTTTATGTACCTCTCACTATAGGACTTATATTACTGTGACCAAACAGAAGCAAGCCTCGAAATAAAACAGAAGGTGCCACTCCTATCATTTCCCCACTCTCTTCAAGATGCAGCTTAAATGACTCATCATTTCTTCCAGTTTCATAGTTTCTAACACCCTCATTTCTAGTCTCTGGAGTACACCCAACTTTCAGTCAGCTACTGGTCAAAAAGCTCCACTGTCTTGCTCAACTCAACCTTCATTCACTCTTTCTAACTAGTGTTCTACCTTCACACTTACCTTTTCTTCACCAGTGGTGTCTGCTGATTTGCTAAGCAGATAACATTATCAGGAGAAGAGTGCAAGGAGACTCATGTGGAGAAGGGACTAAAATCAGCCTGTTTTTGTGCTGTGCATTCTATGAAAATCTATGCAGCATCCAATCATCTTCCAGACTTGGCTGATCCATAAACTGATTGCCAGTTTACACAGGTTACCAAAAATACCAAATATTGCATTAAAAATGCTTCTTCTCTATCCAAGATCTGTGTCAACCTAAATAGAAATGGTAGATCGAACATCCCTGCCACACTTTAGTGTTAGAATAGTTTGAAAAAAAAGAAATAACTGCTATCTACTGCCCAGGGACTGGTAAATTTACAAGTACTGCCAATCTCAACTTCCCATATAAACAGAAAGCAACCTGTAACTGACTCAAAGCTGTGCTCAACTACAATTAAAATTTAGCTTCAGCCCCCTCGGCTCACAAGGCTCATTCCCGATGAAGGGCTCTTGCCCAAAACGTTGATTCTCCTGCTCCTTGGATGCTGCCTGACCTGCTGTGCTCTTCCAGCACCACACTCGCAACTCTGATCTCCAGCATCTGCAGTCTTCACTTTCTTCTATTTGACTTAAAACAGTCCTCTGGTTCTGGACTAATCTAGAAGAGGAAATATAACAATATTCACCATGTCAAGAGTATTCAGACTCTGTATACTTCAATCAAGTCTTAACTGCAGTGGAAACCAACCCTATCCATTCTTTCCATCTAAGACAATTTGGGAATGAACACAACAGTGGATGCTGGAAATCTGAAACAAAAACGGTGTGCTGGAGAGAGAGAGCTGAAAATGTGTTGCCGGAAAAGCGCAGGTCAGGCAGCATCCAAGGAACAGGAGAATCGACGTTTCAGGCATAAGCCCTTCTTCTGGAATCAGGCTTATGCCTGAAACGTCTATTCTCCTGTTCCATGGATGCTGCCTGACCTGCTGCGCTTTTCCGGCAACACATTTTCAGCTCTGATCTCCAGCATCTGCAGACCTCACTTTCTCCTGCTGGAGAGAGAGAGAGAGCCTGGCAGCATCTATAGAGAGAAAACAGAGTTACCACTTCACAGAGAGATCTTTCCTCAGAACTGATCAAGCTCGTAAACCTCTCCTGAATTGTCTCCAATCTTTCTTAAATAAGACCAAAACTTCACACAATCATTGCCAATGCACTGAACCAACAGTAGAACTGCAACCATCAAACACAGGAGGCGTTTTGAACCGACTCTGCCATTTGGTGAGATCGTGGCCGATCCAGTTGTGGCCTCGACCCCACTTTCCTGCCTGGCCCCGATACCATTTGACATCCTCATCAGTCAAAGAGCTATCCACCTGAGCCTTAAAAAAAAAATGTTCAATAGCCCCGTTGCCGTTCAAACGTCGTAAAATAAACGTCCATCAGTGGGTCTTCAAAGGTTCCAGCCACAAACCAAACTAAGAGTTCTCAGCCCCTGGAGAACTTTGGCAGCCGTACAAGTTGTATTTGCGCATTGGGGGGGCTTCTCCAGCTCTCCGACTGAAAGGGGTCAATGCCGTACCTTGCAGGCGCTTAGAGGCAGCACCACCAACCCCCTCCCCCCCAAAAAAAAACAACGGGAGAAGACACCGATCCCAGTCTCTCATAAACACGAGCGAGAGGCAAACTGGACTCAGGGTGGGGGATGTGGTCAGGTCAGCCCAGACGTAATTATTCCGGGAGGGGAGGGGAGGGGAGGGTCAGGTGGTAATGTCACCCTCCTATTCTCTCTCACACACCAGGAGTGAGGACCATCTCTCTTCACTCTCACTTACCCAGTCGGTCACTCACGCCGCTCCAGCATCTCTCCCCCTGGAATCCAGACCGGGATCGAGAAGCTCAGAGCCGGTAACCCGTGACAACCCGTGGCGGAACCGGAACTGATAACGCGCCGCCGCGAGGGGGCAGCCAGCCAGCGAGCGAGGCCGCCGTCCGGGCCGGCACTGCGCAGACTCAGCAGCTGCGCCAGCGCATCTTGCAGGCGCTCACCCCTGGCTCTCTGCAGTCAGAGCGAGGGAGTTCACTTGGCTCAGTGGCAAATGGAGTGATTCTAGGAAATTAAATTTGATGGGATTTCTAATACCTTGGTCACTTCCAAACCCAGCGTAGGGACACCTTTGCACATGGACTCTTTATGGATTGATTGCAGAATCATTCTCACTTTTCAAGTATAAATGACTTTTTCTCAGTATGGGTTTTACAATCTGGCAGAGTAAATGTTGTCCCTCATTTCTCTCGAAGTGTACTTTCCACAGCGAATAAAAGGAATGTTTGCCAGAAGAGCCAACATATTTTTACCACTGATGTAATCACACACATTCAAACACAGCAGTAAAGCTGACAGTGCTACTTCAGTTGCAATTCACTTAACTCACTAAATGCAAATATATTGTAGTTGAAAAAGTAGTTATAAAGGTGTGATATTGAACTCAAATGTCACTGCTAAGCAATGGGTATAACTACCTTCCAAGGGGAAAGATAGCCTATTAAGACAGCCCTTGAGTATTCAGTGAGATGGGAGTGGGGGTTATGATTAGATTAGATTACTTACAGTGTGGAAACAGGCCCTTCGGCCCAACAAGTCCACACCGACCCTCCGAAGAGCAACCCACCCAGACCCATTCCCCTACACTTACCCCTTCACCTAACACTCCGGGCAATTTAGCATAGCTAATTCACCTAACCTGCACATCTTTGGACTGTGGGAGGAAACCCACACAGACACGAGGAAAATGTGCAAACTCCACACAGACAGAGGTGAGAATTGAACCTGAGTCTCTGGCACTGTGAGGCAGCAGTGCTAACCACTGTGTCACTGTGCCACCCTGATGTGGGATGTCTTCAGTGCTGTCCACACAAATCCAAATTCAGCCGTTGGCTAATTTCTCATCTAGGATGGGCAGCGGCTTGACGACACTACTCAATGACTGGCACTACTTTACTGGCCTTTGCTCCCAGATTCTCAGTCCAAAGCTCCCCAGGACATGTTTTTCACACGGGGTGGCATGGTGGCTCAGTGGTTAGTACTGCTGCCTCAATGCCAGCGACCTGGGTTCAATTCTAGCCTCGGGTGACAGTCTGTGTGGTGTTTGCACATTCTCCCCATATCTGCATAGGCTTCCTCCAGGTCCTCTGGTTTCCTCCCACAGTCCAAAGACATGGAACTTAGGTGAATTGGCCATGCTAAATTGCCCAATGTGTTCAGGGGTGTGTAGTTTAGGTGCAGTAGTCGAGGGTAAATGTAGGGGAATGGGTTTGGGTGGATACTCTTCAGAGGGTTGGTGTGGACTTGGTGGGCCAAAGGACCTGTTTCCACACGGTAGGGATTCTATGAAAAAAGAATTCTATGTGGAAATTCGGTCTCAGTCGGACCATCTGTACAAGCAATGTCAGTATGACATTGTTACACACAGAATATAGTGACATTGATGTAGCATGTGCAAACATATTCTGGCTTTGGGATATCTCTCACAGTAACTGTCATCACCAGACACATTCACACATATTCACTTGGACAACTAAATGGTCATCTTTGCTTTTAGACCAAATAATCCATTATTTCAATGACTATTTATGACTTCTGTTACGATTATAATTATTTTTATTTGCGTTTTCATTGCTATTTACACAGGCCACCTTGGTGGTTTTTGACTAATTATCAGTCTACATCTGGACATTAGATGGCTTCTGTATTACTTGTGAAATGCATTGAGAGGTATTGTGTTAGAATACCCAGTAAGCTCAAGTTCTTCTCCATATATGCTATTTAATCTGCTGTCTGCTTCCATATGTTTTTGTATTCATTTCAGAATGTCAATGTCTGCAGCATTTTGAATGTAAAACCTTTATTTATTTTTACTTAGGCCAACCTGAAAGTATAACTAACTACTTTTCAGCGATGACATGAGTTTTTTTTTTCTCTCTGTTTATACTCGCTATCAGCTGCACTGGTTTCTACTTGGTGCTGAGTTTATGTTCGGTTCCTCATTGACCTCTGTCAGTCTTCCTGCCTGGAGATAACACACTGTCAAACTACTAGTTGGTACTGCAGTTGCCTCTGCAGTCAGTCAATGTGTGGAGACCATGGCTGAATTCGCACTCAGGAGACACTTGATTGAGTTGCATTATATTACCACCATGCAAAATGGAGCAGATTCAGGACTGATTCACTTGCTCAAAACCTGGACCCCCATGAAGCATTTGTGTTCCATAAACAGCAGAACTAAATTCAACCACAAATGTGTAATGGCCCAGCATATCTTCTTCTCTACCATTACTATCAAACCAAAGGACCAACTCTGGTTTAATGAGAACAATAGGATGGCATGTCAGGAGAGGAATAGGAAGTGCCAAATTGGTGAAGCTACAACAGTGCACTGCATGCCAATAAGGAGAAGCAGTAATCCATAGACACAGCTGATCAATTGTGCAACCAACAGATCAAATCAAATTTTTGCAGTCTTACCAAATCCAGTCATGAATGGTAGTAGATAACTAAAAAGCTACCAAGAGGTAACAATCCACTAATATCAGCAACCTTAAATTATGTCCAAAAGACAAAGTTGAAGCATTTGCATCCAGCTTCACCAGAAGATCCAAGTGGATGATACATTTGATAATGTGGAGGAGCCAGTGTTGGACTGAGGTGGACAAAGTTCAGCTCAGAACTGAGATGTCACCTTTTGTTATAAAATCTTAAGTTATCTCGAGGAGGTGACTTAAAAGAAGTTCTGGGATTTACATATTAATTAACCGAAACCTGCAACCCATTCTAAAAGATGAAAGACTTAACAATCCAGGTTTGTTCAATATATCATTTCAATTGCATGACATTGTAATCTTTTACTATAAATTCTGTGATCTTTGACTCCACAACAACCTGATGAAGGAACAGCGCTCCGAAAGCTAGTGCTTCCAAATAAACCTATTGAACTATAATCTGGTGTTGTGTGATTTTTAGCTTGACCCAGGGTCCTCAGGGTCACAGATGCCAATTCAATTTGCCTTGTGTAACATCTAGAAATATGTGATAGAACTGTAAAATGCAAATCTGACATCATTCATGCTATGGTGTTGTAAATATGTACTCCAGAACTATTTATGTTACTATCTAAGCTGTTACAGTACAGCTAGAAAACCACATCTCCCTGACAAAGTTGAAAATTGCCTGGGTACGACCTTCCCACAAATGGACAGAATGGCATCAATCTGTCCAATTACCACTGCTGAGTGCACTCAATCTAAGCAAAGTGAAGGAGGTATTGACACCAGTGCTCTCCAGTGACACCTAATGAACAACTGCCCACTGACCAATAGTAATTCCATCCAGACCTGACTGTGGTGCTCATTCAAACAGGTATAAGACAGCCAAGTTCAAGTGGAGATGTGAGGGTAACAGTCCTTGACATCAAGGCAGTATTTGACTGAGCATAGCATGAATGCATCAAGCAAACTTGAATGAATGGGAAACAGGGACAAAAATTCCTATTGGCTGGAGTTAGTTCCAGTACAAAGGAAGTCATTTTGGTTCCAGGAAATCACTGCAGGCGTTTATTAATCTACAGCTGCTTCATCAATAACCTTCCATCTTCTTAAGGTCAGAGTGGATGTTCATCAATGATTGCACAACTTCCAATTCTCTTCGCAAGCTTTCAGATAATGGAATAAAAACAGAAGAGTGAATCTGAAAATCCGGACATTTGAGGCTGAATCATTTTCATAGTTAACCAGAATCATTTTGAATCCAAATCTGATTCATTTTGAATCTAAATCTATATCAATCTACTTCATTCTGAATGTGAAATTGAATCATCTAAATTCAAATCTGAATCATTCTAATGTAAATCTGAATACATTTAACTCTGAATCTGAATGATTCTGCATGTGAATCTGAACCAATCAAAACAGAATGTAGATTATTGTGTGAATCTAATACAATTTGAATCCAAATTTGAAATCATTGTAAATGTGAATGAAAATAATTTTGCTCGTGAATCTGAACCAATTTGTATCCAAATTTTAATCATTTTGAATTTGAATCTGAATCAATCTTAAACAGATACTGAAACATATTGAATATGAATCTAAATCATTTTGAATCTGAATTTGAATCATACAAATCAGAAACAGTCTGGCATTGAATTTAAACCATTCTCAATGTGAATCTCAGTCAATCTGAATCTGAACCTAATTCATCCACCATCTGAATCTGAATCAATCTGAACTGGAATCATACTGAATGTGAAACCGAACATAGTTGAATCAGTTTGCCTTCGTTTCTGATTTCCAGCATCCATCGTTCTTTCAGCTTTTATAACTGAATCTGAATCATTCAAAACAGTAATGTTCTCAATCCGGACCCAAATCTGAACCATTCTGAACATGAAATTGAATCAATGTGAATCTGTGTTTAAAGCATCCTGAGTTTGAATTTAAATCAATCCGGATCTGAATCTGAATAATTCTCTGTCATCTGATCATGAATCTGAATAACACAAAAATCAGAATAATATTGAATGTAAATCTGAATCAAATTTGAATCATTATGTATATGAATCTGAATCAATCTGACTTAGAGTGCTAATTATTCTGAATGTGAGTTTTAAACAATTTGTATATGAATTAGAATAAATCAAGATGTGAATCTAAACATGACTGAATTAGAATCATTCTGAATCTGGATCATTTTGATTTTGAATCTGAAACAATCACTTAATGTTAATGTGAATTAATTTGAGTTCAAATCTTAAACAATTTTAAATGTTAATATAAATCAAATGGAATCAAATCTGAATAGTGATGAATGTGAATTTAAATCAATCTGAATCTAAATCTGAATTAAAACAAAACTGAATCTTAATCAATTTGAAACTGAATGTGAATAGATGTTTGTGCATTTGATCTGAATCAATCTTAATGTGAATCTGAATCATTCTGATTTTAAAACTGAATCAAACCGAAAACATGAATTAGCGTTAAAAACTGTAAGAACTGCGGATGCTGTTAATCAGAAACAAAAGCAGAAGTTGCTGGAAATGCTGAGCAGATCTGACAGCATCTGTGAAGAGAAATTAGAGTTAACGTTTCGGGTTTGGTGACCCTTTCTCAGAAATGTTAACTCTGTTTTCTCTTTACAGACCCTCTGAGCTTTTTCAGTAACTTCTGTGAATGTGAATTAAATTGAATCCAAATCTTAAATAATGTTGAATGTTAATCTCAATCAATTTGAATATCAGATTACTTCATCTGGTGTGACATGTATTTCCTAATCTTGGAGAAAGTGAGGACTGCAGATGCTGGAGAGTCAGAGCCAGAAATTATGGCACTGGAAAAAACACAGCAGGTCAGGCAGAATCCAAGGAGCAGGAGAGTTGACATTTCAAGCATAAGCACTTCATCAGGAATGTGGAGGGTGAAGGGGACTGAGAGATAAATGGGGGCTAGGGCTGGGGTGAAAGTCGATGGGAAGTGGATAGGTGGATGCAGGTGGGAGGTGATTGTGATAATTCGGTGGGAGGGTGGAGCGGATAGGTGGGAAGGAAGATGAATAGGTAGGTCAGGTTAAGATGGCAGTGCCAAATTGGATCTGAGATGAGGTGGGGGGAGTGGGGAGATTTGGAAACCGGTGAAGTCAATGTTGATGCCATGTGGTTGTAGGGTCCTGAGGCAGAAGATGAGGCATTCTTCCTCCAGTTGGTGGGTGGCTTTGGTTTGGCGGTGGAGGAGGCCCAGGATTTGCATGTCCTTGTGGGAGTATAAGGAGGTGTTAAAGTGGTTGGTCACAGAGCGATGGCGTTGTTTGGTGCGTGTGGACTTGAGATGTTCCCTGAACCGTTCCGTGAGTTGGTGCTCAGTTTCCTCGATGTAGACAAGACCATATCAAGAGCAATGGATGCAGTAAATGAGGTGGGAGGACGTGCAGGAAAATCTCTGCTGGATTTGAAATGATCCTTTAAGGCCTTGGATAGAGGTGAAGGGGGAGATACGGGCACAGGATTTGCACCTCCTAAAGCTGATTCAAGCTGTAAGAGTATTTTCTAGAATTTGAAAAATTGTGTCAGGATCTCAGCAATCATCATCAGACTTACAAGAGCAAGTTTTTCAAGTTAAGTTTTCAGTGACCAAATTGGAAAAAGTTTTACAGCTTGCTATATCTTGTCAGTTATGTGCAATGCGTAAAATAAAGATTGTTTCTTCTTTTAAACCCCTGATTTTTGTCAACCAATTGCCAGTGTCTGGTATAATGTTTGCTTTCCATCATTCTCATGTAGCTTCATGCTCTTAATCATGCCAACGTACAAATCTGTACTGCAGTATGGTGCTTTTCCTTTTTATTTGCTTTGGTTCTCTCCTTTTTTGTATTATTATACGTTCTATCCCAATCAAAGTTGCAGACTTGTGCCTCTAGGTGGCGTTCATGTCTAAAAAGAATCAACAATGACATTACTTGCAATTTATCATATTTTTAAGATGCTTCAGAGAAAGCAAATGGCAGAATTGACTAAGTCAGATCAGCAAAAAACAAGGAAATGGAGATGTAGTTTTGAAAAAGTGTCACTGGACCTAAAATGTTGACTCTAATTTCCTTCCACAGATGCTGCCAGACCTGCTGAATTTCTCAAGCAATCACCTATTTTTAATTCAGATCAGCAGTTGCTTCTCATTTTTATTTTTATATTTGTAGAGAAATAAAGTACTCACTGTGCTTCAGTGCAATATTTCTCCAGAAGGACTTTGACAAGATGCCGCAGAGGATGCTGCTAACAAAAGGAGCCCATAGTGTTAGGGACAAGGTACTGGAATTGAAAGAGGACTAGCTGACTGGCAGAAGGCAGAGAGTGGGGATAAAAGGGTATTTTGTTCAGGATGGTAGCCAGTAACTATCGGAATTCTGCAGGGGTCAGAGTTGGGACTGCAACCATTCATGTTGTTCTTAACGATCTGAACGAAGGAACTGAGGACATTGTTGCTAAGTTTGCAGATGACACAAAGATAACTGGAGGGACAGGTTGTGTTGAGGAAGCCGCGAGTCTGCAGGAGGATTTAGATAGGTTTGGAAAATGGGCAAAGTACTGGCAGATGGAGTACAGTTTGGGTAAGACGAAGTTATGCACTTTCGTAGGAAGAATAGAAGTGCAGACTATTTTCTAACACAAAAAGACTGGAGAGACCTAGTTCACGAAGTTCTTAATGTTAGCATGCAGGTTCATTTGGCAATTAGGAAGATATATGCAATGTCAGTATTCATTTCACGAGGGTTATAATGCAAGAGCAGAGATGTACTACTGAGGCTCTGTAAAGCTTTGGTTAGACAACATGTGGAATATTGTGAGCAGGCTTTGACCCAGTATCTAAAGAAGGATGTGTTGGCAGGATCCAGAGGTTTACAAGAATGATCCAATGGATCAAGGGGGAAAAGCAGGCGAATGGAATTGAGAAACATATCAGCCATGATCAATGGTAGAGTAGATTTCTTGTGCCGAATAGCCTGTTTCTGCTCCTATGGTCTTATAACCATCAGTTTTGGTTGGAGCACTTGATTGTAGTTTTAACTTCAGCTCTACATTAGGACAGATTGATAACTATAAAGAAAGGCTGCACCACAAGTCTCACCCTTTAGCATCGACTCTCTGACAAAATAAACAAACATAATAAGTTATACTGTTTCCAAGTATGTTCTTCAAATTTCTGAACCAGCCAGGCTCACAATAATGGAAGTAGGTACTGTGGATGTGGTGCGACTCAAGCTACCGCTTTGTGCCAGATGATATCAAGCTTCCTGAGTGTTGTTAGAGCTGCACTTATCCAAGTGAGGGCGAGTATTCCATCGCATTCCTGAAGCCATTCAACTGAGTGAGAGGTTGGTAAAATGAAATGGAATGGAATGGATTCTTCCTGGCTGCTGCGTGTGGGCCAGGACAGGACAGCATGTTCCGTGTTCAGGCCAATGGGAAAGTGTGGTTGCTGAGCATGCTATGATTGGCTTTATGTGTACAGGAATTGCCTATTAATAGGTTGAGGTCAGCAGTCAGATGACATCAGGTTATAGTCCAACAGGTTTATTTGAAATCACAAGCTTTCGGAGCATTACCCTTTTGTTAGGTGAAATGGGAGCGAAACACACAGGCACAGATTTATAGGCAGCGAGATGAATGGGTAGAGAGATCAAAATATCATTCAAATGGTGTGGTGGTGTGTTGATAGGCCAAACCTCTGGATCCTGCCAAGAGTGTCAGACAATGTATGTAAAGTGTCAACAGCTGAATAACAAGAGAATGGATGACTTATTATCTGATTAAATGAGGCAGAGAGATAATTACAAAAAAATTATCTGGAGACAAACAAAATGACTGGAATAACATTACAAGTATAACCTATAGGTTATTTACACACACTGTCTGACAATTTTGATCATCTGCAGAGAAAAGAGACCTGTCATTTGGCCTGTCGACACTCCACCACACCATTTGCATGACCTATGGATCTCTCTGCTCATTGATGTGCCTGTAAATTCTGTGATGTGTGGTGCCAGTGTTGAACTGGAGTAAACAAAGTTAAAAATCACACAACACCAGGTTATAAATTAGAATGTATCTGCATATACAAATCTACAACGTAAATTTACCCCATTGACTTACGTGGTTGTGTGTATGTGTGTTGCTTGAGGGAGTGAGAGAGTATGTGAGCGTGCATGTTTGATAGTGTGCATGAGTGTGATCGAGTATATGCCTGTGAGAGGTTGCATGTATCTGTGAATGTATCTGAGAGCATGTTTATGAGAGTGGGTCTCCGTGATTATGAGTGTATCCTTGTGTGCGTGTGTATGTGTGTGCGTGCATGTGAGAAAGTGTATAGTGTAGTGGGGGTCACCTGTAGTGTGACATGAACCCAAGATCCTGGTTGAGGCCATCTTCATAGGTACTGATCTTGGCTATCAGCCTCTGCATGGCAACTCTGCGTTGCCTGAAGTCTGCCTTGGAGGACAGTCACCTGAAGATCCGAGGCCGAATATCCTTTGACCACTGAAGTATTCCCTGACTGGGAGGGAACATCCTTGTCTGGCGATTGTTGCGCGATGTCCATTCATCTGTTGTTGTAACATTTGATTGGTTTCACGAATGTGTCATGCCTTGGGGCATCCTTGCCTGCAGCGCATGAAATAGACAACATTGGCTGAGTCACATGAGTACCTGCCACAGACGTGGTGAGTGGTGACCCCATGTGTAATGGAAGTAGCCATGTCGACACTCTGACACGTCTTGTAGTGGTTGCCATGACAGTGTCTATTGGTGATGTGGTTGATGTTGTCCTCAGACACTGTCTCAGACATACGTGGCGCGTGCGTGTGCACACATACATACACTTACTCCCTCACACACACTCACTCTGTCACTCCCTCACATATGCACTCACGCACATATAAGTCTATGGGGTGAATCTGCCTTTGCAGATACATTCTATTTTGTTCAAAAAGCACACAATCTGTAGGCGATGAGTCCAGGTGACATTTTATAAATTCCTACTTTGGAAATAGAATCGGTTTGACGCAAGGTTGGAATACAGACAGAGTCTAATGTCACACTTTTAATGCATTTTCTGAGCTGAGCTGTCACTTTTGAAAAAAAACAAACCATAAGTTATCTCAGGAATGTGACCTGAAAGAAGTTCTGGGATTTACACATTGGTGAATGGAAACCTGCAAGCCATTCGAAGTAATTAAAGAGAAAGTGAGGACTGCAGATGCTGGAGATCAGAGCTGAAAATGTGTTGCTGGAAAAGCGCAGCAGGTCAGGCAGCATCCAAGGAACAGGAGAGTCGACGTTTCGGGCATGAGCCCTTCTTCAGGAATGAGGAAGGGCTCATGCCTGAAACGTCGACACTCCTGCTCCTTGGATGCTGCCTGACCTGCTGCGCTTTTCCAGCAACACATTTTCAGAAGTAATTAAAGACTCAACAGCAATCTAGGTTTGTTCAATAGGTTGCATTAGTTGTACGACATTTTGATATTTTACTGTGTCCTCTGATCGCGTCCCAGCTGACGAAGGAGCCGTGCTCTGAAAGTCTGTGCTTCCAAATAAACCTGTGACTATAACCTGGTGTTGTGTGATTGATACATTCCATGCCTGTGTGCTTCTCTCTCAGTTCACCTGACGATGGGGCGACGCTTAGAAAGCTTGTGACTTCAAATAAATTGGTTGGACTATAACAGTGGTGCGTTCTCATTTCTGACTTTATCCAGCCCAGTCCAACAGGATTGGACCTCCACATCATTAATAGACCGCTGGTTCCGAGCCGCGCGACCAATGTTTGCCCGTGTATAAGTCTCGTCCAATGAAGTATTGCGAATTCACCGACCATTTTACAATTGGCTGTTTGTTTGCGTGTCGTGGCCAATAGAGGAGTTGGCAACCCGCCACACACTGCCATTGGCTAAGTCCCGACCAAAGGGCGGGTCTGCCGCGTTGATCCGCATTGGGATTGGTTGATCCGCGGATGGTTCCGACCAATAGGATTGCCCGGTTCGCTAGCGCGCTCTGTGATTGGCGAAGCGGGTGGCGGGAGATTACAGGCGGCTCGGTTGCTGGGAGATATCGGTAGCGCTGCACTAGGCCCCAGGTGATGGAGTTCTCCCGGGCAAGGCCGCGTCGCCAGCGATGCTCCCCTCTGGCCGAGGTCTATCCGTTCCCGATCCAGTTCTACGAGCAGCCACCGACTGAGAACGTCTCGTTGCAGGATTTCGAGAACTTCGCGGTGGAGAGGCTGAAACGTAGGAGAAGGCGCGCGGCGGATGGAGGGAGAAATCGGGGGCGGGGACAAGGTTCCAGAGGGTCGGAGGACAGGGTCGGGGGGGAGGACAGGGTCGGATGGGGGGGGGAGGGAGGACAGGGTCGGATGGGGGGGGGGGAGGGAGGACAGGGTCGGGAGGGGGGAAGGGAGGGAGGACAGGGTCGGGAGGGGGGAAGGGAGGGAGGACAGGGTCGGGAGGGGGGAAGGGAGGGAGGACAGGGTCGGGGGAGGACAGGGTTGGGGGGGGGGGGGAGGACAGGGTTGGGGGGGGGGGGGAGGACAGGGTTGGGGGGGGGGGGGAGGACAGGGTTGGGAGGGGGGGGGGAGGACAGGGTCGATGGGAGGGGGGAGGACAGGGTCGATGGGGGGGGGAGGGAGGACAGGGTCGGATGGGGGGGGGAGGGAGGACAGGGTCGGATGGGGGGGGGAGGGAGGACAGGGTCGGATGGGGGGGGGGAGGGAGGACAGGGTCGGATGGGGGGGGAGGGAGGACAGGGTCGGATGGGGGGGGAGGGAGGACAGGGTCGGATGGGGGGGGAGGGAGGACAGGGTCGGGAGGGGGGAAGGGAGGGAGGACAGGGTCGGGAGGGGGGAAGGGAGGGAGGACAGGGTCGGGAGGGAGGACAGGGTCGGGGGGGCGAAGGGAGGGAGGACAGGGTCGGGGGAGGACAGGGTCGGATGGGGGGGGGGGGAGGACAGGGTCGGATGGGGGGGGAGGGAGGACAGGGTGGGATGGGGGGGGGAGGGAGGACAGGGTGGGATGGGGGGGGGAGGGAGGACAGGGTGGGATGGGGGGGGGAGGGAGGACAGGGTGGGATGGGGGGGGGAGGGAGGACAGGGTGGGATGGGGGGGGAAGGGAGGGAGGGAGGACAGGGTGGGATGGGGGGGGAAGGGAGGGAGGACAGGGTGGGATGGGGGGGGGAAGGGAGGGAGGACAGGGTGGGATGGGGGGGGGAAGGGAGGGAGGACAGGGTGGGATGGGGGGGGGAAGGGAGGGAGGACAGGGTGGGATGGGGGGGGGAAGGGAGGGAGGACAGGGTCGATGGGAGGGGGGGGGACAGGGTCGGGGGAGGGGGGGGGACAGGGTCGGGGGAGGGGGGAGGACAGGGTCGGGGGAGGGGGGAGGACAGGGTCGGGGGAGGGGGGAGGACAGGGTCGGGGGAGGGGGGAGGACAGGGTCGGGGGAGGACAGGGTCGGATGCGGGGGGAGGACAGGGTCGGGGGAGGGGGGAGGACAGGTTCGGGGGAGGACAGGGTCGGGGGAGGGGGGAGGACAGGGTCGGATGGGTGGGGAGTGAGGACAGGGTCGGATGGGAGGGGAGTGAGGACAGGGTCGGATGGGGGGGGAGTGAGGACAGGGTCGGATGGGGGGGGAGTGAGGACAGGGTCGGATGGGGGGGGAAGGGAGTGAGGACAGGGTCGGATGGGGGGGGAAGGGAGGGAGGACAGGGTCGGATGGGGGGGGGAAGGGAGGGAGGACAGGGTCGGGAGGGGGGAAGGGAGGGAGGACAGGGGGGAGGGGGGAAGGGAGGGAGGACAGGGTCGGAGGGGGGAAGGGAGGGAGGACAGGGTCGGGGGGGATGAAGGGAGGGAGGACAGGGTCGGGGGGGATGAAGGGAGGGAGGACAGGGTCGGGGGGCGAAGGGAGGGAGGACAGGGTCGGATGGGGGCGGAGGGAGGGAGGACAGGGTCGGATGGGGGCGGAGGGAGGGAGGACAGGGTCGGATGGGGGCGGAGGGAGGGAGGACAGGGTCGGATGGGGGCGGAGGGAGGGAGGACAGGGTCGGATGGGGGCGGAGGGAGGGAGGACAGGGTCGGATGGGGGCGGAGGGAGGGAGGACAGGGTCGGATGGGGGGGGGAGGGAGGGAGGACAGGTGGGGGGAGGGAGGACAGGGTCGGGGGGGGGCGAAGGGAGGGAGGACAGGGTCGGATGGGGGGGGAGGGAGGACAGGGGGAGGGAGGGAGGACAGGGTCAGATGGGGGGGGAGGGAGGACAGGGGTTGGGAGGGAGGACAGGGTCAGATGGGGGGGGAGGGAGGACAGGGTCGGATGGGGGGGGAGGGAGGACAGGGGGGGGGGAAGGGAGGACGGGGGGGGGAAGGGAGGACAGGGTCGGGGGGGGCGGGGAGGACAGGGTCGGGGGGGGCGGGGAGGACAGGGTCGGGGGGGGGGAAGGACAGGGTCGGGGGGGGGCGGGGAGGACAGGGTCGGGGGGGGGGGAAGGACAGGGTCGGGGGGGGGGAAGGACAGGGTCGGGGGGGAAGGGAGGGAGGACAGGGTCGGGGGGGGGAGGACAGGGTCGGGGGGGGGAAGGACAGGGTCGGGGGGGAAGGGAGGGAGGACAGGGTCTGGGGGGGGGGAAGGGAGTGAGGACAGGGTCTGGGGGGGGGGAAGGACAGGGTCGGGGGGGAAGGGAGGGAGGACAGGGTCTGGGGGGGGGGAAGGGAGTGAGGACAGGGTCTGGGGGGGGGGAGGACAGGGTCTGGGGGGGGGGGAAGGGAGGGAGGACAGGGTCTGGGGGGGGGGGAAGGGAGGGAGGGACAGGGTCTGGGGGGGGGAAGGGAGGGAGGACAGGGTCTGGGGGGGGAAGGGAGGGAGGACAGGGTCTGGGGGGGGGGGGAAGGGAGGGAGGACAAGGTCTGGGGGGGGGAAGGGAGGGAGGACAGGGTCTGGGGGGGGGGGAAGGGAGGGAGGACAGGGTCTGGGGGGGGGGAAGGGAGGGAGGACAGGGTCTGGGGGGGGAAGGAAGGGGGGACAGGGTCGGATGGGGGGGGAAGGGAGGGAGGACAGGGTCGGGAGGGGGGAAGGGAGGGAGGACAGGGTCGGGGGGCGAAGGGAGGGAGGACAGGGTCGGGGGGGCGAAGGGAGGGAGGACAGGGTCGGGGGGGCGAAGGGAGGGAGGACAGGGTCGGATGGGGGGGGAGGGAGGACAGGGGGAGGGAGGGAGGACAGGGTCGGATGGGGGGGAGGGAGGACGGGGAGGGAGGGAGGACAGGGTCAGATGGGGGGGGGGAGGGAGGGAGGACAGGGTCGGATGGGGGGGGAGGGAGGGAGGACAGGGTCGGATGGGGGGGGAGGGAGGGAGGACAGGGTCGGATGGGGGGGGAGGGAGGGAGGACAGGGTCGGGGGGGGGTAAGGGAGGGAGGACAGGGTCGGGGGGGGGGGGAAGGGAGGACAGGGCCGGGAGAGGGGAGGACAGGGCCGGGAGAGGGGAGGACAGGGCCGGGAGAGGGGCCGGGAGAGGGGAGGACAGGGCCGGGAGAGGGGAGGACAGGGTCGGGAGAGGGGAGCGGGGAGGACAGGGTCTGGAGCGGGGAGGACAGGGTCGGGAGCGGGGGGGAGGGAGGACAGGGTCGGGAGGGAGGGGGAGGGAGGACAGGGTCGGGAGGGAGGGGGAGGGAGGACAGGGTCGGGAGGGAGGACAGGGTCGGGGGGGGGAGACGGGAGGACAGGGTGGGGAGAGGGGAGGGAGGACAGGGTCGGGGGGGGGGTGAAGGGAGGGAGGACAGGGTCGGGGTGGGATGGGAGGACAGGGTCGGATGTGGGGGAGGGAGGACAGGGTCGGATGTGGGGGAGGGAGGACAGGGTCGGATGGGGGGGTAGGGAGGACAGGGGGGAGTGAGGGAGGACAGGGTCGGGGGGGGGAGAGGGGAGGACAGGGTGGGGAGAGGGGAGGGAGGACAGGGTCGGGGGGGGGAAGGGAGGGAGGACAGGTTTGGGGGGGGAGGGAGCACAGGGTCGGGAGTGGGGGCGGTGAGGACAGGGTCGGATGGGGGGGGGGGGGAGAGGGAGGACAGGGTCGGATGGGGGGGGGGGGGAGGAGGGAGGACAGGGTCGGAGGGGAGAAGGGAGGGTGGACAGGGTCGGTGGGGGAGAAGGGAGGGAGGACAGGGTCGGTGGGGGGAGAAGGGAGGGAGGACAGGGTCGGGGGGGGAGAAGGGAGGGAGGACAGGGTCGGGGGGGGGGAGAAGGGAGGGAGGACAGGGTCGGGGGGGGGAGAAGGGAGGGAGGACAGGGTCGGCGGGGGGAGAAGGGAGGGAGGACAGGGTCGGAGGGGGGGGAAGGGAGGGAGGACAGGGTCGGAGGGGGGGGTGGGGAAGGGAGGGAGGACAGGGTCGGGGGGGCAAGGGAGGGAGGACAGGGTCGGGGGGGCAAGGGAGGGAGGACAGGGTCGGATGGGGGTGAGGGAGGACTGGGTCGGATGGGGGTGAGGGAGGACAGGGTCGGATGGGGGTGAGGGAGGACAGGGGCGGATGGGGAGGGAGGACAGGGTCGGGGGGGGAGAAGGGAGGGAGGACAGGGAGGACAGGGTCGGGGGGAGGGGGGGGAGGGAGGACAGGGAGGACAGGGTCGGGGGGAGGGGGGGGAGGGAGGACAGGGAGGACAGGGTCGGGGGGAGGGGGGGGAGGGAGGACAGGGAGGGCAGGGTCGGGGGGAGGGGGGGGAGGGAGGACAGGGAGGGCAGGGTCGGGGGGAGGGGGGGGAGGGAGGACAGGGAGGGCAGGGTCGGGGGGAGGGGGGGGAGGGAGGACAGGGAGGGCAGGGTCGGGGGGAGGGGGGGGAGGGAGGACAGGGAGGGCAGGGTCGGGGGGAGGGGGGGGAGGGAGGACAGGGAGGGCAGGGTCGGGGGGAGGGGGGGGAGGGAGGACAGGGAGGGCAGGGTCGGGGGGAGGGGGGGGAGGGAGGACAGGGTCGGGGGGAGGGGGGGAGGGAGGACAGGGAGGACAGGGTCGGGGGGAGGGGGGGGAGGGAGGACAGGGAGGACAGGGTCGGGGGAGGGGGGGAGGGAGGACAGGGAGGACAGGGTCGGGGGGAGGGGGGGGAGGGAGGACAGGGTCGGGGGGAGGGGGGGGAGGGAGGACATGGAGGACAGTGTCGGGGGGAGGGGGGGGAGGGAGGACAGGGTCGGGGGGAGGGAGGACAGGGAGGACAGGGTCGGGGGGAGGGGGGGGAGGGAGGACAGGGTCGGGGGGAGGGGGGGGAGGGAGGACATGGAGGACAGTGTCGGGGGGAGGGGGGGGAGGGAGGACAGGGTCGGGGGGAGTGGGGGGAGGGAGGACAGGGAGGACAGGGTCGGGGGGAGGGGGGGGAGGGAGGACAGGGAGGACAGGGTCGGGGGGAGGGGGGGGAGGGAGGACAGGGTCGGGGGGAGGGGGGGGAGGGAGGACAGGGAGGACAGGGTCGGGGGGAGGGAGGACAGGGAGGACAGGGTCGGGGGGAGGGAGGACAGGGAGGACAGGGTCGGGGGGAGGGAGGACAGGGAGGACAGGGTCGGGGGGAGGGGGGGGGAGGGAGGACAGGGTCGGGGGGAGGGGGGGGGAGGGAGGACAGGGTCGGGGGGAGGGGGGGGAGGGAGGACAGGGTCGGGGGGAGGGGGGGGGAGGGAGGACAGGGTCGGGGGGAGGGGGGGGGAGGGAGGACAGGGTCGGGGGGAGGGGGGGGAGGGAGGACAGGGTCGGGGGGAGGGGGGGGGAGGGAGGACAGGGTCGGGGGGAGGGGGGGGAGGGAGGACAGGGAGGACAGGGTCGGGGGGAGGGGGGGAGGGAGGACAGGGAGGACAGGGTCGGGGGGAGGGGGGGGAGGGAGGACAGGGTCGGGGGGAGGGGGGGGAGGGAGGACATGGAGGACAGTGTCGGGGGGAGGGGGGGGAGGGAGGACAGGGTCGGGGGGAGTGGGGGGAGGGAGGACAGGGAGGACAGGGTCGGGGGGAGGGGGGGGAGGGAGGACAGGGAGGACAGGGTCGGGGGGAGGGGGGGGAGGGAGGACAGGGTCGGGGGGAGGGGGGGGAGGGAGGACAGGGAGGACAGGGTCGGGGGGAGGGAGGACAGGGAGGACAGGGTCGGGGGGAGGGAGGACAGGGAGGACAGGGTCGGGGGGAGGGAGGACAGGGAGGACAGGGTCGGGGGGAGGGGGGGGAGGGAGGACAGGGTCGGGGGGAGGGGGGGGGAGGGAGGACAGGGTCGGGGGGAGGGGGGGGAGGGAGGACAGGGTCGGGGGGAGGGGGGGGGAGGGAGGACAGGGTCGGGGGGAGGGGGGGGGAGGGAGGACAGGGTCGGGGGGAGGGGGGGGAGGGAGGACAGGGTCGGGGGGAGGGGGGGGGAGGGAGGACAGGGTCGGGGGGAGGGGGGGGAGGGAGGACAGGGTCGGGGGGAGGGGGGGGGAGGGAGGACAGGGTCGGGGGGAGGGGGGGGGAGGGAGGACAGGGTCGGGGGGAGGGGGGGAGGGAGGACAGGGTCGGGGGGAGGGGAGGGAGGGAGGACAGGGTCGGGGGGAGGGGGGGGAGGGAGGACAGGGTCGGGGGGAGGGGGGGAGGGGGGGGAGGGAGGACAGGGAGGACAGGGTCGGGGGGAGGGGGGGGAGGGAGGACAGGGAGGACAGGGTCGGGGGGAGGGGGGGGAGGGGGGGGAGGGAGGACAGGGTCGGGGGGAGGGGGGGGAGGGAGGACAGGGAGGACAGGGTCGGGGGGAGGGGGGGGAGGGGGGGGAGGGAGGACAGGGTCGGGGGGAGGGGGGGTAGGGAGGACAGGGTCGGGGGGAGGGGGGGGGAGGGAGGACAGGGTCGGGGGGAGGGGGGGGGAGGGAGGACAGGGTCGGGGGGAGGGGGGGGAGGGAGGACAGGGAGGACAGGGTCGGGGGGAGGGGGGGGAGGGAGGACAGGGTCGGGGGGAGGGGGGGGAGGGAGGACAGGGTCGGGGGGAGGGGGGGGAGGGAGGACAGGGAGGACAGGGTCGGGGGGAGGGGGGGGAGGGAGGACAGGGAGGACAGGGTCGGGGGGAGGGGGGGGAGGGAGGACAGGGAGGACAGGGTCGGGGGGAGGGGGGGGAGGGAGGACAGGGAGGGCAGGGTCGGGGGGAGGGGGGGGAGGGAGGACAGGGAGGGCAGGGTCGGGGGGAGGGGGGGGAGGGAGGACAGGGAGGGCAGGGTCGGGGGGAGGGGGGGGAGGGAGGACAGGGAGGGCAGGGTCGGGGGGAGGGGGGGGAGGGAGGACAGGGAGGGCAGGGTCGGGGGGAGGGGGGGGAGGGAGGACAGGGAGGGCAGGGTCGGGGGGAGGGGGGGGAGGGAGGACAGGGAGGGCAGGGTCGGGGGGAGGGGGGGGAGGGAGGACAGGGAGGGCAGGGTCGGGGGGAGGGGGGGGAGGGAGGACAGGGAGGACAGGGTCGGGGGGAGGGGGGGGAGGGAGGACAGGGAGGACAGGGTCGGGGGGAGGGGGGGGAGGGAGGACAGGGAGGACAGGGTCGGGGGGAGGGGGGGAGGGAGGACAGGGAGGACAGGGTCGGGGGGAGGGGGGGGAGGGAGGACAGGGTCGGGGGGAGGGGGGGGAGGGAGGACATGGAGGACAGTGTCGGGGGGAGGGGGGGGAGGGAGGACAGGGTCGGGGGGAGTGGGGGGAGGGAGGACAGGGAGGACAGGGTCGGGGGGAGGGGGGGGAGGGAGGACAGGGAGGACAGGGTCGGGGGGAGGGGGGGGAGGGAGGACAGGGTCGGGGGGAGGGGGGGGAGGGAGGACAGGGAGGACAGGGTCGGGGGGAGGGAGGACAGGGAGGACAGGGTCGGGGGGAGGGAGGACAGGGAGGACAGGGTCGGGGGGAGGGAGGACAGGGAGGACAGGGTCGGGGGGAGGGGGGGGAGGGAGGACAGGGTCGGGGGGAGGGGGGGGGAGGGAGGACAGGGTCGGGGGGAGGGGGGGGAGGGAGGACAGGGTCGGGGGGAGGGGGGGGGAGGGAGGACAGGGTCGGGGGGAGGGGGGGGGAGGGAGGACAGGGTCGGGGGGAGGGGGGGGAGGGAGGACAGGGTCGGGGGGAGGGGGGGGGAGGGAGGACAGGGTCGGGGGGAGGGGGGGGAGGGAGGACAGGGTCGGGGGGAGGGGGGGGGAGGGAGGACAGGGTCGGGGGGAGGGGGGGGGAGGGAGGACAGGGTCGGGGGGAGGGGGGGGAGGGAGGACAGGGTCGGGGGGAGGGGAGGGAGGGAGGACAGGGTCGGGGGGAGGGGGGGGAGGGAGGACAGGGTCGGGGGGAGGGGGGGAGGGGGGGGAGGGAGGACAGGGAGGACAGGGTCGGGGGGAGGGGGGGGAGGGAGGACAGGGAGGACAGGGTCGGGGGGAGGGGGGGGAGGGGGGGGAGGGAGGACAGGGTCGGGGGGAGGGGGGGGAGGGAGGACAGGGAGGACAGGGTCGGGGGGAGGGGGGGGAGGGGGGGGAGGGAGGACAGGGTCGGGGGGAGGGGGGGTAGGGAGGACAGGGTCGGGGGGAGGGGGGGGGAGGGAGGACAGGGTCGGGGGGAGGGGGGGGGAGGGAGGACAGGGAGGGCAGGGTCGGGGGGAGGGGGGGGAGGGAGGACAGGGAGGGCAGGGTCGGGGGGAGGGGGGGGAGGGAGGACAGGGAGGACAGGGTCGGGGGGAGGGGGGGGAGGGAGGACAGGGAGGACAGGGTCGGGGGGAGGGGGGGGAGGGAGGACAGGGAGGACAGGGTCGGGGGGAGGGGGGGAGGGAGGACAGGGAGGACAGGGTCGGGGGGAGGGGGGGGAGGGAGGACAGGGTCGGGGGGAGGGGGGGGAGGGAGGACATGGAGGACAGTGTCGGGGGGAGGGGGGGGAGGGAGGACAGGGTCGGGGGGAGTGGGGGGAGGGAGGACAGGGAGGACAGGGTCGGGGGGAGGGGGGGGAGGGAGGACAGGGAGGACAGGGTCGGGGGGAGGGGGGGGAGGGAGGACAGGGTCGGGGGGAGGGGGGGGAGGGAGGACAGGGAGGACAGGGTCGGGGGGAGGGAGGACAGGGAGGACAGGGTCGGGGGGAGGGAGGACAGGGAGGACAGGGTCGGGGGGAGGGAGGACAGGGAGGACAGGGTCGGGGGGAGGGGGGGGAGGGAGGACAGGGTCGGGGGGAGGGGGGGGAGGGAGGACAGGGTCGGGGGGAGGGGGGGGGAGGGAGGACAGGGTCGGGGGGAGGGGGGGGGAGGGAGGACAGGGTCGGGGGGAGGGGGGGAGGGAGGACAGGGTCGGGGGGAGGGGAGGGAGGGAGGACAGGGTCGGGGGGAGGGGGGGGAGGGAGGACAGGGTCGGGGGGAGGGGGGGAGGGGGGGGAGGGAGGACAGGGAGGACAGGGTCGGGGGGAGGGGGGGGAGGGAGGACAGGGAGGACAGGGTCGGGGGGAGGGGGGGGAGGGGGGGGAGGGAGGACAGGGTCGGGGGGAGGGGGGGTAGGGAGGACAGGGTCGGGGGGAGGGGGGGGGAGGGAGGACAGGGTCGGGGGGAGGGGGGGGGAGGGAGGACAGGGTCGGGGGGAGGGGGGGGAGGGAGGACAGGGTCGGGGGGAGGGGGGGGGAGGGAGGACAGGGTCGGGGGGAGGGGGGGGAGGGAGGACAGGGTCGGGGGGAGGGGGGGGAGGGAGGACAGGGTCGGGGGGAGGGGGGGGAGGGAGGACAGGGTCGGGGGGAGGGGGGGGGAGGGAGGACAGGGTCGGGGGGAGGGGGGGGAGGGAGGACAGGGTCGGGGGGAGGGGGGGGGAGGGAGGACAGGGTCGGGGGGAGGGGGGGGGGAGGGAGGACAGGGTCGGGGGGAGGGGGGGAGGGAGGACAGGGTCGGGGGGAGGGGAGGGAGGGAGGACAGGGTCGGGGGGAGGGGGGGGAGGGAGGACAGGGTCGGGGGGAGGGGGGGAGGGGGGGGAGGGAGGACAGGGAGGACAGGGTCGGGGGGAGGGGGGGGAGGGAGGACAGGGAGGACAGGGTCGGGGGGAGGGGGGGGAGGGGGGGGAGGGAGGACAGGGTCGGGGGGAGGGGGGGGAGGGAGGACAGGGAGGACAGGGTCGGGGGGAGGGGGGGGAGGGGGGGGAGGGAGGACAGGGTCGGGGGGAGGGGGGGTAGGGAGGACAGGGTCGGGGGGAGGGGGGGGGGAGGGAGGACAGGGTCGGGGGGAGGGGGGGGGAGGGAGGACAGGGTCGGGGGGAGGGGGGGGAGGGAGGACAGGGAGGACAGGGTCGGGGGGAGGGGGGGGAGGGAGGACAGGGTCGGGGGGAGGGGGGGGAGGGAGGACAGGGTCGGGGGGAGGGGGGGGAGGGAGGACAGGGAGGACAGGGTCGGGGGGAGGGGGGGAGGGAGGACAGGGAGGACAGGGTCGGGGGGAGGGGGGGGAGGGAGGACAGGGTCGGGGGGAGGGGGGGGAGGGAGGACATGGAGGACAGTGTCGGGGGGAGGGGGGGGAGGGAGGACAGGGTCGGGGGGAGTGGGGGGAGGGAGGACAGGGAGGACAGGGTCGGGGGGAGGGGGGGGAGGGAGGACAGGGAGGACAGGGTCGGGGGGAGGGGGGGGAGGGAGGACAGGGTCGGGGGGAGGGGGGGGAGGGAGGACAGGGAGGACAGGGTCGGGGGGAGGGAGGACAGGGAGGACAGGGTCGGGGGGAGGGAGGACAGGGAGGACAGGGTCGGGGGGAGGGAGGACAGGGAGGACAGGGTCGGGGGGAGGGGGGGGAGGGAGGACAGGGTCGGGGGGAGGGGGGGGGAGGGAGGACAGGGTCGGGGGGAGGGGGGGGAGGGAGGACAGGGTCGGGGGGAGGGGGGGGGAGGGAGGACAGGGTCGGGGGGAGGGGGGGGAGGGAGGACAGGGTCGGGGGGAGGGGGGGGGAGGGAGGACAGGGTCGGGGGGAGGGGGGGGAGGGAGGACAGGGTCGGGGGGAGGGGGGGGAGGGAGGACAGGGTCGGGGGGAGGGGGGGGGAGGGAGGACAGGGTCGGGGGGAGGGGGGGGGAGGGAGGACAGGGTCGGGGGGAGGGGGGGAGGGAGGACAGGGTCGGGGGGAGGGGAGGGAGGGAGGACAGGGTCGGGGGGAGGGGGGGGAGGGAGGACAGGGTCGGGGGGAGGGGGGGAGGGGGGGGAGGGAGGACAGGGAGGACAGGGTCGGGGGGAGGGGGGGGAGGGAGGACAGGGAGGACAGGGTCGGGGGGAGGGGGGGGAGGGAGGACAGGGTCGGGGGGAGGGGGGGGAGGGAGGACAGGGAGGACAGGGTCGGGGGGAGGGGGGGGAGGGGGGGGAGGGAGGACAGGGTCGGGGGGAGGGGGGGTAGGGAGGACAGGGTCGGGGGGAGGGGGGGGGAGGGAGGACAGGGTCGGGGGGAGGGGGGGGGAGGGAGGACAGGGTCGGGGGGAGGGGGGGGAGGGAGGACAGGGAGGACAGGGTCGGGGGGAGGGGGGGGAGGGAGGACAGGGTCGGGGGGAGGGGGGGGAGGGAGGACAGGGTCGGGGGGAGGGGGGGGAGGGAGGACAGGGAGGACAGGGTCGGGGGGAGGGGGGGGAGGGAGGACAGGGAGGACAGGGTCGGGGGGAGGGGGGGGAGGGAGGACAGGGAGGACAGGGTCGGGGGGAGGGGGGGGAGGGAGGACAGGGAGGGCAGGGTCGGGGGGAGGGGGGGGAGGGAGGACAGGGAGGGCAGGGTCGGGGGGAGGGGGGGGAGGGAGGACAGGGAGGGCAGGGTCGGGGGGAGGGGGGGGAGGGAGGACAGGGAGGGCAGGGTCGGGGGGAGGGGGGGGAGGGAGGACAGGGAGGGCAGGGTCGGGGGGAGGGGGGGGAGGGAGGACAGGGAGGGCAGGGTCGGGGGGAGGGGGGGGAGGGAGGACAGGGAGGGCAGGGTCGGGGGGAGGGGGGGGAGGGAGGACAGGGAGGGCAGGGTCGGGGGGAGGGGGGGGAGGGAGGACAGGGAGGGCAGGGTCGGGGGGAGGGGGGGGAGGGAGGACAGGGAGGACAGGGTCGGGGGGAGGGGGGGGAGGGAGGACAGGGAGGACAGGGTCGGGGGGAGGGGGGGGAGGGAGGACAGGGAGGACAGGGTCGGGGGGAGGGGGGGAGGGAGGACAGGGAGGACAGGGTCGGGGGGAGGGGGGGGAGGGAGGACAGGGTCGGGGGGAGGGGGGGGAGGGAGGACATGGAGGACAGTGTCGGGGGGAGGGGGGGGAGGGAGGACAGGGTCGGGGGGAGTGGGGGGAGGGAGGACAGGGAGGACAGGGTCGGGGGGAGGGGGGGGAGGGAGGACAGGGAGGACAGGGTCGGGGGGAGGGGGGGGAGGGAGGACAGGGTCGGGGGGAGGGGGGGGAGGGAGGACAGGGAGGACAGGGTCGGGGGGAGGGAGGACAGGGAGGACAGGGTCGGGGGGAGGGAGGACAGGGAGGACAGGGTCGGGGGGAGGGAGGACAGGGAGGACAGGGTCGGGGGGAGGGGGGGGAGGGAGGACAGGGTCGGGGGGAGGGGGGGGGAGGGAGGACAGGGTCGGGGGGAGGGGGGGGAGGGAGGACAGGGTCGGGGGGAGGGGGGGGGAGGGAGGACAGGGTCGGGGGGAGGGGGGGGGAGGGAGGACAGGGTCGGGGGGAGGGGGGGGAGGGAGGACAGGGTCGGGGGGAGGGGGGGGGAGGGAGGACAGGGTCGGGGGGAGGGGGGGGAGGGAGGACAGGGTCGGGGGGAGGGGGGGGAGGGAGGACAGGGTCGGGGGGAGGGGGGGGGAGGGAGGACAGGGTCGGGGGGAGGGGGGGGGAGGGAGGACAGGGTCGGGGGGAGGGGGGGAGGGAGGACAGGGTCGGGGGGAGGGGAGGGAGGGAGGACAGGGTCGGGGGGAGGGGGGGGAGGGAGGACAGGGTCGGGGGGAGGGGGGGAGGGGGGGGAGGGAGGACAGGGAGGACAGGGTCGGGGGGAGGGGGGGGAGGGAGGACAGGGAGGACAGGGTCGGGGGGAGGGGGGGGAGGGGGGGGAGGGAGGACAGGGTCGGGGGGAGGGGGGGGAGGGAGGACAGGGAGGACAGGGTCGGGGGGAGGGGGGGGAGGGGGGGGAGGGAGGACAGGGTCGGGGGGAGGGGGGGTAGGGAGGACAGGGTCGGGGGGAGGGGGGGGGAGGGAGGACAGGGTCGGGGGGAGGGGGGGGGAGGGAGGACAGGGTCGGGGGGAGGGGGGGGAGGGAGGACAGGGAGGACAGGGTCGGGGGGAGGGGGGGGAGGGAGGACAGGGTCGGGGGGAGGGGGGGGGAGGGAGGACAGGGTCGGGGGGAGGGGGGGGAGGGAGGACAGGGAGGACAGGGTCGGGGGGAGGGGGGGGAGGGGGGACAGGGAGGACAGGGTCGGGGGGAGGAGGGGGGACAGGGTCGGGAGGGGGGACAGGGTCGGGGGGAGGGGGGACAGGGTCGGGGGGAGGGGGGAGGGGGGACAGGGAGGACAGGGTCGGGGGGAGGGGGGACAGGGAGGACAGGGTCGGGGGGAGGGGGGGGAGGGGGGACAGGGAGGACAGGGTCGGGGGGAGGGGGGGGAGGGGGGACAGGGAGGACAGGGTCGGGGGGAGGGGGGGGACAGGGTCGGGGGGAGGGGGGGGACAGGGAGGACAGGGTCGGGGGGAGGGGGGGGGAGGGGGGACAGGGAGGACAGGGTCGGGGGGAGGGGGGGGAGGGGGGACAGGGAGGACAGGGTCGGGGGGAGGGGGGACAGGGAGGACAGGGTCGGGGGGAGGGGGGACAGGGAGGACAGGGTCGGGGGGAGGGGGGACAGGGAGGACAGGGTCGGGGGGAGGGGGGACAGGGAGGACAGGGTCGGGGGGAGGGGGGACAGGGAGGACAGGGTCGGGGGGAGGGGGGACAGGGAGGACAGGGTCGGGGGGAGGGGGGACAGGGAGGACAGGGTCGGGGGGAGGGGGGGGGAGGGAGGACAGGGCGGACAGGGTCGGGGGGAGGGAGGACAGGGAGGACAGGGCGGACAGGGTCGGGGGGGAGGGAGGACAGGGAGGACAGGGTCGGGGGGAGGGGGGGGAGGGAGGACAGGGAGGACAGGGTCGGGGGGAGGGGGGGGAGGGAGGACAGGGTCGGGGGGAGGGGGGGGAGGGAGGACAGGGTCGGGGGGAGGGGGGGGAGGGAGGACAGGGAGGACAGGGTCGGGGGGAGGGGGGGGGAGGGAGGACAGGGTCGGGGGGAGGGGGGGGGAGGGAGGACAGGGAGGACAGGGTCGGGGGGAGGGGGGGGGAGGGAGGACAGGGTCGGGGGGAGGGGGGGGGAGGGAGGACAGGGAGGACAGGGTCGGGGGGAGGGGGGGGGAGGGAGGACAGGGAGGACAGGGTCGGGGGGAGGGGGGGGAGGGAGGACAGGGAGGACAGGGTCGGGGGGAGGGGGGGGGAGGGAGGACAGGGAGGACAGGGTCGGGGGGAGGGGGGGGAGGGAGGACAGGGAGGACAGGGTCGGGGGGAGGGGGGGAGGGAGGACAGGGTCGGGGGGAGGGGGGGGAGGGAGGACAGGGAGGACAGGGTCGGGGGGAGGGGGGGGAGGGAGGACAGGGAGGACAGGGTCGGGGGGAGGGGGGGGAGGGAGGACAGGGAGGACAGGGTCGGGGGGAGGGGGGGGAGAGAGGACAGGGTCGGGGGGAGGGGGGGGAGGGAGGTGAGGGAGGACAGGGTCGGGGGGAGGGGGGGGAGGGAGGACAGGGAGGACAGGGTCGGGGGGAGGGGGGGGAGGGAGGACAGGGAGGACAGGGTCGGGGGGAGGGGGGGGAGGGAGGACAGGGAGGACAGGGTCGGGGGGAGGGGGGGGAGGGAGGACAGGGAGGACAGGGTCGGGGGGAGGGGGGGGAGGGAGGACAGGGTCGGGGGGAGGGGGGACAGGGAGGACAGGGTCGGGGGGAGGGGGGGAGGGAGGACAGGGAAGACAGGGTCGGGGGGAGGGGGGACAGGGAGGACAGGGAGGACAGGGTCGGGGGGAGGGGGGACAGGGAGGACAGGGTCGGGGGGAGGGGGGACAGGGGGGACAGGGAGGACAGGGTCGGGGGGAGGGGGGACAGGGAGGACAGGGTCGGGGGGAGGGGGGACAGGGAGGACAGGGTCGGGGGGAGGGAGGACAGGGTCGGGGGGAGGGGGGACAGGGAGGACAGGGTCGGGGGGAGGGGGGACAGGGAGGACAGGGTCGGGGGGAGGGGGGACAGGGAGGACAGGGTCGGGGGGAGGGGGGACAGGGAGGACAGGGTCGGGGGGAGGGGGGACAGGGAGGACAGGGTCGGGGGGAGGGGGGACAGGGAGGACAGGGTCGGGGGGAGGGGGGACAGGGTCGGGGGGAGGGGGGACAGGGAGGACAGGGTCGGGGGGAGGGGGGACAGGGTCGGGGGGAGGGGGGACAGGGAGGACAGGGTCGGGGGGACAGGGGGGACAGGGAGGACAGGGTCGGGGGGACAGGGGGGACAGGGAGGACAGGGTCGGGGGGACGGGGGGACAGGGAGGACAGGGTCGGGGGGAGGGGGGACAGGGAGGACAGGGTCGGGGGGAGGGGGGACAGGGAGGACAGGGTCGGGGGGAGGGGGGACAGGGAGGACAGGGTCGGGGGGAGGGGGAACAGGGAGGACAGGGTCGGGGGGAGGGGGGACAGGGAGGACAGGGTCGGGGGGAGGGGGGGGAGGGGGGACAGGGAGGACAGGGTCGGGGGGAGGGGGGGGAGGGGGGACAGGGTCGGGGGGAGGGAGGACAGGGAGGACAGGGTCGGGGGGGAGGGGGGGAGGGAGGACAGGGAGGACAGGGTGGGTGGGGGGGGGAGGGGCAGGGTCGGGGGGCGGGGGGGTAAGGACAGGGTCGGGAGGGGGGAGGTGGGAGGACAGGGTCGGGAGGGGGACGGGGTCGGGAGGGGGGAGGTGGGAGGACAGGGTCGGGAGGGGGACGGGGTCGGGAGGGGGGAGGAGGGAGGACAGGGTCGGGAGGGGGACGGGGTCGGGAGGGGGGAGGAGGGAGGACAGGGTCGGGGGGGGGGGACGGGGTCGGGGGGGGGACGGGGTCGGGGGTGGGGACGGGGTCGGGGGGGGGGACGGGGTCGGGGGGGGGGAGGGAGGACAGGGTCGGGGGGGGGAGGGAGGACAGGGTCGGGGGGAGGGAGGACAGGGTCGGGAGGGGGGAGGACAGGGTCGGGAGGGGGGTTAAGGGAGGACAGGGTCGGGAGGGAGGACAGGGTCGGGAGGGAGGACAGGGTCGGGAGTGAGGACAGGGTCGGGGGGAGGGAGGACAGGGTCGGGAGGGGGGAGGAGGGAGGACAGGGTCGGGGGGAGGGAGGACAGGGTCGGGAGGAGGGAGGACAGGGTCGGGAGGGGGACGGGGTCGGGAGGGGGGAGGAGGGAGGACAGGGTCGGGAGGGGGGAGGGGGGAGGAGGGAGGACAGGGTCGGGAGGGGGGAGGGGGGAGGAGGGAGGACAGGGTCGGGAGGGGGGAGGGGGGAGGAGGGAGGACAGGGTCGGGGGGAGGGGGGGGAGGGGGGACAGGGAGGACAGGGTCGGGGGGAGGGGGGGGAGGGGGGACAGGGTCGGGGGGAGGGAGGACAGGGTCGGGGGGGAGGGGGGGGAGGGAGGACAGGGAGGACAGGGTGGGTGGGGGGGGGGAGGGGCAGGGTCGGGGGGCGGGGGGGTAAGGACAGGGTCGGGAGGGGGGAGGTGGGAGGACAGGGTCGGGAGGGGGACGGGGTCGGGAGGGGGGAGGTGGGAGGACAGGGTCGGGAGGGGGACGGGGTCGGGAGGGGGGAGGAGGGAGGACAGGGTCGGGAGGGGGACGGGGTCGGGAGGGGGGAGGAGGGAGGACAGGGTCGGGGGGGGGGACGGGGTCGGGGGGGGGACGGGGTCGGGGGTGGGGACGGGGTCGGGGGGGGGGACGGGGTCGGGGGGGGGGGAGGGAGGACAGGGTCGGGGGGGGGGAGGGAGGACAGGGTCGGGGGGAGGGAGGACAGGGTCGGGAGGGGGGAGGACAGGGTCGGGAGGGGGTTAAGGGAGGACAGGGTCGGGAGGGAGGACAGGGTCGGGAGGGAGGACAGGGTCGGGAGTGAGGACAGGGTCGGGGGGAGGGAGGACAGGGTCGGGAGGGGGGAGGAGGGAGGACAGGGTCGGGGGGAGGGAGGACAGGGTCGGGAGGAGGGAGGACAGGGTCGGGAGGGGGACGGGGTCGGGAGGGGGGAGGAGGGAGGACAGGGTCGGGAGGGGGGAGGGGGAGGAGGGAGGACAGGGTCGGGAGGGGGGAGGGGGGAGGAGGGAGGACAGGGTCGGGAGGGGGACAGGGTCGGGAGGGGGACAGGGAGGACAGGGTCGGGAGGGGGGGGAGGGAGGACAGGGTCGGGGGGAGGGAGGACAGGGTCGGGGGGAGGGAGGACAGGGTCGGGAGGGGGACAGGGAGGACAGGGTCGGGAGGGGGACAGGGAGGACAGGGTCGGGAGGGGGACAGGGAGGACAGGGTCGGGAGGGGGACAGGGAGGACAGGGTCGGGGGGGGAGGGAGGACAGGGTCGGGAGGGGGACAGGGTCGGGAGGGGGACAGGGTCGGGAGGGGGACAGGGAGGACAGGGTCGGGAGGGGGACAGGGAGGACAGGGTCGGGAGGGGGACAGGGGAGGACAGGGTCGGGGGGAGGGGGAGAGGGAGGACAGGGTCGGGGGGAGGGGGAGAGGGAGGACAGGGTCGGGGGGGAGGGGCAGGGAGGACAGGGTCGGGGGGGGAAGGGAGGGCAGGGTGGGTGGGGGGGGAGGGGCAGGGAGGACGGGTGGGGGAGGGGCAGGGAGGACAGGGTGGGTGGGGGGGAGGAGGGGCAGGGAGGACAGGGTGGGTGGGGGGGGGGAGGGGCAGGGAGGACAGGGTGGGTGGGGGGGGGGAGGGGCAGGGAGGACAGGGTGGGTGGGGGGGGAGGGGCTGGGAGGACAGGGTGGGGGGGGGGAGGGGCTGGGAGGACAGGGTGGGTGGGGGGGGAGGGGCAGGGAGGACAGGGTGGGTGGGGGGGGGAGGGGCAGGGAGGACAGGGTGGGTGGGGTGGGGGGAGGGGCAGGGAGGACAGGGTGGGGGGGGGAGGGGCAGGGAGGACAGGGTGGGTGGGGGGGGGGGAGGGGCAGGGAGGACAGGGTGGGTGGGGTGGGGGGGAGGGGCAGGGAGGACTGGGTCGGGGGTGAAGGGGAGGGAGGACCGGGTCGGGGTGGGGGAGGGAGGGAGGACCGGGTCGGGGTGGGGGAGGGAGGACCGGGTCGGGGTGGGGGAGGGAGG